>NC_043709.1:44689432-44720537 GCF_006229205.1 Suricata suricatta | reverse complement strand
ATTAAGCAGGCTGTGTTGTAGCTTATGGGCAAGTAATAAATTGTATCATGTATCTTGAATGTATCATAGATAAGCTGCTATATAACGATTGCCACTTCAGATAGCTGTGAAATCAGGTGATTAACTAGTTGTTACTTAACCTTCTAATTTCTGTATAAGTCTAATTACATGAAATAGAAGTTGGGTTCTGATTTTTTACTTTGCTTATCCATTTGGAGTGTCATTGTAACTACTGTATTGTAAATGATGGAAAATAACTGCATATGTTAAAAAAATAAATTGTGTTATATTAAAAAATTTCAAAAAAAATTTGTCAAATAAAACTTTGTGAAATAATTTGTAAACAATAAAGAGCTATATAGATGTTTTTAAAAAAGAAAGATTTGAGATACCTCTATTGCTAATAATTCCTGTTGAATCAGGTGTAGGTTAAACAATTATATCAGTCTAGGAAAAAAATCTTAAAATTTTATGATATCATAGTAAGTATTTTGTACTTACTATGTCTTTTAGGGTCTCACCCCATTTTAAAGAAATCAGAAGTGAGGGGCACCTGAGTGGCTCAGTCAATTATTTGACTCTTGATTTTGGCTCAGGTCATGATCTCACGGATTGTGAGTTTGAACACCGCATTGGGCTCTGCATTGGCAGTGCAGAGCCTGCTTGAGAGTCTCTGTCTCCCTCTCTCATGGTCCCTCCCCTGCTCTCTCTCTTTGTCTCTCTCTCTCAAAATAAAGAAATAAACAAACTAAATAAAATAAAGAAACCAGAAGTGGAAATATGAGGTGATAAAATTTGAGCATGGTTTTTACAAGAAGGGTAACATGGAACTCCAATCAGCACATTCATAGAGAAAACATTATATATTTGAAGCTAAATAAAATAAGACTAAAAGGCATGTCATTTTTATTATTATTTACTATAACTGAAGTGAATTAGTCAATCAATGATCAGTTTTTATTTTACCATATAAGAAAGTTTAAATTATATTTGGACTGATTTAATAGTTTTAGTTTGATTTTAAGATTAATCAATTAAAAAATTCTATTAGACTTTCAACTGGATACTGTCAAAAGAGTAACAAGTAGATAATTATTTGCAGAAAGTTAAAAAATCAATACAAATTTTATATATAGTACATGCCTAGTATTGTGCTGGGGAGGGTAGCAAAATAGAGAGTTATAAATCATGTTTCATGCTCTTAGAAAATTAGAATTTGGTTGAAGGTAAGACCGCAAAAACTCACAAAAGACAAGGACCAGAATCAACACACAGAGGAGAAGAGTCTGAGATACATTTTGTAAGTATAATGAACATAAAAGGGGAGATTTGTGTGGGCGGTTGGAATCAGACAAAGCTTCAAAAAGGAGATTGGATCTGATTTCGACAATGAAGAGCCAACACTGGAAAAGTTAAGAAGACCGCTGGAGAGCAGTTGGATAAGCAAAACCAAAGAGGTAAAAGTGAGGCATATACCATGTGTGAAGGGAGGGCAGCTGGTTCAAGCTCTCCCTGACGCTCTGAGCATCACGACAGCAGGCTGGGGAGGGTGTCAGATACTCACTTCCTTCTACGAAGGTGTCAGTGGCTGGTGGGAATTGAAGGAATACAAGAGTGAGGGAGCAAGAAGCTTATAGGTGTGCACGGAATATTCCCCCAAAACATAAAGTTCACAAGTAAAACCAAGAGACGCTATTTGGAAGCACTTATCTTGGTTAGAAAAACAAGAAAGGGAAAAAGGGGGTGGGGTGAAAAGAAATAATACGGAACCATCATAGGGAATTGCATTGGACAGAACCTTAATACATATTTATATCATCTATGAGAAGGGGCTGCCAAATCTGAATCACAATAGGATACATTTAGAAAGGATTCATCTATGGGCTTAGAGCAGTGACATTTAGAATGCGTTTTTATAGCCCTTAGGAAGACATCTGTGCTCTCCCTGATTTAATCATCTTTATCATACACACACTCATACCACACAGACTTTTTCATTAACCAAAAAAGTCTCTTATTTCCCTTCAGAAATACTTTAACCATATCATGAATCTTAGGTCGTCATTGGTTAAAACACCCAAGAAGCCAGAAATCCAGGCTGTGCATTGTGTCTGGTAGTTCTATAAATGGCCACATAAATGTAGCCAAGGAAGCAAAAAGAAAAAAAAAAAAGGAAGGAGAGACTAGAACAAAGGCATAATTCATATAATTTATTTAATTCTTGCATCCTGCTTGGTGAAGTCACCATCACCGATGAACTATTTGGTGATCTAGCTTCTCTAGGGTCTTCTGGAATAAGTTCACGAATGTGTCCTTTCTTCACCCAAGTGTCCTGAGTTTGAGTTTAGAGTGTTAATGTGGATCATAGTGCTTCAACATAAATGGAGAAAAAAAGAAGTTTCAATACTTATAAATAATACAATGAAATAAATATAGACTAATAATGGAAAATAAATTGCAGGGATAGTGAAATACAATATATGTAGCCCAACCAAGAAACAGCTAAAAAAACACAGGTTAGCAATGTCCAAATACGTGAAGAATCTAAATAACAAGGTAGAAAAGAAATTAGTTAGTTTGAAGAATATTGTTATGGTTAGGTGAAATGGAAAGAAATGAGCAAAGTAGACTTTTTTTTCTAACAGTTTAAAAACCATAAGAAGGTTTTTGGGTCCATTCAAAGGCTAGATTATGAAATTACCTGCAAGAGAAATTAATAGGAAGCTTTTTAGAAAGGTCTATAAAAATGTGGCCCATGAGCATCCTGAGGATGAACTTATATCTCAGCAGACAAAGCTTTAGAAAGTATCAAACCCCTGGGGGGCTCTGGGTGGTTTAGTCAGTTAAGCGTCCAGCTTTGGCTCAGGTCGTGATCTCATAGTTCATGGGTTCAAGCCCCACATCGGGCTCTGTGCTGGGAGCCTGGAGCCTGCTTCCCATTCTGTGTCCCCCTCCTCATGCTTGGTCTCTTGAAAATGAACAGACATTAAACAGAAATTTTTTTAAAAGTAGGGAGCCCTAAGCACAGGTACCTGACAAAAGAAGTCACTTAAGACTCACTTTTTTATCTTAAGAAATGGTTATTTGGTTGCAAAGAAAAAAGTACATACAGGCATCTATATCTCCTCAATCTCCTCATGATTCTCTCTACTTGTCCCTAAAACAGGATTTCTCCGTAATTTTTATGTCTCCTCTTCTGCCTTCTATTTTGACTATAAGTCCTGGTGTGAGGATCTTTACTGATGCGTCCAGGCACTTGATGTGAGAACTTTGTAATTAAGTGCAAAAGCTTTGGCATGAGACTGCGCTCCCTCAGTCTACACAGCTGTAAAATCAGGATAGCAATGATGTCTACATCACAGGAGTGTTATGAAGATTAAGAGCAACACAGGTAATGTGCCTAGCACTCTGTCTGGTTAGCTCACTATTATTTATTACCAATGCATTAAAGTATGCTCAAGTCACAAACAATCACAAACATTCGGCCCAATATGCCCTCTCGAAAGGTCAGTATAGGTGGTACCATCGTCCATCTGATTAGCACTGATATTTCACGACTGATGAGTTTACTTCCTATAATATGAGGTCTTGGAGCTGAAATTGTATAGTTTTTAGCTCTCTCAATTTGCTCAGTGAGATTACATTTTGGAATGATCAGGTAAACCGTATTCTTCCCCCCATTCTCCTTTTTACCATGTTTAAGGATCATCCTTGTTCCTGTCTCATCAAAAGATGAAATGTCAGCTAATGGGATTTGTCAATAATGGGCTTTAGGTTTAATCCTCCCACAATCCTAAGGCTAAATGACAGAGAATTTTTGAATTTCCGACTCTGTGATTTTAGGTACCAGATGGACACCTAGAGATTCCAGAAACACTCAGCAGAACTGGGAAACTTGGCTGAATTTTCATTTTGAAAAGGATTCTATTTTTTGTAAAGAACAGTTTAGAAATAGTTGTAACATATAATTTGTGTTACTTGATTTGCATAAACATAATGATTTTCAGTGAAAATAATTTGCACTCAGTTGATTTTAGAGTACTCCCTTCATCTTTTTGCTGAGATTCTGAAGGAAAAAACCTCTTCATACGGGCATGATCATAATCTATTACTATCTACAATAATGTACCATAAGGGTCATTACAATGAGTTACAAGAAATGCCTGCCCACTCATATTACATATAATATGAGGAATGCCTTTAAAATTAACACAGAGTTGAGATATTGACTCAGTACAAGCCTAAACCAACCATCAAATGACTAAAAATAAAATAGAATGTTTCAGTGTGTAGACAGCTGTACTGGCGCAGAGTAATCTCCATTTGCAATAATTACCCGGTTCTGTGACCAAATTCCCTTCTCTCAGTACTATTCCCCCTGGATATTTATATGCTCATCTGTGTTCATGCAGATTAATGGATATTAAATTGTAATGGTCAGATTAGAGGATTATCTGATGATTTAAGAATGGAAATATACTTTGAATGTTATTTGGTTACTGTTAGACTTTGAATAATGTAAAATAATCATTTACAATTCAGATTACTTAGAACTACACAAAAACACTGGGGCAGAATAAATGATAGATGCTTAGCATTATGATTTAAATCTGGGAAAATAATTTTCTAGTAAATCTCTGTGCTGTATCCATTGAACCAAATACAATTAACAAATTAAATAACCTTGATCTGGAATTCTTAACTAGGTATTTCACAAGTATGTACTTAATAAAAGTAATTTACGACCAGTTCATCTTCCTGTAATTTGCATAAAATTTTGTGGTGTAGTCCACAGCACTAGTCACCATTTATAATTTTGTATTTCTATGAAAATATGTCCCTTATTTGAAACAATTGACTCATCAATGAACTCTGGGGACACAACATAGTTAGCCTGGAGAAAAGAATATATACATAATACTCAGAAGCTATTGAATTATTTGGATGATTATTATTAGAACAAATGTATTAGGTATGGTTTATATAATTTCCAAAGATGGAAATTCAAACAGTGGATGATGGATGTAAGAGGGACATTTCTGATGAAAGTAAGTAGAAATTTCCCAACAGACAAAGCTAATCAGAGATAGACCAGCTGCCCTGCATAGGAGTAGCTTTCCTGTCGAAGCAGATTCTTAAGAATAAGCCAGACAGCCACTTAGCCATGGTGATAGAGAGGGAGTCTCAGTCCAGAAAGAATGTTTAGACTTAGCTGCTAAGGTTTTGTCATTCTGTAGCTGCCAAAGTAAGCCTTTGGGATTGCCTGCAGATTTTATGAAACTCAACTACCAGTTTCTTTCATTAACAAGACATGACACTTATTTAATGTGTAGTAACACATCCCCAAGTTTGAGAAGAGGGACATCTGGTGGATGAAACAAGCAAAAAGAAAGGGGTTTTGTTTTCTTGTTCAGGTGTTAAGTGTTTAACATTTCCATGGACTTTTACATGAAAAATTTAATCAAGTGATCTATCTACATAAATATATATTTAAAAATGGCAATAACTAAATAACTATGACCAAGTGATTTTGGGTAAGATAATTATTTCATCTGGTCCTTTAAGATGTATAAAATGAATGCCTTTTTCATTATTTTTCTTTAATCAATTCAACTAGGCTGTTTGAGGATAAATTTGCCTGTCCTTATAAAACAGAAGCATACATAAAACATAATTAACATTATATTATTTCTTCTTATACTCTAATTACTATCAGAAGAACCCAGCACTCATCAAACAGAAATTGGGTGCCTAATCAGGAGAGGCTGCTACTGTACCGAAATTAAGGTAAGTCCCTTCACGGAATTTAAGTCCGCTCCAGAGGAGGTGTCAGAGTGTGAGAATTTAGAAGAGGCAGCCTTATCGCAGTGCATTGCAATAGATATTAGACCAGGAGCCCCAAGTCATTGAATTCAAGAATCAGCTTTGTAACAAACTAGCTGTGTGACATTGTATAAGTTACTTTTCTGGGCTTCTGTGCCCTTATTTTTACAAATTGCTAATGATAGTAGCAATTATTTGTGCTTACTATCTGTGATCACTGTGCTAGGGTTTTTCATATATTAACTTCCTCAATCCTCACATCCACCTTAGGAAGAAGGTTCTTCTATAATTCCCATTCTCACAGCTGGCACATCCAACAATTTAATAATCTGCTCCTGTCACATGATTGGTAGTGGAGAAACAGGATTCAAACCTCAGCAATCCAATTGCAGAATTCAGTACCTAGCCATTGCACCTTCTGGTTAAAAACATGCATAAGGTCACACCACTAACCAGAAGAAAAATAGGAATCCAGATTTCACCCCAAAACACAAACTTTTAGCTATTGAGGGGTACTGCCTTGGTTCCTTGCCTGACCACATCTCTCCTCCTGGGTTTGTCTGTGGCTTCTGCCTTCTCGCCCACGTTAACTCAGTCTTGGTCTCTGATCTGATATGTGACATTGTCTTTAACCCCAAATATGCTTTTGCTTCTTGCCGGGGCTCCGAACTCCTGTTGTGCTCACCCGAGGCCCTGATGGCTCTCTAATCTATCCCTGGCTTCACTGCTTCTAATAGTATGGACAGCTCTAGGATCCCAGAATTGCTATGGGACCCAAATCAGCCAGCAATGCCCTAGCAAAAAAATTGAAAAATATTGGTCACATATGTTTAAGAATTTACTATAGACAAACAAGTGGAAAACATAAGGGACATAAAATTCCTAGTTTGGGAATGTTTCTTCCCTTAACGCTCTTTATTTCAAAAAGTGGGATACATATATACAGGATATATATATATAGATATGGTGTATATAAATATATGTATATATATATATAAATGAGAATAAGAATAATAAATGACATACTTATTTTGAAACCCTATGTAGGGGAAGGGATTACTTATCCTTCCCTTTCCTTATCATGACCACATCGAATTCCCCAACATGATCTCTAAGTGTTTCTGGGTATCACATTCAATGCACCATCAAGGGCTTACAAAGAGAAGTGGAACTGCTAAGGAGGAAAATACAGAGCAAAGCCAGCTGCTCCCGACAATATACATAGTAATCTACATTTATGCAGAATCAGAGTGGCACGAGGAGACACACTATATTGAAAAGACGTCATGGGCCAACTCTATGCCATGTGCCCTTCTCATCTTTTTGACGGAAGAAACAGACACATTTTCATTAGGCTCTCAGAGTCTTTCATGTCCAAAGAGGTGAATGCTCGATGTTGCATATGCAAACATGACATTCTCAGTTCATTCATTCAAAGCTTCCCTAGCTCACTTTTCATTGAGAAGGACTACTCTTTGACCTCTTCTGATGCCTACGAACCAATAATCTATCTTCTTTTTATAAATTGCACAAAAGCTGACATGGCATCTAAGCACCTAAGCCGATGCTCTAAAATTTTTGCTCTGGATCCAGACTGGTCTGGATTTCAGCTCTTCCACTCATAACTGT
Source organism: Suricata suricatta (assembly GCF_006229205.1). Taxonomy (NCBI): domain Eukaryota; kingdom Metazoa; phylum Chordata; class Mammalia; order Carnivora; family Herpestidae; genus Suricata; species Suricata suricatta. The sequence continues at coordinate 44,713,085 of NC_043709.1, read as the reverse complement.
GTGACTGGGCAAGTTACTGAATTCTGAGTGACTCTCGTTTCTCATTTGTAAAATGGGGGTGATGAGATAATATCTACAACTAAGAATTATCTATCTGCTAAGGGTTTGTTGTGTTAAGTAAATGATTTAATATTTGTGAAACATTGAAAACAATACTTAGTACATAGACAGTGCTTAGTAAATATTATCTGTTATTTTTCTTAAAGAGGCATATTAATATGGGCAGGGGTTGAAAACTCAGATTTCTTGTGGGGCCAGAAATGTATAATAAGTGACTTATGATGGGGTGCAGGGCATGTTGAAGAGTTCATTGTCCGTCTCAAATCTTCCAAATTCTAAGTGCTGTTTAAAGCATTGTGATATCCAAACAAAATACATCTACTGCTGAATTTAGCCTAGTGTAGAGAAGTGGAAATTATGAAAATTCTTCCATAGGTCATACAAAAATATATTCTAGTCCTCTTTGCAGAATTAAAGAATTTCAGTTTCTCCTTTAAAAAATTGTCACGATGGTGGTTTTTCATCAGGAATATGGAACCATAAAATCACCAAATGCAGGACAAAAATTTAGACACAAACCCAAGAGCCATAATCATTATGTGGGCTCAGTAAAAGGGTTTGCTGGTGTCATTAATTAATGCTGGGAGCCCCAGCCACTCCTAGGGCAGCTGGGACAGCTGCTGAGAGGAAGCATTTGTGAAATGAGGAACCTCCTGTAAAATCCATCCATGGTCATGACACTGACCGGTAACCACAGGGCCATGGGAAGCAATGAAGGAAAGAAAACTGAGCTGGGCAGCACTAACAGCCCACAGCTCCATGTGCCCTGTAGACAGAAGCCACCAGCAGTGAGGATGGCAAGAAGTAATATGAGTTTGCAGCCAGAAGTCTTACGTTCCAGCTCCAGCTCCGGTAACTGAGGGACTGTCGGCCTTGAGCAAGCTTCATAACGTCCAAGAGCCTATGTTGTATATAAAAAGATAGATCATTTTTGCCCTGATTACCTCATTGGGATAGTCTGAATACCAGATGAAAAGAGGATATGAAAACCTTTTGGCAATGGTTAAGTACTGTATGAATATAATTTTAAAAATACTATAAAAATATGGATATATATGTATTTTTAAAGTCTTTCAGGCCAAATTCCATTTAAACAACAACAAAGCATTGCATATGAAAACCTTCATATAATGTGTTTTGATACTCCCCACGCCCTACTTACACTGGGAATATTTGACACAATTGAAGCCATTATAGGTAGTTGGAGATAATTTTCTAAAGTTACTTTAATAGAATGAAATCTGTGCACTTGAGTAAACAGAGGAACATTTTCATCTACAGCCCACAGCACTTTTTACTCCCCAATATTTTTTCTCCTGTATTCTTCAAACAACTATTTTGAAACAATTTAGGAGAGGACATACTAACTTTTCAAAAATATATTTATTTTTAAGATTCAATTCTTTGAACCCATTCTCATTTCTGCACTCATTCAGATAAAAAATATTATCAGGCACTTAAATGCCCAGGTTTGGGGAATATATTGATTAAAGACACAATTTCTGCCTCTAACTGGTGCTATATATGGGGGGAGAAGAGACACCAACAACTACAATAGTAATGACTATAGTGAAGGTATGTGGAAGAAATAACAGGAGCATTGAGGAGAGCACCTCATCTGTCTGGAATGTGAGGAAGGAGTAGGCAGATAGAGCCACATACACACAAAAGAAGGTTAAGAATAAGCATAGTGAATTCTCCCATGTAAGTAGTTCAATTCCAATGAGTATAGAGAACATAAGCAAGACTAGAAGGAAAGAAATTAGACATGTTTTCAGGGGCAAGATGGTGGCAGACTCCGTGTGGCATGGTAAGAGATCCTGGATGGTAAACTGTTGAAGACTTGTGACAACCTGAATGGATCTGAGGATAATCACTTGAGAACTGGCAGAGATCACACCTGAGATGCTATCTTCAGAGATAACAAAGATCATAAACTGGAATCTGGAATGCGAGTTTGGAAGCTGTTGTTCTAAATGAGACAGGAAATTATAAATCCCTAATTGTTACAATTGCAGTTGGGATGGCGAAGGACACAATGAAACTTTTCAGTGTTGTGAATGCATTTCCTCTGAATTCTCCATGACAGCATGCCATTTTGTGCAGGCAAATACCACTTTAGAAAATGTAAACCAGAACTCATAGAGTTAACCTTAGGATATGGAACTTAAGTAAATATTTTCTACGCAAAACGCTTTTCCAGTTTTTTAACCTATTGACATACATATGTATAGACTCCTTTAAGCAATGTTTTCTTAAATGGGATCCTATATAAATTTAATTACTTGATACATACTAAGTTAGTACAACTAACTCCTGAAGAATTCAGAGTTCCTATCAATTGATGATGAATCAAGAGGTTGATATGCATTTCTGAAACTATGTATGTGCTTAGAAAACCTACTTTCATGTGTGGATATTTAATTACAAAGGTATACTTATTGCATACTCTATGACCCGTATTTACTGTGTGTATGTAACAACCTTGTTTATGTATGTTCACTCTTACCAATGAGGACTCCATGATCAGATTTGGGCTTACCAACCAGCAACATTTATTGTTCTTCTTCTAAGCTGAGTTCTATGTAGTGTTTCACAGGAATTTAAACATAAATATTAGAACCTGTCTTTTTATTGAGTTACTACTATGTGCAGTGTAGGTACTAGACAGTGTGGAAAACTGAAGCCTCTTTCCTGGCACGTATATGTAAACCAGGTCTCAATATAACTCTCTACTTGTTTTACTCTTTTATTTTTCCTAGAACTTATTAGTGCTTGAAATGGGATGCATGTATTGTCTCCCCTCACTAGAGTAAGAGAGCTTTTTATGTGGGATCCCCAGAACTGGAAGCAGTGCTTGACACTAAAAAAATACTCAATAAATATTTGTTGAATGAATGGAGGGCTCCTGTGCAACGGTATTTAGAATAGGGAAAGACTAATGCAAAGAGACAGTGATCAGGAAGCTCCAGGGAAGAAACTCGCCTTGGCCTATCAGGGAATGAAAGGTGAGAGAGCAACATGGGAGAAAAGGCCAGCTAGGAAGAAAGACAAAAAGAAATCTCACAGCTGAGCCTCTGAGGGCATTTGTTAGTATTATGGTTAAACCATTTTCTTGTTGTAGGTTTCCACAACATCAGTTTCACGCGTGGTCTTTCCCATTCCTAGAACTGATAAGAATTTAATTTCAAATTTCCAAATATTTTGATATGGTGGCTATAAAGTTGAGCTTGAGAAACTGCCTCACAAATGGCAAACAGAATAAATTTTTATAGAGGTTATCAGTCAGATTGTGAAATCTATAAGACCATACAAAGGCTGGGCTTTTCTGTTCCAAATATCCTTACTAGAGATTGAATTCCAATGGCATCCATGCAAATTTCCCAAAGCCTCGTGGAATGACTGGGATTGATCCCAGTCCGAACTGTGTCCTGGGTTACATTGAACTCATTAAGGTCACACAGAGACTTTTGTTTGGTCCTGGGGTTGGGTAAGTAGGTGCATCCATTCTCCCTATCCCAAGTTAATAGTCATCTCCCTTGATGAAAGGGCAACAATCTCTTTCTTAATATGAGGATTTTTTCAAACAGCACTGTGGACATAAGACAGGTGGCCTTAATTGATTACTGCCTTCCTTATCTAGTCCTTAAGGAATAAAATTTGGATTTCAAAACCAGGCTATAAACTTAAATTCAGAATGGAGTGATCTTCAGACTGTCATGCTCCTTTTAAGGAGGAATTTTAAACAAAGGGACATCTGGCCAGAGGGTGAGGACATAAGGCAAATATATTAGTATTGCTCACGACCAAACCTTACTTTCCCACACCAATCCACAGTCAGCGTGACAAAGTTTATGATTAGTGGGGGAGAAAGTAGGGCAATTGTTCACAGTCGCCAGGGAAAAGCAAAGCAGTGTAAAAAGTTGCAAGAGCTTGGTAAAATCCTCCAGCCCTGGATAAGTTACCTATTGTGAGACATACATAAACTTCAGTTTCTTCATATATACAATGAAGATAATGATGCTTTTTTTTTTTACAGACTTGTTGGTATCATAATCAGTGTTGTCAAATCTTTGATAATTAGTATACCTAATTATTTGTACTAAAGAAGGGAATTAAGATAGTTGGAAAATTCAAAGGTAAAAATAAATTATATAAATAATTTCAGAACAGAAAAAGTGTATCAGCTATTGCACCCATTGCTTAATTTATGAAAAAAGGATCAATTGATCAACTAATTTAATTTAATTTTTTTGAGTTAGGCCCTATACGCAACATGGTGCTTGAACTTACAACCCTGAGATCAAGAGTCACATACTCTATCCGCTGAGCCAGCGGGGTACCCCAAGGATCAATTACTTTTAAGTAGCATCTCATTTGATATCCAAAATAGGTCCAAATTTATCATAGGAATTGATGAGTAGGTAAACATAAAAAAAAGATGGAAACAGAAGAGTATGAGGATCAGTCTAGTGTCAAAGCTGCTGCAGAGTATGTTTTCTTAGCAGCCAACTGCACTGTTCCTTACTTGGGGTCTAACCCTGCTCTTTACTTTCATATAAAATTATAGCCCATAATAACTTACATGGTATCTAACTGGCATTGATCAAAATGAAAATAAAAGATAAAAATGTGCACTGACCAGAAGATGACTGTAATTAAATAAAGTTCCGTGACTGGACATGACTGCGTAAGAATGTTCAGTATAGCAGACTCTCAGCCTCACCAAATTAATTAACTCCCTAATGAAAGTTGTCTGCTATCGGAATAACCAATTTACTTTTTTCAACAATATAGCCACATTAGTTTTCAATTAAGATTCAAAAAGCCAAGTCTTGATGAGCACGGAAGTCGTAAATGATTTATGAGTGTCCTACTTTTATGTAACATTACATCTATTATTCTGCTTTAATCCTCTAGCATGCCTTTCAATTTGTGAAAAATTAATGCTGAGGCTATTTTATAAAGATTATGCACACTTGGAAGGTAGCTATTCCAGGAAGCATATTCTAAAACTAAGAATGTAATCTCTTCAAATTTAGCAAGCTGATTGCTAAAATGCCCAATTAAATTTTCATAGTTTCTCTTTGTTTAATTGACAAACTTTTCAGCTCAGTAATTCTAATGAGCCAACAGCTATCATTTCCTCTCCCTTCATAATAGGGTGAAATATTTCCCAAGTATTTTTATTATTTCTTTTTCTTTCAGAACCAAAGGATTCAGGAACATTCAATGCTTGAATCTACTGAGTCCCAGTTCTGTTCAGAATGACTCACTGGGAGTTTGTAGTGCCCAAAGCCATCAGAACTCCTGGTTTCCTTTGACCTTCACTTTGGGCACACTGCTATTCCACAATCCCATCTTCATTAAATTCCACTGTCATGCTAGGATCCTAGGTGAAGCAACATTCCAGGCAAGTGTTTTAGTGATAAGGAGCAGATATCCTTTCTGAGTTAAAGACAGAGGAGAAAAACTGTAAGGATACAAAAGATAATTTCATAGCCATGCCAAAATAGTCAAGCCTCAGGTAAATCATAACTGGGCACTGGAAAATCAGGAACTGAGATCTTCTCCCTCTCTCAGCTGTATCATTTCTGCATAATCATCGTGCATGTGGTAGACTGGAAGCCAGTCCCTAATCTATGGCATGAGCCATTTGCTCAAGCATCCACTACCAACTTTAGACAAACCATTTCTCTTGGTTTGGGTTCTCAAAAGGAAAAAAATCCCTAACATTTCAGGCTTGTTTCTTGTGAGTGCTCTTCACAACAGGTCATTTCCTATTCAGCTAAGGGGAGAGTGAAATTCATTTAAGAATCTTTCTGTGTTCCCATCAGCTGTGGTCAGGAACAAAGGGTCATGTGATCACGAGGGCTGCCTTTCCAGGGCCTGTGGAAGGACAGGCTCTCACAGTGAACTTGTCTCTGTCAGGTTTGCAATTGTTCTCTCATTGGAAGATGTAATATCCATTCATAGCAAAGTTCTCATAAATGTTAGCTATAATCAATATCATTGTCATTATCATCATTTATTTATTCATTCAACAAATATTATTCATTCATTCAATAGCCACTGTGTGCCAGCCATCTGAGACTGTGGGCATAAAGATGATGAAAGTATTTGGAATGCAGTATATTCTAAATGTTAAGGTATTAGTGTACTTATGAAACAGTCCTGGAAAAAGGGAAAAGATGCTTACTTTCCCAATGACAGGTAGACTATTTTACCTGCAGTGAAATGGAACGAGTGCCCCAGCACTCACTGGGACACAGCATCAAGCATGCTTTTCCTGGAGACTTAGGGATTAACACAGACTTTTCTGCATACATAAAGTTACTGTCCCTGCCCAAATTACCTGAATAAATGCTCTCTAAGATACATATTTATGCTGTGAATATAAGCTTAAACTACAGCGTCCAAGCAGTTAAAATAAATGAGTGAAGTAGGCCAGGTGTAATTTGTCATCCGACATTAGCAGAGACGCAGGTGGCTGGGAAAGCACACATTCTGTTTGAAGGCAGAAGCAATTATGCAGCCATTTGGAAACATGGCCCTGTGATGCTAGGTCCCCTAATCTTTATAGACAAATTTGAAATGTAATTCTTTTTTGTATAAAATCCCAACTTGAGGAAAAATCGCACCAAAGATGATTCAAAATACATCTGGGGCGGCATCCAGCTTGGCATCCACCAAATCGCAAACCTTGTTTGACAGCAAGAAGCACAAATTGGCCTGTCCAGTCATACTTTTGCTTGAAGAGCTATACAACAGGGAAACTCTGAATGCTTTGTCCCAGGAGATGCTGGGGTAGGCCTGAGCTGTGCAAAGTGGGCGTCATTACCAATGGAGAAATCACCAGGATCAGTGGCTGTGGTGGGTTGAATAATGGGCCTCCAAAGATGTTGATATCTTAATCCTATAAATGCTGCTTCACATGGCCAGAGGCATGTGATGTGATTGAGTATCTTAAGGTAGAAAATTGTCCTGAATTTTCCAGGTGGGCACAATGTGATCACAGAGTTCTTATAAGAGGGAGGCAGGAAGGTCAGAGAGAGAGAGAGAGACAAGGAGGTATGATGACAAGTCAGAAGGATGCCATTGCTAGGAGAGAGCCATCAATTAAGGGAATGCAGGTGGCTTCTAGAAGCCAAAAAAGGCAAGGAACAAATTTCTCTCCAAGAGCCTCCAGAAGAAACCAGTCCTGTGGACACCTTGACTTTAGCACAGTAAGATTTTGGACTTCTGATCTCCAGAATTATATGATAATAAATGAGTTGTTCTAAACCATTATGTTTCTGGAAATTTGTTGCAGCCATAGGAAACTAGCATAGAACTTTCCGAAGAGTTAAGCAACCCCCTCTGATTACTATGATTGAAAAAAGACCATGGTAGCATTAAAGTGGAAACTTTATCTCTAGACCCAAGCCATGAACTTCGGAGCTCGCTGGCACAGAGGGAAACTACCATCCAGGAGAAGGCCCTTGACCTTCCCTGCACGAATGATTCTCCTCTTGTTAGGAGCCCAGGGGACAGTTGCCAATCATCTCCAGTCCTAACCAGACCTTTCCCAAAGTCCACAGATGAGAGGGGATGCAGACCACATGGTGGAAAGAGCACTGTCTTTAAAAGCAAACAAGATTCTTTCTGTGTGACAAGCTCCAAGAGCCTACATGTCATTATCTGTAAAATAAGAGTAATAATACCACACAGCATTGTGAGATAGAGGAACGGACACCTGTGCCATAGTGCCTTATGAATAGTGGGAGCCCAATAGATGGTAGAAAGTGTTTCTGTTATTCTTTTATTGTTCCCCTATATTCTCTACATTTGCAATTATCCCAAGATTACGTTATCTACATATCCTCAGTAAAGTAGCAGTCCAAAGGGAACAACAGTGAACATCTTTAAGTGTAATCTTCATGCCCTATTGCCTCAAAGACAGTGGGGAGACAGATGCTTCCAACACTGTGAAATGTTACAATTATAATACAACCTCCTGTCAGCAGAATGTCAGAGAAGTGAGAGGCTTCTAGAAAAGCCCACTGCCCTTAAGGCCTCCTGATAACCATCATGTCCAATACACACACTGTGTTACTGATGCTTGTTAAAGAAGGCCTTAATTATCGCAGCTTCAGAATGTGTGCTTATGGCATTCAGCAGTCTTGAGGCTCGGCAAAGATGCACGGTGACATTTCCACCACAGTTTTCAACAGTACCATTACATTAATTGAACAGAAGATATGTAAATGAGATCCTGAAAAAACAGGCAAAGGACAGGAACAAATTTTGGAATAGATTACAAATACAACCAGCACTTGGGATAGAGAAGGTCTGTGGACTCTGAAATCCAAAACCAATGTCAGAAACTCAAAAGATCTCAGGGGCCAGGCAGGAAACCCAAGGAGTGAAGGGGAGGAATTTGCCAGTGGTGGGGTCTGTGCAGTGTGAGTGCGAGGGTAGGAGGCACTGCTTCCCTTCTTAGCCCTTAGCCTTTAGCCAAAAGACTCATCTGTGGGGTGATTTCAGCTCACCGACTATGAGCTTATGACCCCTCTGGCCAATGGGATTCTTTGTCAAAAATTCAACAGCAGCAATCACCCTGGGGGAAGTTTGGCCAGAGGAGCTGTTTGTCTCTAGAACCATCCTTACATCCCACCACTCTCAATCCTACTCCCATCTCTTCGGTGCCCACACCCTGTATGTTCTACTCTGCTCAGATCTCTCTCAGCCCCTGGTCTGACTCGGCCCTGCATAGACCATATTCTAAGCTTGGATCACTCTTTTCTTTGAGGGCAGAATTATGCATCTGAATATTCCTTCATTCCCTTGGGACAAGGCTAGGAATCCACAGCCATGCTGTAGCGCAATGTTCATTATCGTGCCAGTAGCATTAAGGCATGCTCTACACACAAATGCTTTGTTGGCAATATCTGGAAATATATGGGGAATCTCTCAGCACCTGAGTATTGCCAGATATCAAGACTTTATTCAATCCAAATATCATGGCGATTTGGCGTCATTATTATAGTAAATTATTCAGCACTGATGGAAGTTCAGACTGCGACAGGCTGCTAGAGTATTTCTGAGCAGGGATCTCTTGTCACCTCAGATCAGACCTTGGCTTCATTTCTATAAGGTCTCTTTTCCACAGTGGGGAAGGCTGGAAGAGTTAGACAGGTAACAAGACTGGCTTTCAGAGTGGCTCTTTTGAACCCGTTTTTAAAAATATAGATAGACAATTTTTCTGAACAGAAAGTACTAAAAATAAATTTCATAATCTTATTTTTCAACTCTACATGCAAAAATTTTTCATAAAGACTATGAAGAGAATTGGAGTGATATCCAGTTTTTTAAAGTTCATTTTATTTTTTCAAGGTTATTTAAAATATGGATATAATAGAATTTATGTTCTATTAGTTATTAGTTACTCTTATTTCTACAGAAGATCATATAAAGACACATAAAATAGGCTTCATAAAGGCAGGTAAGTTCAGTGCATAGAGATTGCAAAGGGTCTGCCTGAGTTCAAAACTTGCCCATCTTAAATGTCTTTCAAAGAAACAATGGCAGAAACACCTGATGCCTACCAAGTCAACTATTCCACTCTTTTTAGCACTAGAGTACAAGTGTGATAATGAAAATCTCTAAATGAGATGAATTTGGTAGAGGGCCTGCTTATAGACAGTAACTCAACAAATGGTAGCTATTATAATCCATCCAGAGATATTTAATGTTCCTACTGGAAGAAATATAACACTAAACATTAAAACAATTTATGATACCTGCATTTATACATAACATAAATATTTCAAAGTGTTTTCACATACATGATTCATTTCAACACTAAAGCCCATATGAGTGAAATGGAACTGATGTTAATATCCTAATTTTTCATGAGAAAAACTGAGATTTGGATTAGTATCTGCTTTGATCTCTCATGAGCTCCCAGTCTCAAGCAAGCCACCTCATATTTCTGAGCCCATCTGCAAAATGAGTGAGTTAGACAGGTGGTGTGTCAGACTACTTCCTCTACTAGCACTTGCATAAATTTGGAGATCAAGCGGTCGCAATAAACCCAACGTCACGGTGTAGTAGACTGATCATGTTGCCAGCTTTCTGGGATTTGAAACTGAGCTTCGAGACTTACTCCCTCTCGTCAGCACCCAGGAGTGATGGGACCCTGAGACAATGACTCAAGCCAGTGAAAATGCCTGGGAAACCTGGGTGTCCAGTAACCTCATTTGCAATGAGAAATAACTGCACAGAAACCAGGATTTTCACCCTGAAATTAAATGGGATGGAAGCCCAGTCATGAAAAGAAGTCAGTTTTGTTGACTCTAAAATCAAAGCACAGGGCATTTAAATGATTGATGAGAAGGGTTTGTTGTTGTTGTTGTTGTTGTTGTTGTTGTTTTAAATTTTTTTAATGCTTTATTTATTTTTGATACAGAGAGAGACAGAGCATGAGAGGGGGAGGGGCAGAGAGAGAAGGAGACACAGAACCAGAAGCAGGCTCCAGGCTCTGAGCTAGCTGTCAGCACAGAGCCTGACGCGGGGCTCGAACCCACAAACATGAGATCTGACCTGAGCCGAAGTCGGAGGCTTAGCCGACTGAGCCACCCTGGCGCCCCTGATGAGAAGTTTTAAAGAGAGCCAGATGATTTCCTCACTATGCTTGACCCTACAGAACCAAGATACTTGGGTCCTTTACCAAGGACTTGATTCCTGGGAAACTGCTGGAGGGACAGGACCACGCCCATCATTTGTCTTCCTTCCTCCATGAGCTACTCCCACTGGAGACATTTTTCTAGGCTACAGTTTTACTGTGAGAACATACAGGGACATAGTCAGGAGGAAGTAGGAGAGAAAATGAATGTTCCCAGATACCAACATTTAAGACACTATAAAGATCAGAGTCTTCATACATTCTGGTAATGTGGTGGCAAGATGTACAGAGAACGGGTGACACACTAAAGGAATCTGTCAGTATGCTGTGATGGAGATGATTCACCCTTTTCTAAGCTGGTGATCTGAGGTTGTAAATTTTCCTTGTTATGTCATCAGTGGGATCTGACACTGTTAATACCCCCATATAGACTGACAATGGTTTTACAGAACAGAATCCTTTTAACTTCCCTTTATTAGCAAGGTCACCTTTTAGAAAGGAAATTTTTCTTAAGAACTGAATTATTATTAAAATATGAGGCTGAAATAATAAATGGCACTCTTTGGGCCTTCATTGAGAATTCTACTGACTGATGATTAAATGTTCTGAGCAAATACAGTCTTCTGGTTTCCAAGTCCAAACTTTTCAAACATATCAGAGACAGACAAGTAGGTGGGGAGGAGGCGTCGCTTGGGAGGCCACTGGAGTAGGGCACCGACAGCGTGACACTGAGATATTCAGAAAAGAGTCAGGAAACTCACAAAGAAGACAGATTGCACAATGCAGGCAAGGAAAACAACTGATCTGGAGTATTCAGAAAAGGTAAGTTATTCTTTTTAAAGAAACTAGATGTTTAAAAAGTTTTTAAAAAGGCTTTCTAAAAAGAAACTACAAGTAATCATGAGATACAAATTTATATCTATCATCACACAAAAAAAGAGTGTTAACACCACTGCTGATAGAGACGGAGGATGGCTACTTTACTATTTACCGGTAAAAGTGAAAATCACTACTGCTTTTTGAAAATAAATCCAGTTACATATTATTTCAACATAGCAATCTCATTTTTGGGAATCTATTGCACAGAAATAAACACATAAATAAATTAGCATGTAGCAGCATATGCATAAAACTGTTTTTACATTATTCACAGGGCCAAAAACAAGGGTGAAAACAATGTGAATTACCATTAATGGAGGAACGGAGGAATAAATTATGTTGCAACCACACTATGATGTCATATGCATTATTAGAAAAAAAAATTAGTCATGGGGCTCCTATCTGGCTCAGTTACTTTTGCTCTCAGGGTTGTGAGTTCAAGCCCCATATTGGGTGTGGAGCTTACTTAAAATGAATATATTTAAAAATTTAAAAAAAATTTTTCTTTTAAAGAATCCATCACGATCATCATGACCATTGATTAGAAAAGTTTTCCATGAGCTATCATTGGGAAAGAAGGGGCAGGGGGAAGCAGAAACTGTCTAGCATATTATATCATCATTTTTGTGGACTACCAAACGACAAAATCTCAATATAGGTCTATGTGTGTATATATGCATGTATCTGAGTGTGGCTGTGCATGCATGTGCATATGTTTGTGTGACGAGATGAGCATAAAGAAAATAAACCAAAGGATGCCCCTTAGATTCTAGTGTGAATGATCAGGAGGATATGGGGCTTCAACAGAAGGAGATGAAGCAGGTAAAGAGAGGAGGGGAGGGGAAGCCAAAAAAACATGAAACAAAATGACTGCAATAAAAAGCGAAAGAAATGATTTCTCACTTAGGTAGAAGCACACATGCATAAGTTTATCCACGTATAAAGAAACCGGGGAAAGACAAATGGGAGAGTTAAATCTGCTTTACAAGAATGACCATGATATATTGTTAAGTAGAAAAAAAGAGACAGTCACAAAGGTTGTTTCTAAAAGCAGGCAAATATAAACATATGAACACAACACAATTTAAAACTTGTATAACAAAAGACACTATAAAAAGGTGAAACCGACAGCCTGGGAAGAAATAAATGCAACCCGTATGGCACATAAAGGGATTATGTCCCAAGAAACAAAAAGCTTCTACAAATTGTTAAGAAAAAGATCATTAACCTGATATGCAACTTGCGAACAAGCAACTGCATGAGAGGAAATCCAAATAACCAATACACATGAGAGATGTTCAGTCTTTTATATCATCTGTGGAAATGCAAATGTAAGCAATAAAGTACAACTGTTACTCCCTTGGTCAGCAGAAATTAGGAACAAAACTGGCTGCTGCTGGAGAGACTGGGTATCAGGCAGGCAGCACCTTTATGCATTGCTGTAGGAAGGTAAATGGCTACGACTGTGCAGAAAATAAAAACTCGGTAATATAGTAATTAAACTACTCCTGATAAATAATCTCTCTTAAAAATCTCTTATTCATATTTATAAAACATATAAATGAATGAACAATTATATTTATGTACATAAACACACATTATACATAGATATATATGTATATATGGTCCTCTTCCTCCAAGGGTATGTATACAAGATACGGAGCACAGCAGTTTTGTTGTGGCAAATACAAAACATATACACAAAGCAAGAAAACGGCAAACAGCCTGAATATACATTGAATCTGAGAAGTAGTTAAAGAAAGTATGGTATGTATAAACTTTAAAATTATGAAACTATTTAGAAGAAATAAATCAAATTTATGTCTAAAGACTCAGAGCCACATCTATTATCACTTAAAAAAAAGCAACTTGTAGAGTATGACCAAGTGTTAAAACAACAATTATACACACACACACACACACACACACATACACACACACACATATGTATATGTATATATAAAACAGAGAAATGTAAAATGTAAATTAAAAAGATTTACATCCTGGGGCACCTGGGTGGCTCAGTCAGATGAGCGTCTGACTTTGGCTCAGGTCATGAACTCGCAGTTTGTGGGTTTGAACCCTGCATTGGATTTGCTGCTGTCAGCACGGAGCCTGGATCCTGCTTCGGATCTTCTGATACCCTCTCTTTCTGTCTGTCCCCCACTCCCACTCGTGCTCTCTCTTGCTTTCAAAAACAAATAAAACATTAAAAAATTTTTTTAAAAAGATTCACATCCCTATCCAATTATATAGGTAAATTTCAATTATCAAGAGTATGTGTTTATGTGTGTGGAATCCTTGTTACCTAATCCTCCCCAATAAACAGGGAATAAATTATTAGGTTATTAATAAATTATTAGGTTATTAATAAATTATTCTGCATTTGGATAATAATACCTTTAAAAAATAAAAACACCTTCTTTGTAACAGAGACTCCTGACAATACAGCTAATGTTAACCTCCTAGAGGCAGTCAACACATTATGTGACTTCAGAAAATTTTAGGTGAAAAGCAGAAGCTGTATCTGGGAGCACGTGACATTAGGTGAACACAGAGCAGGTGTGAGCACATCCTGGCTAAGGGGAAAAAGGGTTTGGCTTTCAGCAGGTAGGAGTAGCTGGTGGGAGTTTCATGAGAAGAAGACTCATGGCAGCATGAAAAGCTGCCAGCAGGTAGAGGTGAGGCTGGTTGTGAGACTGGAGTTCAAAGATAAAAATGTAATAAGGCAGCTCTCCAGGCTTAGAGGAACTAAAGTGCTGAGGGGGTGGCCGACACTCAGGAAAGGAAAATGTCAAGAACCCAGGTAATTAGCGATGGAATATAAGCAGGGTTTTAGTCAGGGCCACCACGTGCAGCTGTGTGAGCCGTGTGATGCACAGGGGATGCTGTTGGCCTAAGACTTATACAACGAGGAAGGAAGTTGTTGCAGCGCAGAGATTTTGCCCCAAGACCAGAGGAGATTAAAATTGACAATTCTGCTGGTTACCATCACCATCCTCATCACTACCACCACAACTGTGACAGCTGACATTGTGACCAAGTGTTATGCGTTACAGAAAAAATCCACTGTCCTGGGAAGAATCAAAGGAGGTACCCAGGTCAGGTATTACCATCACCATTAAAATGAAGACACAAAGACTCGGAAGTGTTTGTTGACTTGCCCGGGATCTCAAAGGTAGTCAATGGCCAAACAGGCTTGTGAACCCAGGATGTCTCCTTCTAGAACCATCTGTTCCCACTGTTTCAAGTTGCTCATAAGAGGAATGAAGATCGCTCCCTGAAATTGGGGACTGGCCTGCTGAGCAAAGAGCCAACAGATCATTTTACACCTTGTATTCCTTTCGCATGAACTCCATTTTCTTATTTTTCCAAACCTGATAGGCAAACAAATTCTCCCTTTAGGAGATTTCCTGTTGTGCAACATTCAGACTCAACCTGACCATACTGATGACTGCTTTGTTGTAGTGACTATTTGTTTAGACAGAAGGTGTTACAAAAAGGAATTACAGCAGCTTGTAAAAACACATACAATACAAAATAAAATTGAATAAAAAGCAAGGAAATGAGGAATTAGAAGGAAAATGAGTGAAGAAAAGCAAACATCCAGCCACAAATGAAAATAGTGCACAAAATAAATAAGGCACTCAATAAAGTTCTCTCTGTTTGTTAGAGGTGGACTGCAAATTTGGCTCTCAGCTTTTCAGCAGGAAGAGAAAGAAGGAAACATGATTCACAGCACTTGAAAGATATAATTATAAGCCAACCAGTGGCTCAGGAGAAATATAAGTATTCTTGGTACTAAGACTGAAAAGTTATATTTTCCATTGTTCCGTATAATGCTAATAATAGCAGCCAATTTTTATAAGGATCTTACCATGTGTTGGGCACGCTGCTAAGTGCTTTCAATGCCATGTATCATTCAGTTACCACGAAAATTCCACAGGATGGGTTTTATTAGTAATTGCTTTTTTACAGTTGAGGAAACTAAACTGCAGAGATGATAAGTAAGTCCCTAAACACACACACACACACACAATTAGTAAGTGCCTAATTTAGGATTCCAACATAGTTCTGCCGACTCCAAAGTTATTCTTTTATCATGTGACTTGCATTTAGGAACTATACTTTGATTCAATCCCTAAGTATTCCTGAAGATCTAAGAGAATCCCTCAAGATCCTACAGCCTGTAGTTTTGACCATGTTCTCTCTGCTACAGAACTTTGTTTTGTTTTGTTTTTCCACTGCACTTACTACCATCTGAAATTATTGTATTCAGTTGCTTACTTATTTTATTATCTTTCCCTATTAGAATGTGAACTATGTAGCTGCAATGATCTTATCATTTTAATCTTCTATCCCTAGTCTGCTTCTCTGCCTAAAGTCTAAGAGGCATGCAATAATATTTTTGAGTAAATGAATGTTTCAAGGAACAAGGAGGAGGTGTCCATTTAACATGCTTGCATGTCTGAAAATCCAGTTGCCCCTCCTTATCCTTAGCCCCTTACAGATATTACTCACATACTCTTCTCTATCTCCATGACTTATACTAGTTACCAAAAATTCATTGTGTCCTATAATTTGGCTATCTTTTTAGTCCAGCCTGGCATGGAGTTAACTTTATGCACTTGATCTTATAATTTAGAAAATTATTCTTAAGAATATAGATGTCACCATCATATGAGGAAATTTAAAAATTTTTATTCATTTTTCCATAAGAAATGATTGCTGATTTTTAAAAGTATACATTCAAAGGATTTGCCTTGTGGCCTGTTCAACATAGATTTTGGTATTTGTTGCCCAACATTTCATATTTAAAAAACAGACCACTTCTAAAACAGAGAGAGAGAAAGAAATAGGTACTTAAAGCACAAAGAACCAACATGAACTTGTTCCGGTTAAATACCTAATTCCAGCTGCCATGTTTTCAGTAGAAAAATAATCAAATTGCTAAACAATGCAGCTTCACTAGATTTATAATGGGAGCATGAGATGATGAAGCTTTTTTTAAGCTATGGACACACAAACAACCAAAATATTCAGAATAATTGACTGGGTGACACTAATAAATACAATATAAATAAATAAATGGAATTCAGGAAATCACAGAATAAGACAGATTCTTAGCCCTGATTGTCTTGATGCGTGCTCTCAGCATTCTCTGTATTTTTCAGGATTTCTTGGAGTTTGTATCACATGGTTCTCAGTTTCAGAGAGGAGGACAAACTAATCTCATCTTTTCCTGCAATCTTAGAAATTGACTGTGAACATATGGCCTATCCTTCAAAGTGGGTCTTTATATCTTTTTTTTAAAGTTATTTGTTGCTATTGTTTTAGTGAAAAGACTAAATCAAATGAAAATGTAGGCTAATTGACAGACATGTAAAGTTGATGATGTGCTCTTGACTTATTTTTCTGAACTCAAATGGTCGAACTATGACACATGTTGGGTAATCAAAGGAACAATTTGGGATAAGAAAAATGTCTGGATTATACTTTCATAATTTATTCTGTTTTTTAAAGTTTATTTACTTCTTTTGAGGAGAGGCGGTAAAGAGAGCAGGGGAGGGGCAGAGAGAGGGAAGGAGAGAGAATTGAAGCAGGCTCCTCGCTGTCGGCACAGAGCTCTCTGCACCGCTCCATCTCACCAACCGCGAGATCATGACCTGAGCCGAAATCAAGAGTCAGATGCTTAACCGACTAAGCCATCTAGGTGCCCCATACTGCCATACTTTGAAAACACAATTTGGAAAATATTTAAAGTACAAGATTATGACCAATCTCCTTATAAAAAGATGATGATAAATGGCTACAGTGATGTAATATTATGATTTATAAATAATAAAAAAATCATTTTGGTCTTCCTTCACAGTTCCTGGCACAAAACTCCTAAAACTGTTGCAGTTTCCTATCTGACAGCAATAGGGGCATCTTTTGTCATACTATTCAGGTTTGTTCCCAGTTCCTAAAATAACTCCAGAGCCATAAAGATGAAATGGTGTCTTGAAGCCCTTTCAACCGCACTTGAGTTTATATTAGTGAGGCTACTTTTGGAAACACCCTAAAGATGGGGGCGGGAGGGGGGAGGTCAGGTGGCCAATGGAACAAGCCAAGTGATTAAAGAGACAGAGCTTTGAGTCCCACCCCTCAACCTCTGGGAAGGGGAGGGGGGCTGGAGGTTGAATAATCACCAATGATCATGATTTATTTAATCAATCATGTCTAAGTAATGAAGGCTCCACACAAACACAAAAGAACAGTGTTGGGAGGGTTTCCAAATTGGTGAACACATGGTGGCACCCCCGGAGAAAACCCAGGAGCTCTGCACACCTTCCCACAGAGCTTGCCCTATGCATCTCTCCCATATGCCTATTCCTGAGTCACAATAGCTTTTATAATAAACTGCCACTCTAGTAAGTAAAAGCATCTGACTCTGTTTCCAAGTAGAAAGTGTCAGAACTGAGTTAAATTGTAGGGTACTCAGCTGCTGTCACAGACCTGCTTGGTGTGGGACACCGGCCACCCCTTCACATTTGGTGGACAGGCTTGCCATAAATGAAGCATTGAGAGTAATGTAAAGAGTAGAGGAGAAACAGGAGCAATTTTCCCTTTACATTTTGGTATGAGAAGTGGGCTTTGCTAGAACAGTCTTAGTCCATGGAAACGTGTGGTTTGGAAGAGAAAGGATGATGGGGTGGTGGGGATTAAGGATCTTTGGTTCCTGGGGGGTCACTCCTGCTTTGAGGCAGCAGCTGAGCTACATTCAGTTCCTAAAGGTAAACGTTCTGAGGAGTAAGTTTCACAACTTTGCCCAGGGAGAGAACCTTCCAAAGACATTTAGCTCCTGTGTTTGCCCCAAACAAGAGAGAGGAAAAATTGTTTCTACCATCTGAGCCAGAGAGATCAAGCGGAGGGAACTGAGGCATTTGTTAAATAGTATCAAATCCATCAAGCACATGCAGGGAGCATAATATAACATAATTATCCATTAGCAGTTAGACTTTATTTTTTTTAATTTTTTTAATGTTTTTTATTTATTTTTGAGAGACAAAGAGAGACAGCATGAGCAGGGGAGGGTCACAGAGAGAGGGAGACACAGAATCCGAAGCAGGCTCCAGGCTCTGAGCTGTCAGCACAGAGCTCGATGCGGGGCTCGAACCCACAATCGTGAGATCATGACCTGAGCTGAAGCTGGACGCTTAACCGACTGAGCCACCCAGGCACCCCTAGCAGTTAGACTTTAAAGTGAAGCATTCTATAGTAACAACAAAAAAACAAACAAAAAACTAAGCATGATTCATGGTATTTATGATTAGAGGGAAACAGGAAGAGAAATAAGGGAGAAAAGAAAGAAAAAGGGATAAAAGTATAAGAAAGGGTATAAGAGAACAGTTCTCAACAACTGGAAAAAACACATTTTTTACAGAGATCTGACAAGTAAATATTTGATCCAAAGCAAAGATACCTTTTCATTCACCTGCAGACCCCATTTGTTTTTACACTGTTGTGGAAATTTTATATTAAAAAAAAGAGTTTTTAGGGTGCGCCTGGGTGGCTCAGTCGGTTAAGCATCTGACTTCTCAGTTCACGATGTCGCGGTTGGTACTGACATCTCAGAGCCTGGAGCCTGCTTCGGAGTCTGTATCTCCCTCTCTGTCTACCCCTCCCCTGCTTATTCCCTCTCTCTCTCAAAACTTAAAAAAAAAATAAAAAATTATAAAAAAGTTTTTAGGTTCTAACATAAAGACACACAGCCCTTTCCATCTTCCTCAATGAAAAATCCTGAAATACAACATTTTATTTGTTTTTAACAGAACATCTTCTTTTTTGTCCTGCTAATTTCCTTGACTGCTTTAAATATTTTGCTTGCTTTAGACTTAAGGTTTATGGAACATAAATAATCTGGCCAAGGGAAAGGAAAAATAGACCCCATATTGCAATTATATATAGAGTTCATAAACAAAGTAATTTCCCATAGAATAAGCTCTTAAATTCTCTTAACAATAGTAACCAGGCAGTTGAGATGAAAAGATTACTCTGACACAGTCAACATTTAGTTCTTCTCAAAATTAGCTGCCTTAAAAATTAAGCCACTGGATGTGTAGCGAATATAAGTCAATGTATATAACTGTAAAATCTATCATATAATGGAATTTTTAGCAGCTGTTAAAAATGATGCTTTTTAAAGATAATGGCATGAGAAGATGTCCAAAATATAAACTAAATTAAAAAAACCTTACAAGCCTTATGAATGCAAATTCCATATACCTGTAAAAAAAAAAGGTCTCTACACCTGTATATATAAAAGATTATACAGATACATATATCAAAATGACATTGTTATATAACAGTTAATGATTATTTTTATTCCTCTTTTTCCTTCTGTATATTTCTAAATATTTTGAAACTCTAAGAAAGTACATTACTTTTTGAGTCAAGACAAAAATATTACTCAATACCCAATGTCCACTGAGTATAATAATCAATTAAAGCAGCTCTCTTAAGACTCCAGTCATCCTAATGTTGAGTCTAAATGATCCAAACAAGCAGATGCCCTGAGTGGTCCAGTGTCAAAACTTCACACAGACGCTGCCTAAGCTTGACCTCTAGCATTTCCAGAATATGTTCCAGAATCCTCCTTGCTGTTTTAGTGGTGAGAAATGGAGAAAAGCAACAGATGGTGACAATTATGACTGTCAGGATGCCAACCTCAAGAACGAAATTTTTACTTCAAGACAATTTGCAGGGGTACAATAATATCTGGAGAAATCTAAGCACAAAGCTTTCCAAAATATAAATGTTTGGGATAAAAAGGAAGGTGATTATATAAAAAGATATCATAGTTTAACATGAAGCATTTAGGTTAAGAGCAAAAATTTAACCAAATTTCTGGAGCAGATTATGGAATTTCTTTTTTCAGACATCTTAAAAATTAAATATAACTTGACACTACAATTCCTTTTTTATTATAATCTCTAGGCCAGCCATCATGGATCTATTACCTTCTACTCTCTGGCTCCAATATTAACAGATAGCTATCTATGAGTATGTTTTCAGAGGATGAAAACTAACATTATCATTAGCTTAAATAAAATGTAATCCATCAAGTTAAACTTTCTATTGAGAAAATTTATATTTTCCCAAAGCAAACCAAATGACTTATGATAAAATTTAAAATGTTTTGAGTTTTGAAGTCAAATTTGGATTTGTATTCTGCTTGTAGCACTTATTATTAACTGTACAGCCTGGAAAAAGTTACTGATTTGGGAACTTAATTTTCTTAAGTGTAAACAGGAAACTAATCATGAGGGTTTTTTGATGTGTGAAGGTCCCTTATTGAGGTAGTTTCTTCCATAATTACTATATATGATGAAATTTCTGTAATTTGCTGTCAGCACACAGTTACCTTTCTTGAAGTTCATAGGTAGAAGTATGTAACAAGTAATGGCAGAATGCAGAGATGCCCTAATTTTGCTTTGAAGATTGTGGTACCCAAACTCCAAGACAGTGGCTTAATGATCTCAGCCTCCTGGTAGTCATGTCCTCTGTAGTCCCTTCCCTGTAACTATGGGATAGATCTAGTAACCCATTTCTAAGGAATACAACACAGTGGAAATGATGGTGTATGATTTGGAGACTAGGTCATCGTGGCAGTGTGTGGTGTCTCTCTGTCTCTTCACATGCTCTGGGGGAAGCCATGTTGTGGCAACCCCGGTGGAAATGTCCACGTGTTGAGGAACTAAAGTCTCCTGCCAATGCCATGTGAGTGAGCTTGGAAGAGAAGCGTCTGGCTCAGCCAAGTATGCAGAGACAAAGCCCCAGCTGACAGCTTGACTTCAGTAACCCCTGCGGCAGAAGAATTATGCAGCTAATCTGCTCCCAGATTCCTGACCTTCAGAACCTGGGTGAATAATAAACATGTTGTGTTTTAAGCTGCTAAATGTTGTGCAACAATAAATAACTGCTACACAGATCAAATCCAAAAGGACAAAGTTGGTAAGATCTACAGACAAAATACCATTTTCAAGGAAAACAGAAAAGAAGTTTCTAAGATATAACTGCACTTATTTGAAAATCAGGAAGAAGAGCTACACATTTTATTTTTAACAAATATACTACCATGCTACATTTTTCTCTCAGGCTTTAAATGTATTCCCTCTAGGAACTTGGGACAAGTGTCCCAAGGACTCTATTGGAAGACATCTGAGTCACATTCTACATTACACTAGGCTTGTGTCTTATATCCATTTAGCATTTTGAACTTGGATTTAGTATTGGTCCCAATACCTTTCACACAAATTAATTTGCAATTTTCCCAAAGCCTATATTTGAATTACATTTTCTGTGGGTTGCCCAGCATGAGCAAGTCACTTAGTTCAGGAATGAGCCCATGCACCTACTTTCCTTGTAGCTCAATGCAGCCTTCTTGTTCCCCATATAAGCAGTCAGCATCAAAAAAGAAAACAGGCTACAGTAGTTTTCACAAATCTGAGATACTCTTGAAACATAATATCATGTGTCTAACAGATTGCACTAAATCACAGTCCTAACTGGCAAATGGCCTTGGTGTTTGGACATAGCCCAGGCACCTGAATTCCCTTTTCTGTCAGAGAAAATTTGCTGCCTACATGGGCCACTGTCAGAGAGTTTATAGTGTAAACTTAGTCACTCATTTTGTATAAGAATAACATTCCTGAGGTCAAGTTGTAAGTATTCCTGTCCTCCTTACTTCTTGAAGAGGCTATTGTGTCTTAATAGAAACTGAAGTCCAGACACTCTGCTCTAGCATACATTTAACTGCTATCTGACATCTACCCTATCTTTGCTTGTTAAGAGCGTCCCAATTTTTATTCAAGTAACCTCCCCTCCTATAAACAGCTTGTGGGTGTTTTAGGGATGCTCCAGGGGTGGGGCATGTAGTTTAAGTTAGAGATAATTAGCTTAATTTTATCACCTGGCTGCAAGTAGTTCATGGATGAAGTGAGTAACTAACTTAAATTGCACTAGTCATAGAGATGCCCAGGTTATTATTGATAGTTGTGAAAGAGTCATTCTTTTCCACTAAAAATTAACCTGCAAGGAAAAAACTCCAGGAGATTCATGAAACCATGTAGAGATGAACAAAAGAGAACCATCTGAGAATGAAGTTACCCCAGAGGAAGCAGAGCTGGGAGACTGAACCTGGCCAATTATTTGTCTTTGATCAAACCATACCTAAAGCTACATATACTACAGAAATGTTGTTACTTGAACCACAAAATTTTCTCTAGTTTGGACTGGATTCTTGTCACTTGCCACAAAATAGTCCTAATTAATAAACCCTCCCTGACATGGCAGAATTCCAATTGTAAGAACAAAGGCTAAGCTCACCTTTTAGGATATTCCCTAACATTATGATTAAAATATGTCTTTTGAAAAAGTGTCCAACAATTACCTGTCCACCTTACATAACACAAAACACTACAAAATTTATTTACTGTGTCAAAGCAGTGAGAAGGCTGGACCTTCTAAGCCCTTCAAATCACATCTAGAAATTATCTCTTCCCTTGTAAGATGAAACTCAAAAACTGGTCAACAGAACCAAGATGAAGTGAGGCATAACACAGAGCTCAGAATGCAACTGAAAGCCAGAGTTATTCTAAGCATTTGGTTTTAAGGGTCTTCTAAATCTACTGCCTGATAAAAATGTTTTCAAAGAGAGTTTGTGTCATAAAACAAGAGAATGTCTACATGCTGGTCTGGGTGAGTGGTGAGCAATTCAAGAAGCTTTAGGAGTCTGGGGAACTCACAGAGACCATCTAAGTCTCCTGGAAACTCCCCATTGTCTTCTTATGTCCTCACAGAGGTCTTCTCTCTGCCCTAAGAACTGCCCCTATATCCTCTCTTTTCTACTCTTTCCTTTCTTTTTTTTTTTATTTATTTTTTTTCTGTCCTTGACAAAATGTATTAAATAAGCAAACACCCCCAACAAGCAAAACAAGTACTACAATGTAAAAATATTTAAAAAAAAGAAAACCCTCTCACATGCATAAATGAAAGATTGCACAC
>NC_043709.1:44661953-44689332 GCF_006229205.1 Suricata suricatta | reverse complement strand
ATTGCAGTTTCACTTGACAGTATATAAAATGCTGTGTTGTGACAGGTATCAATTATCCATTAGATACTGAATCAATTTTTCTTAAGCACTACTAACTGCTTGCTTTTCTTGAAGCTAGATCATTCTGAAAGTTTCCTGTTAGACCTATGAGTGCAAACATATGGTATCTGCCCTTCTCTGTCTGACTTATTACGCTTAGCATGACACCCTCAAGGTCCATCCACTTTCCTACAAATGGCCATATTTCATTCTTTCTCATTGCCATGTAATACTCCATTGTGTATATATACCACATCTTCTTGATCCACTCATCCGGTGATGGACATTTAGGCTTTTTCCATGTTTTGGCTATTGTTGACGTTGCTGCTATGAACATTGGGGTACATGTGCTCCTATGCATCAGCATTTCTGTATCTCTTGGGTAAATCCCTAGCAGTGCTATTGCTGGGTCATAAGGGAGTTCTATGGATAGTTTTTTGAGGAACCTCCACACTGTGCAGAGCAGCTGCACCAGTTTACATTCCCACCAACAGTGTAGGAGGGTGCCCGTTTCCTTTCTTTTTTTAATGTTTATTTATTTTGAGAGAGAGAGAATGTGTGTGCACAGGAGCAGTGGAGGGGCAGAGAGAAAAAGAGAGAGAGAATCCCAAACAGGCTCCATGCTGTCGGTGCAGAGCCTGAAGTGGGACTATGTGGGTCTCGATCCCACAAACTGTGAGGTCATGACATGAGCTGAAACCAAGAGTCCAACACTCAACTGACTAAGCCACCCAGGTGCTCCTCTCCTGCTAATGTTCTCCTTTCCCTTATCCCTTCCCATCATCTCCCCTCCACTTTTCTTTTTCATCTTCCTCCTTTTCCACCTCTTCCTCTTGGCCTTTCTCCTCCTTTTCCTTCATATAAAGACTACCCCATGAAGCAAGTCATAATTTCCCACCTTTGGTATTCATTCCAAAGCCTTCCTAGTCTCAGTTTTCTCAGATTTTCCCCAGGCCAGAACATTCTTCACTCGGCAACCTTACTGACCTTGCTCAACTGGAAAAGCCAGCAGCTGCTTCCACTCTACCGTTTTCATCCAGACACCTAGGTTCTCCCCTTGCTGATGTTGTGGCCTTGCGGCCTGTTGTAGGACTATGGAATTTCCAGCACGTATTTGTTTAAAGCCTTTTTTTTTTCACTTCTACTACAACCCTGACCTTGAGGACATTCATATTCCCTCTCTATTGCATTGTACAGAAGTCCTAATAACTGCATCTAAGTTGAGTTTGTGGGATGTAATTAGCATTCTCTGGGATAAACATTCTATTTGCTCTGTTTTCTCCTTGAAATTAAATAAACTACAGATTTTCCTGATCATAAAAGAAAGAAAAAATCATTTGTGGACAAATGCTCTAATGAAATGCTTTGTGGAGACAACTGAGAATCTGAGAAGGAAGAGTGACACATACATCTTCCATGTCCCTTTTAAATTCCTCATTTAGGAAGAGAAAAAGTAATCTCTCCCTCTCATCAGAAGTCTTAAAAGTTACATACACTTTTTGGAAACTGGGCCTGGCCTTTTTACTCTGGCTGAAAAAAAAATCCCACCCAGTAATTTCTCTAATACAGGAAACATACTCATGAATGCTGCTCACTTTGGTATAAATTAAGCCATAAAATAATTCTTTGGTATCACTGCAGTATTCCTCAAGTTATCACATATACATACATACATGTATATTGCTTATACATATTGCTGATATATATAATCATATATGGAAAAGCATATATATGTGTATGTATATGCATATACATACATACACATATATATTACATGTTCAGCTTAGCCACAGAGTCATCAATTACTCTATCAAAGTGATTTAACCACCAGTGTATCTCCCTTTCATCATCTATACTTCACTCCTAAGCCTCTTTTCTGGATAGAATGAACCTTCAAACCAGCTAACAGTTGATGGAATGCTGACCTTCTATTTTTTGAGTAAGCAGAACATTATCGATTTTTTTTAAATAACCCTACTTCCCTGGTTTCCCTACTAAATCACACATGCATAAGTAATATCAATACATTATAGGGAACACTGACACCAGCAATTGTTGCAAGCTACCAAAGCCACAGCATGGTTAGAGATTAGATCACGAGGTTAAGGGAGACTGATACAGCAAATTCGCCTATAGCCTCCACGTAATCATCACCCAAAAGAAAAAGCATAGCTTCTTCATGAGTCTCCAAACCACAAATAAGCTAAAAGTGAAATGACCTGCCAGAACTCCTCATTGATGCCTTTTATCCTCCATAATATTAAATTAACTAGAGAGTACATGACATTACAAGATAGAACAACCTCTTGAATGGCAATTCAGTGACTTTAAGAGTTGATGACTATGGAATATGATGGCCACCAGAGGAAATATCTCCCAGGAGCCCTAGTATTAACACAGGCACATCCAGACACAGCCACATCATTAACATCATTTATCTTCACCGAATGGGCAGAGTCCATGGCTTTCACCTTCAGAACATCTGTTCCTCATGTAAATACACAAAATTTGTTCAAGGACTTCAGGAGGCCAAGTGACCCACATATTTTGTAACAAGAGCTCATCTTGTGTTCTCAATTTATAATTTTTTATTGAAATACTGACAGTTCCCCTGAGACATTTGCCAAGCAAAACCAGAGATTCCATTTCATCTGTATTTCTGAATCCCCCAAATGACAACTGGATCATAATAAATACTCAATGTATGCTAGTTGAAAACATCAGTGAATGGATCTTTGGTTCTCAATATCAAGTAAAGTGTCCCATGCATAGCAGATAAAAAATAAATAAAAAGAAAAATACTTTATTAAATTTAATTACATTTGGCTCATAGAGAGGTTGTCAAAATGTAAACATGGTTTCATTCAATAATCTTGGCCTCAAAAGTCAACATATTTGATTACATTTGGGGGCAGAAAGGCAATAACAGCCATTTAGCTATTGATTTGTAGTTTTAATGTGAATCATTTCGTTGTGATTTTAAACTTAAGAGGACTGTTGTCTAAACAGGGTGTCAGCTTCAGAATGTATTTAAACTATGATACTTCCATAAACTGGAAAACTCTGGCCTGAGTTACATACCCTGAGAATATAAGTGATGGAACCACTGCATTATCTTGATTAATAAAGGGTGGCGCCTCTTCAGTGATATTAGGAACGTTATCCATCAATGACTCCCAAATCATCTTATTTATTCCCTCTCCTACACCCCCACCTTTCAGTGCTCTCTTCATTTGTTACAATTTTAAGACAAGTGGCTAGACCATCTTCAGTAGGTACTAATTAGTTATATAAACTGAGATTAAGCCCTGTCTGCTGAACAGATTGTCACAGAAGACAGAGGCTCAGTGCAGAGTATTACCTACTATAACTGCCAGGATTTCCTAAAGGAATTTTTTATTCAAATATTTATTGAGCACCTACTATGTACCATGCACCTTGCTGTGCACAGAGGACACAGGCAAAGTTTCTTATTTCATGGGCTTACATTCAAGAGGAATCCAATAGACAAAAATCAAGTACCAAAAAAGAAAAGAAATATCAAAGAATGAGAAATGCAGCGGTAAATAACCATTGAGATCCAGTGCTAACTATTCACCACTGTTTTTTGTTTTGTTTTGCTTTTCCCAGCATTAACCACAGAAGAAAGTATCAGCATCAGTTGAACACAACACTTACCACCACAATTACATTTGCTGCAGGGATAGGAAGGTTTTCCACTTCGAGATCTTGACCAGACGTAGCCAGCAGATTGAGAGATGGGTCATATGCAGGTCTCGGAAATGCCGAATTAATAATTTGGTGGCGTTTGTTTATTTGAGCTTTAGAAGGGGAATGATAGCTATGCCTATATATCTTTTGTGGAGCTATATCCAGGCTCTTCTCAATATCTTGTGAATGATGATAAGTGAATACTGGCTTTCCACTCTTCTGCCGAATTGCCAAAAATTGATCATTATTTCCAGAAAAGCACCCTGAAACAGAGAAAAAGCAAAAACGAAAATCAAAGAACTTATTCAGTGACATGAGTAGAAATATCTGATAAAGAGAATTACCCATCCTCAGGTAGCTTTAAGACTTGTGAAGAATTTAGATCGGCTGGTCTCCACCTTTTTCCCTGCGTCATTATCCTACAAATAGGACATCCTTGGCTGGTATGGAAATCTCTGAGACTTCAGGTGGACAGAAGTGGGTACAGAGTGAAAAGGTCCTGTTTATTAGAGATTCTTATATATCTTTTAGTCCAGAACTTCCTCCCTTATCTACACTCTCAGTTCTAACATCCATTTGAGCATCTACTCCTAGATGCCCTAGCTGTTCCTCAAATGATAATCATTTATATCATATCCAAGACTTTCTCTCTTTAATCAATAGCCTTTGATACAATTCTTATTTTATACTTATTTTATCTTGCTTATATTGTAGTTAGCAATGTATGACTTTGTAAATAGTTGTAAAATATTTTAAGCTGAAGACAGAAATCTGAGTATACTCAGGAACTACTAGTAGTATAACAATATCCATTCTTTTCTTCTTAGTAATATGGCTGTCCAGATACCATGATACATTCACCTTTATTTTTTCTGTTAGGTAAATATCTACTGACTTGACTAATTCCTTTTCCTGTTTGTCATTGGCCACAGGAGGAAATAGATAACATGTACATGTGAGCCAAAAGAATATCACTAGGTCAAGCATCAGTTAGAAATGCCAACTTAAGTTCTATATAAGATGATAAGCAGTGTAAGCATATCACACATCATAGTAATGCCACCCAGATTTTCCTTTGGTATGTCTATGGCAACAATAAGCGGTACAAATGCTGCCCTTAGAAAATTACCTACGTCTTTTAATAAGAAATGTAGGGTGACTAGAATTTTTATTGAATATTTATAGTAGAGGACTTGCTAGTTTTTACAGTTTCTGCCCTCCATCAAGCCTTTTGTGATCAGGATATATTTCTAGCATCTTCAGCAATTCTGTCTCACCAATATGCTTTCAACTTTCACTTAGGGATACAAAGACAGGTTATTTTTTAGTCAGCTTAAGTGCTTTCTTCCATGATGCCACAGTTGGGGAATCATCTTTGGGTACCAGTGACTTTAGCCTTTCAGATCATTCAAATCACAATTATATTTCATGTGAGTTTTGGAATCATTATATCTTCAATGAGTGAGCTTGCTAAATAGACTATAACCTTTTAAAAAGCAATCATGCTACCATAATTTTTCAAAGATGATGATTGGGCAATGATGACCTTGAAATAATTGTAAATTTTGTTTCTCTGAAAAAAGTACCTCAGATTTGGAAATGAAACTGTCATTAGGAACACATATAATAAAATTCAGAACAGGGTACTTAAATGTTATTATTCTTGCAATGTTTTATTAATGGAGATTGGTGCTAAAATGTTTTAGATGTATATTGACTTTCTGACCACAAGATGTTCATTTAGAATTTTACTAAAAGGAATTTACTGCATAATATCCTGAAAGTGTCCTGAAGAGTTTCTATACTTCTGAAAAGTGAACACTTTTCTCCCTCCCTTCTTTGAGAACTGAATCTGATATTGTAAAGTATAATAAAGAAGTGGTCAACTTGGAGTTAAGAAATAAAATGGTCCTACTATTTTTATCTTAGTTGCTTTTTTAATACTCTGCATTTAAATATGGCCTCTTGTTTTGGGAAAGGCATACTGTATGTCTAAATGAATTTGGTTTTCTTGCGTGAAAAACTTGCCCTCTTCCCAAAAAAGACCTATCTATAACATTTAGTAACATGAAAACTGTATTTGCCATGATAGCGTCATTGAAATAGGCATGTTAAAAAAGATTAACAAGCAAAAAAGGCAGGTTTAGGAAGACTGAGAAAGTAAAAGAGTGGGGAATGGAGAATTTCTTTTAATTTTTTTTAATGCTTATCTATTCTTTGAGAGAGAGAACATGAGTGGGGGAGGGGGAGGAAGAGGGAGATACAGAATCAGAGGTAGCCTCCAGGCTCTGAGCTGTCAGTAGTCTGATGTGGGCTGGAACTGACAAACTGTGAGATCATGACTCTAGTCGAAATTGGACACTTAACTGACTGAGCCACTCAGGTGCCCCTGGAGAATTTCAATGAGAAAGAAATAAGCAGCTTAGAAGATCAGAGAATGCAGATTTATGAGAAGAGAAGATAAATGTAACACTGAGACAGTTACACAAGATAGAACTGAAGAAAGATCTTTAATCTATCAATCATAGCAAACCTTGCTAGAGCCACTGTATTTTTTAATTATTTTTAAATTTTTAAGTAGTTTATTGTCAAATTAGTTTCCATACAACACCCAGTGCTCTTCCCCACAAGTGCCCTCCTCCATCACCACCACCTCTTTTCCTCCCTCCCCCTTCCCCTTCAACCTTCAGTTCATTTTCAGTATTCAATAGTCTCTCAAGTTTTGCGTCCCTCTCTCTCCCCAACTCTCTTTCCCTCTTCCCCTCCCCCTGGTCCTCCATTAGGTTTCTCCTGTTCTCCTGTTAGACCTATGAGTGCAAACATATGATATCTGTCCTTCTCCACCTGACTTATTTCACTTAGCATGACACCCTTGAGGTTCATCCACTTTCCTACAAACGGCCATATGTCATTCCCTCTCATTGCCATGTAGTACTCCATCGTGTATACACCACGTCTTCCTGACCCACTCCTCAGGTGATGGACAACTATGAACTACATACTTAGTTATGAACGTTCTAACTCAGCAGTTTTATATTTAACAACCATCCCAATCTTAACATTACTGAAATGTTTGCTTGAGTATATTCATAATGCTGAACTGAAGGGGGTAATAGAGAGGTGGTATTTGAAGATGGAGAAGAAAATTAATTCCAGAGACTAGGTTAGAGGAGTAAGTCTTTTCACATACACAACTGGATAAGGCTGGGAAATTTTAATTGTGTTTCAATTACACATAAAATTATATTTTTTACTTTTCCTCATAAGCCAGTTTTAGCACAAAAGACATTTGTTAGTTAGACTTACCCATCTTATTTAAATAAAGTGGTTCCACTCTGGAAAACAGTGTGGAGGTTCCTCAAAAAAAACCTATCAATGGAACTCCCCTATGACCCAGTAATAGCACTGCTAGGGATTTACCCAAGGGATACAGAAGTGCTGATGCATAGGGGTACATGTACCCCAATGTTCATAGCAGCACTGTCAACAATAGCCAAATCATGGAAAGAGCCTAAATGTCCATCACCTGATGAGTGGATCAAGATGATGTGGTGTATATACAATGGAGTATTACATGGCAATGAGAAAAAATGAAATCTGGCCATTCATAAGAAAGTAGATGGATCTCGAGGGTGTCACGCTAAGCAAAATAGGTCAGGTGGAGAAGGACAGATACCATATGTTTGCACTCATAGGTCTAACAGGAGAACAGGAGAAACCTAATGGAGGAATAAGGGGAGGGGAAGAGGGAAAGTGAATTGGGGAGAGAGAGGGACGCAAAACCTGAGAGTAATGAATACTGAAAATGGAACGGAGGGTTGAAGGGGGAGGGGGGAAAAGAGGTGGTGGTAAATGGAGGAAGGCACTTGTGGGGAAGAGCACTGGGTGTTATATGGAAACCAATTTGACAATAAACTATTAAAAAAAACAAAGAAGGATCATAATTATTATTAATTCAGTGATGAGTTAATGTTTGGGGAGAGAACTAACAGTGGGTTTTCAAGGGTAATTTTGCTTTTAGTGAGTGACTGAATATATAGGGGTGTCTTTATTGAGATAGAGAAATGTGAGTTTGTTGTGCCTACAAATACATGAAGGTAGAAATGTCAAGAGAACAATTATATGCATGTGAACTCAGGAGGAAACTCTGGACTACAGGTAAGTACTTAAAAACCATAAGCATGCTAATGGAAAACTGAGGGATGAGATTACATAAAAGAAGAACAATGAGTTTGCAACCTAGACTGAGAGAAGACCATATTTAAGGAGCAGTTGGAGATTGTGGAAGTATGGAAGGCATGGGAGGAGTGCAACAAGAAGGAATCTGTGAGAGGCAGTGCCTAGTGTCACTGAGAATCTCAAAGTTCAAACAAGGACAATCCTGAACACTTGCGTAGGATGTACTGACTTAAAATTCAACAATGGAGAGCTGAACCTAGATATTCAGAGGACCAGACTCAACATGGAACAGCATTCTCGAAGAACTAAGTTAACCATCCTTCATTGTTGAGTCCTTGAACAAGAATAAAATAGCTTTAAAGGAAAAGGGTATGTAAAATTCTGAGTCTGGATAAGATGGTAAGAAAACATCCTGCCTTGTTGCTTACACTGAATAAAATCTGGACTAAATAAAATTTAGACAAAATGCATGAAATAGCTATTTGAGGACCCTGGAAAATAAATAGTAGCAGGGGGATGAGGATGATTAACAGAATTGAAAGTTCCACAGCATCAGTAAGGAGTTTACTATCTCTGCCATCCCCCCAGTATCCTCTAGTCAAACCATAGTGGATGTCAGAGTGCAAAGTCAGGTTCCGGACTCAGGATCTGAAAAAGGGAACTCATGCTGCTAAGAGAGACAGTAGGAATCATTCTCCATTTTTCTTCTCTCTCCTTTCTCCATTCTCTGTGCTCCATCCCAAGCAATCCATGACAGCAATGGCCTTGGCTACTAATGAGAGCCTACAGGGTTCAAAATTTTGCAAGAGGGAGCCTTTCTTTCTCTCAGGAAAGCTGCCATTCTAAGAGAGTGGAACCAACCATCACAGCTTTTTTCTCCCTCTGTCCTCCTACCACTTGACCTTGGACTCAGATGCAGCTGTAAAAGTACAAGAAACTCACTTCAAATATAATGACGCAGATAGTTTTAATGTGAAAGGATGGGATAAAATACATATTATGCCAATACTAGTCAAAAGAAAGCTAGAGTTACAGTACTACTGTCAGATAATAAGGACTTCAGAGTAAAGAAAATTACCAAGGACAAAGAGAGACATCGCATAATAACATAGTGTGCATAATGATGTAATACATAATCATCTTAAACGTGTATACACCCCCCCCAAAAGCATAAAAATGCATGAAGCAAAAATGGACCAAAGTGAAAGGAGGAGTGGGCAAATCCAAAATTATATTTGAATTTTTTTTTACCATTCCTTTCAATAAGAGATAGAACTAGTAGAGAAAAAATCAGCAAGGGTGAGTTATAAAGCAATAGAACAACAGCACCAACTAACTGGATTTAATAGGTATTTATAGAATGCTCCAACCAAGAACACCAGACTATACATTCTGTTCCAGTGCACACAAGACATTCACCAAAGTAGACAATATCCTGGGCCATAAAACAAACTTAGACATTTAAAAAGATGGAAATTTCACAAAACATATTCTCTGACCATAATGAAATTAAACTAGGAATCAATGACAGACAGAAAACAAGAATATTTCCAAGCACTTGGAAATTAAACAGCATACTTCTCAAAATCCTTGGGCCAAAAAGTAATTACTAAATTAGGACATGTTTTGAACGGGAATGATACAAAGTATTACATCATAATTTGCGGGATGCAGTTGAAGCAGTGTTTAGAGGAAAAGTTACGGCATTAAATGTCTTTAATAGAAAAGAAGAAAGGTCTCAAATCAATAACCTAAGCTTCCATTTTAAGAAACTAAAAAAAAGAGCAAAATAAATGTAAAACATGCAGAATGAAAGAAATTAAAAATTTAAAAGCAGAAATTATTACGTTGAAAATAGGAAAACAATAGAGAAAATTAATGAAACAAAAAGAAAAGAAAATCAAAGAAATGGAAGCTGATTCTTCGAGAACAGTAACATTGATAAAACTCTAGCAAGACCTACAAAGAAACAGAAAAAAACATAAAATTATCAATATCAGATAAAAGGAAGGCTTTCACTATAAACCCTGAAGACAGGATAATAAAGAAATACTATGAATAATCCTCTACATATAAATTCAACAACTTAGAGGAAATGACCAATTTCTCAAAGTCCACAAACTCATATAATTCAAACCCAAGGTGGAATACTGAACCCAAACCATCCTAACATTATAAAATAAACTTTTACTTAAAATTTTTTTGAAAAAAAATCTTCAGGATCAAATGGTTTTTACTGGCAAACTATACCAGACATCTAAAGAAAAATATTATGTCAACTTCATATGACATCTGACAGAAAACAGGAAAAGAAGGAACCCTTCACAGATCATTTTTATGAGGCCAAAATTATACTGATAACAAACCAAAGGAAGACAATACAAGAAGAAAACTATAGACCAATATTGCTCATGAATAGATGCAAAAATCCTGAACAAAATATTAGGAAATTTAATGCAGAAATAATACAATGAATAATATACCATAACCAAATGGGGCTTATCCTGGGAATGGAAGGCTTCTTCGATATTTGAAACACAATCAATATAATCTATCATGTTGATAGTCTAAAGAAGAAAAACATCATTGCCATATTAACACAGAAAAAGCATATCTATTCATATTCAATTTAAAAAAACCTAAGCAAACTAGAAAAAGAAAAAAACTTCCTTTAAAAAGGCACCTAGGGGCATCTGGTTGACTCAGTTGGTTGAACATCCTACTTCAGCTCAGATCATGATCTTGCAGTTTGTGAGTTTGAGCCTCATGTCGGGCTGTGCTGACAGCTCAGAGTCTGGAGCCTGCTTCAGATTCTGGGTCTCCCTCTCTCTCTCTGCCCCTCTCCCATTCATGCTCTGTCTCTCTCACTATCAAAAATAAATAAACCTCAAAATAAATTTTTAAAAAGGCATCTAAGTTGGGGTGGCTCAGTCAGTATAGTATGTGACTCTTGATCTCGAGGTCATGAGTTCAAGTCCCATGTTGTGTACAGAGATTACTTTAAAAAAGGTCTAATAAAATTGTGAAGTGTATTAATAAAATTAAGATAAGTAAACAAATAAAAAGGTACCTACACTAAAACTCACATCTGCCATTTTCCTTACTGGTGAAATACCAAATGCTTGCCTGCCATCCCAAGATAGAGGACAAGGCAACTATGACATCTCACTATTTCTATACAACATTTTATTAAAAGTCCTGGCCAGTGCAATAAGACAAAGAGAAGTAAAAGGCATACATAACAAAAAAGAAGAAATAAATCATGCAGATGGCATGATTGCCTATGTAGAAAGTCCCATAGAATCCAACAAAATCTTCCTAGGATTAACAACTGAATTTAGTAAGACTGTAGAATACAAAGTCAACCTGCAAAAGCCAATGGCATTTCTATAAACTAACAATGTACAACAGAAAACTGAAATTTAAAAAAAAATTAAAACCATTTAAAAATATATATCTACTTAGGTATAATTTAACAAAATAGGTATAAGATATGTATACTGAAAACTATGAAATCCTGGAGAAAGAAATCAAAGAAGACCTAAGTAAATAGAATGGCATACCCTGTACATCAACTGGAAGATGAATAATAAAGATGTCAATTATACCCAATTAAAATAAAAATCCCAGCAAAATTTTTAAATATACATAGTTATACTCATTCTAAAATCTATATAAAATGTCAAAATAAATAGAATAGCTAAAACAATTTTGAAAATAAAAGGAGGAATAATTCTGCCCAGTTCTAAGACTTACTATAAATCTACAACAATCAAGATATTGTGTATTCACAAGGAATAGATATAGAGATCAATGGAACAAAATTAGGGTTTCAAAAACAGAGCCAGAGAAAACATCATCTTTTGATTTCTGACAAATGTAAAAACAATAGAGAAAGAACTGTCTTTTCAAAATGACTTTGGAACTATTGTACATCCATATTAAACAAAATAAACTTTATCTAAACTTTATACCTTACATAAAATTAACTCAAAAAAGGTCATAGATTAAATGTATAGTTTACAACTTTAAAACTTATTGAATGAAAGGTAGGAGAAATTCCTCATTACCTAGTGTTAGGCAAAGAGTTCCTAGATATGACACCAAAATCATAATCCATACATGAAAAAAACTAATAAATTGGACTAGACCAAAATTTAAAATTTTTTGCTCTGTGAAAGACAGCTGTGAAGAGAATAAAAATGCAAACTACACAGTGGGAGAAAATAATTGTAAATCACATATCCATCAGACTTGTAATCAGAAAACATGCATAACTCTCAAAACTAATAGTAAGAACTTAAACCAATTTAAAAATGGAATAAAGTTGAACACACATTTTATCATCAAAGAAAATACATAAATGGCAAACAGGTAATGAAAATCTTCTCAATCTTATTAGTCAATATAAAAATATATATTAAAACTGTGATATGATACACTTCTTAGAATTGCTAAAATGAAAAATACCAACAATACTCAGTGCTGGAGAGGCTCTGTAGCAACTAGAAGTCTCATACTTTGTTGGCAGGAATCCAAAATGACAAAGGCAGTAGTTTGGTATTTTCTTTATAAAGTTAAACATATATTTACAACACAACCCAGAAATTCCACTTCCACATACTTAGCCTAGAAGAGTAAAAACTTACATTCACACAAAAATCTGTGAGCACATTTTTATTGCTGCTCTAGTCATAACTGGCCCCAAATGGCAACAACTTAAATGTCCATCAGTGGGTGAATGGATAAACTTTGATACATCTATATACTGGAATATTACTCATCAATAAAAAGTAATGAACTATTGATCCATACAACTTGAATGAATCTCAATGGCATCAGCCTGAGTGAAAGAAGATAGTCACAAAACATCACATACTGTATGATTTCATTATATGACATTCTTGAAAAGACAGAAACTATAGT
The DNA here is from genome assembly GCF_006229205.1 of Suricata suricatta. NCBI lineage: Eukaryota > Metazoa > Chordata > Mammalia > Carnivora > Herpestidae > Suricata > Suricata suricatta. The sequence continues at coordinate 44,676,477 of NC_043709.1, read as the reverse complement.
GATGGAAGACAAATCAATGGTTATCAGAACTTAGGGATGGGAGATGAGGGAGATAGCATGAAGGAGGTTTGGGGATATGATTGAACTTTTGTTTATTGCGGTAGTGATTACATGAATCTATAAATGTGTTAGCATTCATAGAACTCAAAAAAGTCAATAGATTATATTGTGTTTTATAAGCTACTTTTTTACTCAAAACTGTATCAAATGTAATCTATATGGTTAAAAATAATTGATAAACCTATAGAAAGTAATTTCAGGGTATATGTGGGAGAAAGCTAGATTTAATTGGATTGAAAACTAGGAGATAAAGCAGAAACAACCTATGTGGACAACTCTTGAAACAAGTGTGATAAAGGGGTGTGATAAAAGAATAACAGTGTGTTATCAAGATGGCAGGGTAGAGTTGAGGGGGTTGGGTTTTTTCTTGTTTTTTTCTCTTTTTTTATTTATTTTTGAGAGACAGAGAGAGACAGCATGAGCAGAGGAGGGTCAGAGAGAGAGGGAGACACAGAATCCGAAGCAGGTTCCTGGCTCTGAGCTAGCTGTCAGCAGAGAGCCCGACTTGGGGCTAGAACCCATGAACCATGAGATTATGACCTGAGCGGAAGCCGGAAGCTGGAAGCCGGATGCTTAACAGACTGAGCCACCAGTTGCCCGTGGGCTTTTTTCAAGATAGGAGAGATCTGAGCACATTTATTCCTTAAAGGGAAGGAGCCAGTTGAGAAGGAGTGGTTGAAAATGTAGGGAAAAGCAGGTGGCATCATCAGTGGACTGCACTCTCCTGGATGGCTAGAGATGTTGGGATTCCCAGTACAAGAAGGGGGATAAATGTTGGGTTGGAGGGACGTATTTCTTCTGTTACAATGTGAGGAGGGGTTTAGATGGGAAAATCTGGGATGTTAAGGGATCTGGTGGTAGAAAATGAGCAAGTTATCTTCTGATAGTTTCTATTTTCTCTGTGTAGAAGTGAAGCCATCTCATAAGAATGAGGACATAGGAGGGAAGATAGTTACATTTCAGGAAAATGGAGAAAGATGGAAACAGGTCTTGAGATAAAGCTGATCTGAGATGTGTAGTAGAGTTCCTCATCTTCACTGAGAACTCAGTGTTAACTGACTCAGGTCCCTAAGGGATAAAGTGTCTCACAGAATGTTTACAAACAGCTTCTCCAAGAAACTCATCTGATTTTAAAACATAAGTACTTTGATCACAGAAATAGCATTTACATGCAAATAGCCAGTTTTGGTGGTCATAAAATTCCATAAATTTCACTTTGGATATGACCTTGGTAATCTCTGAAGAGATCTTCAACAGAGAAATAGATAAAATGACAATGTTAAGTTAGAGTATGTTATGATTCATTATTTCAGATCCAAGGTTGGTAACTTATAGATGCACCAGGCAGAATGGCCTTGTGAGCACCCTCTCAGAATAAATCCTCATGTAGCAAGTGTTTCAATCAGTGTCAGTAATTTGTGAAAGGAACAAAGGGATAAAGCAGTGTTCTCTCAAGAGACCCAAAAAGTGAACAATCAAAAAAGGGAAACTTGGTTCTCCAATCATTTCATGAAAGAATAATCATTGTTTTTAAAGCACTGCCAACACTTTCCTTTCTAGAAAGTAGATATAAATGGATAGCATCAGGAAGTCCCTTGGGAATTTCAACATGCGAAACGATGAGGCTCTCGTCTGATTTGTAAACGCCTCTCAGAAAAAGTTAAAAATACACAGGATACCAATGAAAGTTTATATAGAAGATGCCTATTAATAGTAACCAGAAAGGAAAGAAACATACTTCTTAAAAAAGCAATGGACCAGGAGGTAAGGGACTTCGATTCTAGCTGCAACATCTGTGTAAGCTTGAACAAGTCTCCTCACAGCTGAGCCTCAGTTTTCTCCTCACAGAATGAAAATGGTTTTTGTGTATCTATGACTAGACAAGAATGCGCTGTACTTCAGTAAAAGAGAAGCCCCAACTCAATTAGATTTTTCATGATTGTGACTTTTTTTAAAGAGATAAGTTTTTGTTAAGGAGAGGGAGGGAGGCAAATCACGAGAGACTCTTGAATACTGAAAGTGAACTGAGGGCTGAAATGGGAGGGGGAGGGGAGAAGGAGGTGATGGTCATGGAGGAGGGCACTTGTGGGGAAGAGCACTGGGTGTTACATGGAAACCAATTAGACAATAAACTATATATGAAGTTGGAAAAAAATAAAATTAAAAAAAGAGATAAATTTTTGCATAGGTACAATAAACAAGTACACTTAAGTTCCATAAGTAAAATAAAAATGGTTACATTTAAAGCTTTACAGTTCTACTCACTTTTCCAATTTCTTCTTTCAATTATACTACTATTATGTTTTTGCTTCATCTAACATAGCTAAGATTGCTGTTAGCCTCCAGTTCCCCCTTAATGAAATTTACTTTCCTCCATATATCCTCTTGGGAATCTTCAAACACTTCCTCAAAAAATGCAACTTATGTGTATACAGGATAGGGATAGTGAGTCTTGTAATGTATTATTTTGTATCCCCTAAAATTTGTGATTTTTTTTAGATTTATTTTAAATTTAAGACAATAGATGTCCAGGCTATAGTCAAGTTTCACTTCATAATGTTTTATCATGGTTTTGATTTTTTCCAAAAAGAAAAAAAGTATCCACATAGCATAAACATTCATGTATCAGAAAAATTTAAAAGACTGATTTTCACTTAGTTCAAGTTTGGTTTCCAACCAGTAAGTGTGTCATACAGCATTGCAACAGTTCTTTTCCAAATGTCTGATGTGTACTATGACCGACAACTACTTCTCTCTGGGTCTAATCAATTAGATCAATAGAAAGTACAATACGAAGCACAGTAAATGACAATAAAAGTACAATAAAAGACCCTCTGAGAACTTACAGGAATAGAGATTTCCAGAAACAATATCCTTGGATGTAAGGAGGCTAATATTAAAACTATTCCTCCAGCTGTTCTGTAATTCTATTGTTAATGGTTAACCAAAGACTTCACCAAAGACTAATCTCCAGTTACAAGGACCCACCGTAACAACATCGACTCTTCCTGATGAGCACTGTGGTCTTCCCCAAATGTGACAACTGAGGTCTGTCAGGGTAACCTCCCAGCTCTAACATATGATCACGCCCACCAGTCTTTTAATAGAAAGTTACACCCATGTTTTGAAAGAGTACATTATGGCTCTGTCTGGAAAGCCCGTTTTGGAAAATTCAGTTTGTGTGTCTTAGTTACATTCTAACAACATACATATATGTATGGATGGATGGATAGATATATACATACCACATTTGTTTTGTTTTGTAGCCTGACAATCAACAATCAATTTGACCAAAAAAAAAAAAGGTTTATCTTCAAATGAGCAATTATGTGATAAAAGTGAAAAATAAATAAATAAAATGAGAGTTTCTACAAGATAACGATGGAATTTATAAAAATTATAAACTATTATGGCCCCTGTCCACCAAAAGACTTGGATGAACTTGTCACTGAAGGAACACTTCCTTCCAGGAATGGGTTTCCTAAAATCTAGTTTAAGCACTGATTTTTATGATGTGAAACATAATCTCATGAGGAGGTTCTGTGCCACTCTCTAAAAGACTATTTAAATTTTTCACATGTTTGGCCAGTGATGTGTCTAGTATAGCTACAATAGTATATCTGTAATAATATAATATTTAGTATATCTAGTATTATATATATAATTTTTATTTTATTTATTTTTATTTTTAAGTTTTTAAAAACACTTTATTTATTATGAAGAGATAGAGAGAGAGACAGAGCATGAGCAGGGGAGGGGCAGAGAGCAGGGGATGCATAGAATCCGAAGCAGGCTCCAGGCTCTGAGCTGTCAGCACAGAGCTCAATGCGGGGCTCGAACTCAGAAACTGCGAGATCATGACCTGAGCCAAAGGCGGATGCTTAACCGACTGAGCCACCCAGGTGCTCCTATATGTACACATATTTTTTTAATACCAAAGTAATTAGCCTATTTTCATAGAGCTGGCTCTATTCTTCTCTTGGTAGGGGATGACCTGAATCCCACAGGAAGAAGGAATGATTTTAATTAAGGCATCTTATAAACTTTTTCTGTATGTTCTTCGATATAAATACTCTTTCACATTTCTTCAAATATTCCAATGCACTGTAACTACTTACTTCTTCCTATTTATCTTATCCACCCAAAGTTGAGCTGCACAATAGCAAACTCTATTTGGGAGTCTTAGGACTGACTATCATTTCAGGAAAAATCCACTGTGTGCTATGTGCTGGTGGCAAAATTACAATGAAAGAGTTTCATGTTTCTTGATTTCTGCCCAGCTTTAATGGAATTATTTTTCATCTGATAAATACATCTTAGAGTAGAGCATAATACAGTTAGGACAGTGCCCTCTGGGACAATGTAACTAGACATAAGTCATAAGGAAGGAATGGGGTTAAGGCTACTGGCCTCAGACTCTGCTGGAGAAAGTGAGATTTATGTTGGTTCAGACAGATGCAGTCAAATGCCCCCCCCACCCCTGTTCCTGAAGAGCTGAGCTGAAGGATGTTTGCAGGAGAGGTTGACATGAGTGAATACTACTATCTCTTAAATTCTACACAGCCATTAGAAGAACTTCATCAAGATATGCCCTTTGGGGAAATGCAGAAGTAGAGAAAAGGGATCATGTGGCTGGAAAGCTGAGAAATACTAGTCTCTGCAGAAATCAGAGGAATTGAGTTCCACGTGCACTTACTGAGTAATGAAGCAGTACATTTGTAAAATCTAACATTTATACTTCAGTTATTGTTAGGCACACGGTGAAAATGTTATTATTTAGATTGTAAACTATTTCCATCATTTTGATAGTAGAGTCCTCCCGATGATTTGAAAGCTGGGATCCAATAGCAAGACAAAGGAAAAAAATAAGTGTCTGTTTTAAGAATAATTTTCACAATAGATTAAGAATTATATTAAAACATAGCAAAATGAACATGAGAAAATACAAAAATTAAAATATTGCCACAGTAATGATATTACAGAGATGTAAATGTCTGGATCCTGGGGCAGGAGGAAGAACAAGGGCCAGTGGCCACTTGAATAGACCCCTGCCTGGTCCCCCCAACTATGGCTAGGGATTTGGAGGCACCTGGTAGGCCCTTACGTCAACATTTCCATTCCATTCTTAATCCCTCCTTCTATCATTTGAAATTAATATTACTGGTCTAAGGCACTGCTCTCTCATAATTCTTTGAAAAATGAACATCTACTAGATGCTCTACTAGAATAGCAGTTAACAACTATTCTTATCTGGAGGAGAAAGTGCTCCAAGATACCAGTTACTCATTTGTCACTGGGCCTCTCCTATCCTAATCAAATGATACTTGGCACTTACATGGCGCTTACTAAGTGCAGTTAGCATACAATATCCTACTTAATACACAACAACTGTACAGTTGTACACTATATAACCTCCATTTTAAAGAGAGGAAATTGAGGCTTAGAAAGAGTAAGTAACTCATCCTAAGTTACAGAGCTAGAAAGTGACTGTGTGTGGATTTGAGCCCAATCACAATGTCCATGCTCTTAACTACTATGGTATTCTGCTAAAGGTTATTTAAACATGTGGCATTTTCCCCTTTATTTTAATTTTCTCTTTACTTCTCTCTTTAAGCTATTTTATTTTCTTCCAGGGAGAATAAAAATAATGTCTTGAGTCAACAAGGCCAAGTAAGTTGCATATAACTTAAAACCACACCTTCATGTTAGTGGACTGATGGCCTTTCAAGCTAACTCAGCATATCACGTTCAACACTCTGTGTGGAGCATCTTTCCCAGTAAGCCAGTGATCAGAGCTGGCTCTGTACAGTTATGCATAGTGCTTGATTCCCCCTCCAGGGTCTGTCAGGAGTTGGGGCATTACTATAGTGAAAGAACAAGTAGAGTCTTGCTCTGCACACATTGCTGTATAAGCTGGGGAGACACTCTTACTCTGTGTTCATTTCGTGCTCTTTCCCAAAGATCAGTAGTTAAGGGCAGCCTCAATCCACTGTGCACATTTAAATCAGGACATGGACATTCCTTCAGGTCTGAACTAGGAAAAAATAATTCATGTCCTCACTGAACTTGGCATTTACTTCAGTATAATTAAACATATTGATCTAGATTGCTGCATCATGTAAACAATTAGTTTTGCTTTGTTTTTGGTCCATGTGGCTGCAATTTTAATGGACACCAACATCGTATAAATTGATATCAAATGAGATATGATTATAAGGACAGTCTTGATAGCCATTACGAGTAAAAAAATAATTTAAATGGGAAGTGCTAATAAAGTTCATAATATAAATTTGCTGTCACTCTGTGGCAAATATCATTACAATAGCAGACACTTTACAGAGGTGTTTCTGGGGGAAAAGCATTAGGAAATTTGATCTTAAAATAATAATTTACCACTAAATATTTTTTCAAAGCTATTAAAATCCTTTATGCTGGGAAATATCAATGTTACTCTAAATGTGTCAGCATTTGTAAGGGCTTTGAAAATGAAGAATGCATTCGTAGGCCAAGTAGGATCTTTCAAAATCCCCTTTTAAAGAGAAAAAATGGCTTTCTCTACCTTTTAAATTTGACTTTATAAACAGTTTTTAAAAGATTTACCAATAAACTTACCATAAAATATGGCATCCATGTTATCATTAGTACTAATGGCAATAAATGGGTTTTGACGTGTGACCCCATCATCTCATAAAAAGTGACTTTTAACAATTCATAAACAAGTCTCAATTCTTCAGATGTAAGTATGTCTTTCTTTGTGTAGCATTTTTCCATATGAAAAAAATGTATGGCATCCAAAAATTTTATGGTTCTCTAAACATGCTGGCTACACATGAAAAGAGAGAAAGAAAATGTACTCAGCCATCCAAATGCTCCTAAAATTTTTGTGATGGTTTGTTTTTTGTTTGAGAGAGCAAGGGACGATTGGATTATTTGGGGTCTTAATATATTGAACCCACTAACTACACTCCCACTTGATTTTGAGTTTGTTAGGTGGCTCATATTTGCTATTACAAGATAGATGACAACCAATCAATAATCAAAGTTAGGAGTTTTGGATTGATTACTTAGTGCATAACTACCACGCTATGTCTCTTATCTAATTCCTTGGTCTATTTAGAATAAAGACACTCATCTCATTCCCATCCTGAAGTAGCATTAGACACTCATGTCGGAATGTCTAACTAGGAAGAGTTCGACACACAACTCCACTTCAACTATCATCAGGCCCATGGTGCACAAATTTATCCTACAAACTATACTTAAATGAAAGCTTTTCTGTCCCATTTCATTTCTTTGTAACTAATAAATTTAAATTGGATTGATGGAGCAATAGTAAAATTAATTGTACTCTTCACAGTTATGAAGATGAGATGTAATCTCTTTATCAATGTGATTTAATTTATTGTAATATATTTTGCTTAATACATCTGAATACATTTATTCATTCATTGGACATTCATTGATGGCATACTAAGCAACAAGTACACTTCTAGGAAATGGGATAAAAGCTACAATTCCATTATTGTCCTCAAAAGGCTTCAATATACAGGTTGAGCCCCATGTCGGGCTCTGTGCTGAGAGTTCAGAGCCTGGAGCCTGCTTCAGATACTGTGTCTCCCTGTCTCTCTGCCCCTCCCCCTCTCATGCTTTGTCTCTCTCTGTCTCAAAAATAAATAAAACATTAAAAAAAAAACTTTTAATTTGATCTCTTTCTGAATTTGAAAATTCTCCTCACTGATTTCCATTGGATAGCCACTGCTTTCTAGCTTCCTTCTCCCACCATTCCTCACTTTCTACTTTAAGATCTTCCTCTGAGTAGTATTTAATGGTTAGCACTTTCTAGAATTTATGTGCCTGCTTTTATTTCCCTCTCTGTATATCCCTTGATGATTATATTCAGACCTACATATCAAAGATTCCTAAGTCCATATTTTAATTTCATATATTTCTCCTGAACCTCAGTCATATAGTTATAATTACCTCAGTCACTGGATACCCCACAGGCATCTTATATTTATCTATTAGCACTTAGCACTTCCCATCACAGTTACTCTTATTTCTGTATTTCCCATCATTGTGAATAACATCAAGTTCCCCCACAATCACCCAAGCCTGAAATTAATAACTCATCCTGTACCCCTCCTCTCCTTCCTTTGGTGCTTTCATCTAAAATGTCACCAAGTCTTTTCCTCCCTCCGTGTTAACATCACTGCGTTGGGGTAGGTCCTTGTTTCTCATATAGTATCTTATGATACAATCTTCTTATCAAATCCATCCCTCATAATACTGTCAGAGGTAAAACTCAAAAAAAAAAAAAGCATACCTGATCATGCTCTCCCCTTGTACAATTCTTTAATACAGCTATTTTCTTTTCTCTTAAAATAAAATCCAAATTCATTAGCAGGGCAAAGACTTCCACCCTCAGGTCTTGGCTAATTCCATTCTTATTTCCTGTCATGCATTATTGCACACTATCATCACACTAATTTCTTTTGGTTTGCCAAGCCTCTCATACTTTTCACATATTGGTCCATTTATCTTAAATACCCATCATTGCTTCTTTTTCTAGACAATTCTTCCTCCCATTTCAAATCTTAGTTAGGCATTGCCTACTTTGAGAATCTTTCCTTCGATATCCCACATCATTCAAGTAACTTTCCAGGGTTTTCCTTTTGGGCCCTGTATATTCTTCTGTTATTGTACTTAATCTAAGTCGGCTTAACCGACTTAGATACCTTAATTATGTTCAACACATCATACATGGGGCAATAGGATGAGGATTGGAGTTGGTAGAGAAACAGATGGAAAAGAAAAAAGAGAAGGCTGAATGTGGATAATGCATTCCAGAATGTTTATAAGGCACTCGTCAAGGTATGATCTCCAATAAAATATGCAATCTTCAAGGTGTTAGGAGTGTGCAATGTTCAGTATACATATATGTATGCCTCTGATGTGCCCAAGAAGTAGATAGGTTTGTCCAAATCCTTTAAATCCTGCTTATAAATTAGCTGTATGAATCCTTTTATATCACTATAGCCATTCCTACATGCATGTACAAGGCATTTCACTAAGAAGTGAAGATATAGCGAAACAGCAAGGCATTTGAGCTGTGTAGCATCTGGCAATCAATTTGAAGGAGTTGATCTGTAGTTCTGGTCTCTTACAGGCCCATCCACATTGTTCTTAAGTTCACAATGCTGGAAAAATCTGTTTGAGATAGTATGTCCCCTGGGCATGTGAGCTCCTCAGGAGAAATTTGAGTTTTGGATAAATTAGCTCTGTTGAAGTCCATTCTAAGTTGACTAAGTGTGTCTTGCATGGGTGCCAAGAAGCAATTAAATGCAAAAGGGAGAGTCCAGAAATATCACTGTGTTGTTTCTATTTATTCAATATAGCTTTTAAATCTTTAGTAGCTTTTATACCAGGCACTGCCCCCAGGTGCTAGGACTGCAATAAACATAGCAGTAAACAAAACAGACAAATATCCTTGATTTTAAGGAGCTTACATTTCAATGGGGAAAGGGAGAATCAGAGTAAACAAAGCAAATAAATAAATATATGATATGGAAATTGGTGAAAAACCTCTGGGGAAAAAAGTAAAGCAGGAAGGGGTATTGAAATTTTGGGGGGAGGTAAAAGATGAAATATTAGATAGGATAGTTAGTGACGGCCTCCCTGAGAATGTAAAGGTTGAGTAGAAGCCTAAAATGAAGGGATTTGGCTAGAGATAGCTGGGCAAAGAGTGTTTCAGGCAAAGAAAAAGGCAAAACAAATGAGGTGGGCAAGTGCCTGGCCTCTTCTTGGAAGAGCAAGGAGATCAATGTGGCTAAAGACAGAACAAAAAAAGAGAACAGTAGTGAGAAATAATATCAAGGAGATAGATGGAGAAGAGAATATGGTAGAACCTGGGACATTGTAAGGGTTGCGTTGAATGATTTGGAACGGGAAAAATGGATTCCGGAGTTCACTGAGAAAAGATATTTTAAAATCATAAAGAATAACGTATTATTTTCCTATCCGTCTACTCTTTCTTTTGAAGGTGGTGTTTCTACAAATGATTTCCCTGATCCTCCTGGTTTCACCATAGAAATCCTTCTTTCTCAAAGACTAGAGAAATTGACTATGTATTTCTCTGAGAGCGAAGCTGTATCTTCAGAAGATATAATGAAGGCACTCTTTGGTGGGGTCCAGAATGCTCAATAGTAAGAACAACGTGAAAATTTGAAAAGGCCTTTTCCAGAGCTTAGGGAGAGAGTAATGCATTGAAATTACATTCTGTTTTGTTGTTGTTAGCAAAACATTCACTAGAAACAATAAAACTGTGACATGAGAATTTTTAAGATATCCAAAGACCTTCACTCCTTTGTAAGTAAAATACTACCCCATAAATATCATCTCCTGAAACAATATGGTTCTTTGGGCAAAGAAACAGAACAGACACTGAAGAAAATAAGCTTTTTGTAAATCTTAGGGTACCATCCATATTATTGGGGCACACCTCCTTGGATATTCCTGAACTGGAGTTTATGTATTACATCGGTTCATAGAAGGAATAAAGAATGAGTACAGCTAGGGAAAAAGGATTTGACGCCAGTAACTCAATGGTGGCTTTTCCTATTAGAACCAGTATATGATTTCATACAGTATGCAGTCACAGGTCTGAACACATGCATTTTCATCCTGACTATGCTGTTAACTGGCATAACTGTAAAATAGTTATATTTACTATTTAAAGTAAATACTGTCTATCATTTACTGGATGTTAGTTTTCTTACCTGAATATTAGATAGACAATAACTACAACTTTCCTTGTTAGGGAGATCTATGAAAATGAGCTGCCATCGAAAGAGCTGAATCCAGGTTACCTAATACGCTCTATGCTCAGTAATTTATTAGAAATATTTTACCTAATAACAGAGTATTGTATCTCTCTTTCTCTTTTTGTTCCCATAGACACTACAAACAGACCACAGTGCTTTTCCCTATTGAGCCAGTTAAAACACAGGGCTGGTTATTTATTTGTTTGTTTATTATTTGCTTGCTTGCTTATTTAAAAAAATTATTTTTGGGGCGCCTGGGTAAGCATCTGGCTTCGGCTCAGGTCACGATCTTACAGTTTGTGGGTTCAAGCCCCATATCGGGCTCTTGCTGAGAGCTCAGAGCCTGGAGCCTGCTTCAGATTCTGTCTCCCTCTCCCTGACCCTCCCTTGCTCATGCTGTCTCTCTTTGTCTCTCAAAAATAAATAAAAAACATTAAAAATTTTAAAAAATATATTTTTATTACGTTTATTTATTTTAAGAAAGAGAGACAGTGCAAGTGGGATGGGGCAGAGAGAGAGGGAGACAGAACCCGAAGCAGGTTCCAGGCTCTGAGCTGTCAGCACAGAGCCCGACGTGGGGCTCCAACTCACAAGTGGGAGATCATGACCTGAGCCGAAGTCGGATGCTCAACCCACTGAGCCACCCAGGCAGCCCTGCTTGCTTCTTATTTTGCACTGTGTCTTAGGTATTCATGACCAAATGATTGTAGATGGCACTCAAGTTGAAAACAGTTTGGTATCTTATCATTAGGGGAATGATTATCTGGAGGGCAACAGTTCCTTGTATAACAGGGAAGAGCACTCACATCCTATTAGCCAATTTCTCCCGTCCCTAAAGGGTTCTAATATGTCATCAGTTCCACCAGCGTAAAGTAGTTGTTGGCACCCTGGGCATAACCAAAATCAACCAATTAGCTTTTCAGTAAAAAGATGAGAAAAAGGGAATCCATTTCCCTCCTTTATAAGCCTTACTTCTACCCCGAGAGGAAAGCCTTCAGTAAAAGAAATAAACTCAGACACTCAACAAGTAATCAATGACTTCTTGTTATTTGTTCTCTCACCCACCTGCTTTCTTATTACCCAAATCTACAGGAGCTTAGATTAAAAAACATGTGTTTCAGTTCCAATGAAAAGTCCTAGCAATGTTATTAGATAACTGTGATGAATTTTAATCTGATGACAGCTTGTGACCCACAAATTGCTGTTTAAAATTAAAATGCATTCAAAATGAAGCTGGCAAGACAGCTACAATATTAAACTTGCAACCTGTTGTGAAGAAACACCTATCAAAAGCACTATATTAAATATTAATACAATTAATTTCTATATAGCATCTTACAATTGAAATCTGAAAGTGACGGCCCATCAATGCATTGCCTTACCAATTTCAAATTGGTTGAATAATTTTTTTCAAATTAAGAAGTCAAAGTAGAGGTGGACTGGCTGCTGTAATATACCATCTGGCAGAGCTCCAGGTATAATCCAGGGCTACAGACTTCTAGGTTTCTCCTTTGATCAACAAAAGTCCTTTACTTTACTCATCCCAAATGTTCACCTACAATAAATTTAGAAATGTTCTCCACCTGCCTAGTTTTAGGTTTATAACTTTGAAGCTATAATTGCTCAAGATACGTTAAATGTAATCTTTTGAATTTCTTATATATTTGTTTTAAAGGATGACTACACTGACATTTTTGATAGATCAGCTAAATCATTCTTAAACTCGGTAAGAATTGAGGCTTTTTCCTAAAAAAAATTTTTTTTTTGGCCATGGATGTTTGTATCAGTGCTATCACTAAACATAATCATGTAAATAAAACTCAACCCAATATGCATATTTTCATCCCAAATTTCAACATTAAAGAACCGTATGTGGTAATAAAATGATACATTACAGCTGTTTGCAAATAATTTAATGACCAAGTCAAAGCTATTTGCTAGTTTTCAAAAGCTGCAAAGAACTATTGAAAATTTCACAATAAAACATCATAATTATAACAATTAACATGTGTACTTAATTATAACTTAATATTCCCATGCATTACTTGTTGAAGAGGGTCACAATACATTAAAATAGCATGAGCTAGAAATGAGGAAGTACCATATTTTACTCGCATTATTGCACACACAGGAAAGGAACTCACCCACTCCTTTTAAAAGATACCACAAGAATTGTGATTTTGCAGCCTTTATTTTTATTCATTACCCCTGGGACATAATACATGCTCAATAAATGTTAGTTGAAGGAATGAATGAATGAATGAATGAATGAACGAATATGTGTGATTAGGTGAGAAGGGAACTCGGGGAAAATATCTAGTCTCTGGTTGCTACAGGGGACTACTGCATGGACAACTGCTGTCGCAGTAGGGTGCCCAAAATCTCTCTGCCATATTCTATTTTGGTACATGTGTGTGTAAAAATGATAAAGGATTCAGTCCAGCAAGTCCTTGCATTACACAGAAGCTGCACGTATCCAAAAAGCAGGATCTGTAGTGACATTGCATATAAAATTCCCCAAGTACTCCCTAAGATCTGCTCCCATACGAAATCTAATATTGGGCAGTCTCCATGTCACTCTTGGCTGGTCCTCTCCAAATCTGTCCCAGGGACAGTGCCTACCCCGGGGTTGTCAGCCTTGAAATTGTGATTGGGTTTTTGTTTGGTGCCTTCGATTGCTGACCATGATGCTGAAAGACAGACGGTCCTATTTTAAATCTTTCCTTCTTCTTATTGGCTTAGAAAATTCGAGTGACAAGAGCAGGGGCCAAAGGAGCCTGGAGCGGCATCATTAACGTGAACCATGTATTTGGATCTTTTGGGCGGAGATGTGGTCCTTCAGGTTACAGCCAAGGCATCCCTGTGAGCTCTCGCTAAACCCAGGGACCTTATGGATGTAGCTGCTGCAGTAGAAAAGGTTACATTCAGCAGGATGTCGTGTCTGTCTCCTGAAAAATTGGCAGTCAAGTGCATAGCCTAGAAACAGGATTAGGGAGTCTAGATGGAGGGGAAGCAAACCTGTGTTCAGATTCAAAATGTTCACTATTATTCGTACCAGGTAAGGAAAAACCAAGAGCTGATTTTTAGCTTAAGTTTTCAGCCTCAGTCTTCCAACAGGTGCACAACTCCCTCACCCCTTGCCTGTCCGTACTGTCCTGCTTTGCCTTTCTACTGCTTTCTTGGCGAGGCAAGCTGTTCCTAGAGTCCTCAAGCATGTGCCTTTTCCCATCTCATCCACAGCTCCAGCTCTACGCCCTGCAACCCCTTACCTGCAGCATGAAGATTAAGAAGCAGGCACAGCGCAGGGAAGCCGACTGCTGTCCGCATAGTGTTTGCATTGAGCGGTGGAGGAAGAACTCCGCCACGACCCCACTCCAGGCAAAGTGTTATTAGAAAGAGCCACCGCCAAGGGTCCTCTGGTCTCCGGGTTTCATTCTCAGGTCCTGGCTGGGTTTGCAGAGGTCTGTGGCACCGACTGAAGCCAGCACCAGCTTCGCTTCCAGAAGAGAGGGCGAGAGGGTGGATGAGTAGGAGGCGGCTAGGAGGGGGGCGGAGCGGGGCAAGGGCGAGGCGCTCGGCGGCTGCTACTGCTCGGCCTTCTGGAAGCCCGCAGCCGCCGCGGAGGAGGCGGGGTGGACTCGCGC
>NC_043709.1:44623982-44661853 GCF_006229205.1 Suricata suricatta | reverse complement strand
GGCGGGGTGGACTCGCGCGCCAGCCCCGGAGCCCTCGGCGCGCGGCCAGCGCAGCGCCAGCAGCAGCCAGACGCGCCGCGCCAACTGAGCATGCCCAGCGCTGGCCCTCGCGCCGCACGGAGTTTCAAAGTGAATTCCACCTCTCCGGGTCTTCGCGGCGGCTGCAAGGGGGGCAGGGTTCTCCAAGGGGGGTGGGGGGGGCTGCCTCCTCCGAGGGGGGCGTCTGGCGGCGATTATTAGTGGGAGTCCTTCTAAGACCCGCGGCTGGGTGGGAGGGATAAATTTGGGCCTGGCCAGAGGAACCAGAGGATCTAAAGACCCACCCTACTCCCTCCTTTGCACGTGGACAGGTCTCACTACTGGCCCAAGGGTGACCAGCTTTTTAAAGCTGCCTATAGGAATAGAGACTTCGGTGGTATCTTCGCCTTGCTGAGTCTGCTAAGCACCGTGGGTTGCCTGGGGAAGCGTTCCCAAAGCACCTGCTGGGCACCCTGCCTTGGGAGAGCCTCCTTTCTAACAGCTTTCCTCTTTTCCTTTCTCGTTCCCCTTTCTCCAGCTCTATCCCTGTATTTAAACTTTCTGCCAACTCAAGCCCAAAGTCTGTCCATGATGATAGAGAAAGAAGTGAGGTCATACTTTCAGACTAGTAGGATATAATGTGTAATTGAGATAATTATCTCTGGTCTTCATTTTCCTTTCTAAGGTGAAAGATAATAGAATCACCTCTATAGCTGGGCGCCTCAGGTCCAGCTCTGTGTCTCTCGGTAGCCTACAGCAATCTGTGTAATAGAGGTGACCCCGGATCCCCATCCAAGACTTTGGAGTGTGAAGATTCTCATTTTAGTCTAGTGACTAATTACTCCTAATCATAAAACACGCTCAGCCAGCCTTCTCTCCCTTAACTATCCCAGGAGCACTGACCTTTCTGCCTCTGTCTTCATGGGGCACCCTCACCCCCTTCCCAGTTACTTCCTCCTACATCACCCCCACACTCAACCTTACAGGGATCTAACCTTGGTGTCACTTCCAGAAAGCCCTGGCCAACTCCCAGATTGCAGTGAATTTACCTTCTACACACAACACCTGCCTCATTTTTTTCACCAGATATTCATTTATCCGTGGTTTGTCTTTTAACACAGTTGAATGCTCCATAAGAATTTCTGCTTCTTTGTATTACTTAAATTGAGCCTGGGTGGCTCAGTCGGTTAGCCTTCCGGCTTCAGCTCAGGTCATGATACCACGTTCCAGCCCCGCATAGGGCTCTGTGCTGACAGCTCAGAGCCTGGAGCCTGCTTCAGATTCTGTGTTTCCCCTCTCTCTCTGCCCCTCCCCTGCTCACACGGTCTCTCTCTGTCTCTCAAAAATAAATTAAAAAAACATTAAAAAGTTTTTTAAAAATTGAATAAAGCCCTTTTAGCTAAATAAGAGGTACTAAGAAATGCTTGTTGAAATGAACTGCACATCTCATTCGATGCTTTCTGCTTCCATCCACTGGGAATGGGAACAGCTAATAGGAAATATGCTACCCACAGCGCTTAAATTAGACAAGCTCTCATAGGATCTGAAAGCCCAGCCATATTAGTGCCTTTATAATTTATTTCAGCTCCAGCACTGAGAGACAAGGCCATGAATTACACAACAGGTGGGAGAAGGGAAGAATGATATATATATTTTTTAATATTAGACAAGTCTTCGATGCTGAAAATGGAGGTATATGCAACTTCATTTTCTTAACCCCTTGATGCACCCACATGGGTGTACCCTGCATCATTTCTGTGGCACTACTATTTCACCCCCAAACACTCTAAGTTGCAACCTCTTCCCCTACTCTGGATTCACTTTGCCCTGGTCTCTTTTTCCCGTAGTGCACATCACTTTCTAGCATACCCAGAGAATTACTTATTAAATCTGTCATATTTTCCATTTCCCTATCTTGTCTCCACTCCCTGCAATGGAATCTGGCACACAATGGCAGAGATTTTTGGCAATTTTATTCACTGATGTGTCGTGACTGATTAGAACAATGCTTCTTACAAAATTGGTGCTCAAAAAAAGAATAAATTAAAAGCAACTAGTTGGGAAAGTTCAATACTTTATCATTAGCCTAGAACTTAGCCATTAGTCTAGCTCTTTGGAATTCATACTGAATAGATATTCCAGATAATTTATTTAGCTGTGCTTAAAGCTTAGAGGATTAACCCTTTCCATCTAATATCTGGTACTAGAGTTACTGTATAGAGTTGGGGGAAATAACAGTAGCCCATTTACAATGGTTTTGCTTCTCTTATTTTCTTCCTCCCTAAGACAAAAAGAAAAAAAAAAGCACTAAACTAAAATAAATAAATAAATAAAAATAAATAAATAAATAAATAAATAATGGCGCACCTGGGTGGCTCGGTTGGTTGGTTAAGTGCTCAACTTAGGCTCAGGTCATGATCTCACAGTCAGTGATTTTGAGCCCACCATCAGATTCTCTAGGCTTGGGATTCTCTCTCTCCTCTCCCCCTCCCCCCCAGCTCACACTCTCTCCCTGAAAATAAGTAAACTTTAAAAAAAAAACCCATGGATTACCAAACTTAAACAGGTCTCCAAGAAGAAAATGCACATATGATAATTAAACAATGCCCCAACATTGCCCTGAACCCTTTGCTCTCCTACAGATAATCCCATTTTCAGGGGAAGGGGAGGAACATTTAAAGTTTCAAATAATATAATTGGCTGTGACTTTACCAACAAAGCAGTCAGCTAGCTGTTTATTTTGCCCAGGGATACAGGTAGTTGAATTCTTAAACTATGTATGAAAATCTCCTTAGCAGCAAAACTTTCCAATTTCCAGTTTGACTAGATATTCCACAAAAATAGTTCAGTATGGCAAAAATAACCTCGAGTGAGCTATAATTTTAGTGATGGGACATTCATTATTAATTTACTTGGAAAGGATAAGGGAATAAGAAAAATTTATATTCCTTGGTGAGTCGATCTAATATACTTCTAATGGATTTGATCCCACGGCATGTGAAGTCAAAGGACAATAAGTGGATTAGCCAATTAGTGAAAAAGCCAACCCCTTAACTCTTTGAGCCATATTCCCTGTGAGTCTTTAGATGCTGCTTTCCCTTGACTTTCTGATCTAATGCCTGTGAAGGGAATTTTGGTGTTTCAGAGAAGTTCAGTTAAAATACCACACCAAGGTTTTACAGATTAGTATCAATTCAGAGGCATGGAAAGTAATATAAGAGAGCCACAGAAATGAGTTCAGGCACACAGAGCTGTGTCCTCAAGGAAGTCATTTACATTTCGAAAAATAAATAGAAAATTAATAACATACGGACCTTTCTTTCACAGTAGATGTAAAATCTCTGTTTCTTAAGACATGGGATTCAGGGGGAACTGATACAGAAGAGAAGCCTTCCAGAGCTTTTCCTCAAAACAAATCTAACTGTTTTGAGCCTCCACATTTATTTGTCTATAAATGGATGGTAATCATTCATGTTGGTTCTCTTTCCTTAGAACACTTTATAAATAGAGATATTAGATCTACTGACTGTTAGTTTCCTCTTAAGTCATTTAGATTAGTATTATTCCTTAACTGTAATGCTATCTAATACTGATTGAATGTTCCCTATGTGATAAGCTCTGTTCTAAGCATATGGATGTCCCACTTATTTTTATGTTATTTGTTTATTTATTTCAAAAAGAGAGAAAGCATGAGTGGGGAGGATAGGGGCAGAGGGAGAGAGAGATAGAGAGTACACAGAGGAAGGTCAGAGGGGGAGAGAGACAGAGAGAGAGAGAGAGAGAGACAGAGAGAGACAGAGAGAGAGAGAGAATCTTAAGCAGGCTCCATGCTCAGTATGGATCCCACAACCCTGGGATCATGATCTGAGCTGAAACTGAGAGTCAAATGCTAAACAGACTGAGCCACCCAGATGCCCCTGGATGTCCCATTTAAACTTTATAATATGGAAAACACAGGAGGCATTACCATCATCTCATTTTAGAGAGGAGACCATTGAGGTACAGAGAAGTAACTTACTCAAAATCAGGTCATAAGTAATCAACCAAAGGGCAAGTTGGTAAAGTCAGGGTGCATAGTCAAGATCATTTGATTCCAAGGGCATCTGGGTGGCTCAGTCGGTTAAGCATCTAACTTCAGCTCAGGTCATGATCTCGCCGTTTGTGAGTTCCAGCCCCGCATCTGGCTCTATGCTGACAACTCAGAGCCTGGAGCCTGCTTCAGATTCTGTGTCTCCCTCTTTGTCCCTCCACTGCTCGTTCTCTGTCTCTCAAACATAAATTAAAAAATGTTAAAAAAAAAAAGATAATTTGATTCCAAACCACTACAAAATACTACTTCATACTTAATAAGTATACACAATATCAGTTGTAGGTGGCTCACTAGAAATAGATCAGGGCCAGAACAGGAGCTTCTGATCCTAGATCTGGCAGGGAAGCCCTGTGGTGAGAAACATCCATAGGTGAATGTCTCCAAGAGGATGAAACGCTGCTCATGGCAGTGGACCCTAGGATCTAGAATCTAGTGAACAGAGACAAATAGCAAGTAAAATCACGCTTAGAAGGACCATAGTAGAAGGATGATTAAGGTAAAATAGAGCAGCAGAGAGGAAATGATCTCTTCTAGGAAGGGCGGCAGCAGAAGTGGGGTTGTGTGAAGAGAAGCAAATGAGCTGAGTCTGTCTAGATAAATAATTTCTAACTGCTCTACATATAGAGAGAGGTTATGGGATTGTATGAGCCAGTAAGAGACATGAACTGGTGAAATGGCTTTAAGGAACTTCTGAACATGTAAAAGAATGATAGGTGACAGTGACCAACAATTTATTGCAATTTGTAATGTGTCTATGCTACCCCATCCTTTACAGAGTCACTTTATCAACCCCAAAGTCTTGTCTTTTGTCTGCGAGATATCTCTATATATGTGGCAAAAAGATTAACACTTAATTTTTACATAGTAAAGAACGGATATGAATTTAAAGATATTCAAAGTGATGTAAATTAAACTATATTAAGTATGAAAAGGAATGAATTGGAAATTCATGGGTGAAGATCTCATGCTCAGGTGTTTGGATTCATCATTAATTTTTAAAAATAGTCTCTCAATCATAACAGGGCAGAACAGTATACCCTTCTGTATGAACATGCAGTGAGGGAAACAGTGAAGCTACAAAAGGCACCAAGAATGGGAAGGGAAAGTACTGAAATTTGCAAACTATGTGTTATCACATTAAACTCTCACAAGAGCTTTATGGGGTATTATTCCCCCTTTGTAATGGAGGAAGAAGCTGAACCTCAATGAGGCTAGTAATTTACCCATGTTCATCTAGTTGGTAAGTGGGAAATCTGCAATTAGAACTCTGGTCTGTTAAGTTCTAGCAACAGGATTAATGACAGCATTTACTTCATGGCTTCAATGGAAAACACAGTATTTTTAACTCAAGAAACAGACTTCAAGATGATTGAGGATGATTGAAATTTACAATGTAACACAACTTTAAGATTTATCTGTTTGAAACATTTGATACATACATAGACACACATACACACACAGCAATATGTATTCTAAGAATAAAAATTAGGTACCCGAAATAAGATATATATTTTTCTATATGTATGTAAAATATGCTATCCTAGTAAAATATAAAATATCAAAGACAGAAAGTGTATGATTACCTATGGCTTCTGCTATTAGTTCATCATTAAAATTTTATTCAAATGAGGTATGAACTTTCCTTGGAACTAGCCTTTGGTACCAATGCATTGTACTGTCATCTTTCCGTTCTTTCCCTCTGGCAATGCAAAGGTCAGATCCATCCAAGATGTCAGTAATAGATTTACAAACCGCTGACTCTCCTGCATTAGCTCTGTGTCCATCCCAAGACACTAATTAGGCTGCGTTTACACCATCCATCATCCTGAGCAGTACACAGATGTGAGACTTCTATTATGGCTTACACTAGCTACTTGGGGCCAGTCAAACACATTTTCTACAGTGCTTGGTCATTGTTCTGGGTTTCCTTGAATGAGGCCACTTTGGAACAACTCATTCACCCAACAGCCCAAAATATTAAGAGTATCCTGGAAATATAGGAATGGTTTGATTAGATCACTTAATCCCAATCGACTCTGTTTCATTATTTTCTCACAAAATACAAGATGATCCTAAAGGACATCTCCAAAAGGTGGGACTTCATGCCTATATCACTGACACCTCACGCTTTGAAATGTAACATCATGTTTCAATGCTTCTTTCTGTCTTCTACTTCCTTCTTTCCCTCATTCTTGAATCTATATGTCTACAGTAGGGGAAGGGCTAATTTATCAGTCGATGGTTTGGTTTTGAGAAATATTTTTATAATAAAATATTCCTTAGTGAAAGACCTCTATAATAGGGAGAGGAGAGTTAGAGGAAATCTTACTAAAAATATGGAAACTATAACATGACCACTAATATTCCCAAATAACTAAGCAGTCATCTGTTTATGGCCATAATTTTAATTCATTCATCAGAATGCATGTGTGCTGGGACAATGCTAGTGCCTTTATTCATTGAATATACCAGGAATATATCAGCTGAAGTCAAGTTACAATCTGATATGCTATGTCACATACCTTCTAAAAACGTTGGCTAATCTGCTGACTTATCATTTATTTTAAATAATTAAATAAATATATATTGAGTACCCATGATGAACCAAGAAGTGTTTTTAGTACTTGGGATACATTGCTAAACAAAATAGATAAAAATTCCTCCAAAATAGATAAAAAGCTCCTCATGGAGCTGACATTCCAGGAGGAAGAAATATGCATTGAACAATAAATATAAAAAATAAGTAAATTATATAGCATGGTGGAAGGTGAAAACTGCTATGAGAAAACATAAAAGTAGATCAAAGTAAGAAGAATTTGGGGAGTAAGGAGTGGGGAGAGAACGTGTATACAAGGAGTTTACAGCATGAACTAGATCTTTAAGAAAACCCATGTGGAGAAGAGCAGTGAGCAGATACTAGGAGTGGGTAAAGGAGTTATGAAAGCAGATACTTGGTTAAAAAATTTTCCAGGAGGGTGGAAAAAGCTACAGCCAAGGCTTTTGTGATTCTGTAGATACCTTAATCTGAAAAACAGTACTGTGTCAGAAATAATTTCCAGCATATCTTTAAATATATGAAGTATGAAAGAAGAAATATTGTTGGGAAAAAAAGCCAAATTACCCTAAATGAATAACTCTCTACCAGAGCTTTTTATTGATTCAAGTTGCACTGATTTTAAATAACAATAACACAACTGTGCAAATAACAAAGTTATTTGGCTCAGCGATTGTAACTGCCCAAGGCTAACTGATAGAGCAACTCAGAATTCTACTTTTTTTTTCATGTTTTTGGTGAACATCTTGTTAATTAGGTAAAATAAACACCTTATTCATTTAGAAATGTGGGTGTTAACTTTGATGTTTTATTCATCTTAGGAACTTAGAGGAAAACTGTGTGAACTGCCTTTACACTAAGCAACTAAAAAAAAAAAGTAGAAGTGAATCCAATGTATTATGGATGAGAAACTTAAGCAGGAAAAGAATGAGAAAAATACCCTAGCAAGCATTTTTGTGTTCTCAGTCTCCTGCTTGGCAAATGGCCTCAAAATATTTGGGATAGATATTTTGCAAATGCTGGAGAATAAAGAATAAAGATTTCACAAATTCTCTGTTTCTTAGAATAGCTTAAACAAATAACTGTGATTTTTTAATATTTGGGGATGGAATAGAAGGTGGCCTCATTTCATATTTTAATAAAATGTATTTTTATTCAATTCCGTGTGATAAATGCCCACACAAATACTACTTTGTTATTAATATGAATGGAGAGAAAATATAAACCATTCCTCTTATAAGAGTTATCTGGATCTTTGAGTCTTAGAAATAGCTCTACTTTAGAAAAAACAGTAAGCAACTAGTCTATATTTTGACTGCAGAGCATAAAATCATATTTTATGTAAGGCCTGTACCAAAAGTGATGATCACAAAGATTAGAAAATGTACTCCTTTCAAGCCAAATTCAGTTACACATTTGGAAACAATATCAAATTTAACTAGCTTTTGAAACAGCCATAAATATAATTAGACAGCAATCCAACTTTATCTTGCTATTTCTAGGAAGTGGGAAAAACAGGCATGATATTTTTAAAGTTTTCCTTTATCTAAATTAATTGTCCTCAGTCTGAAGGTGAATGTTCTAAATTACAAAAGTGAAAACACCCATTGCAGAACAGACAAAACAGAAAGAAAGACAATAAAACGTGCTCACAGATTCTGTTAACTGATGGTAAACACAGTTAACATTTTGTTGTGTGTATTCTACTCTTACCCTGGGTCTAGATGTGTTTATGCATGTGTGTACTTATAATTACTGTTCATTTTAACATAATGTTTACATCCCTGGGATGATACTGTGGATTTGGAAGCTTTTCTTTGCCTAAGAGTATGGTGGGAACATATTTCCATGTCAATATTTTTAATTGTTTCATAGCTTTGCACTATAGCATTCTATTTCTGACTTCAGTTTTAGATCTCTTCCTCAGAGTGAACCGCTTTAGAAGAGCAAGAAAAGGCATTCAAATGATGTTCATTTAACTTGTACAACATCTGAAAACATGTACAGGTGACTGAAAGCTGCATTTCTAACATGGTAGTTCTAGTACTGATGAAGCCATTGACCCATGAAAAGAAGAAATTCCCAAGTGTCAAAACCAAGTGTCAGGAATAGGACATCAGATATTCTGAGTCATACCTCAACCTGTAGCAAATTAGGAAGAATCTAAATGTGTACATTCCAAATAGGGATCCTGCCTTTTCTAAGAATGTTGGCTAAAAGCAGAAGGTGAATGAGAAGACTTTGTTCCCTGTTTCATTATCTCTGGATAACTCAGTTGGCTAACACTGGAATTTTTGTCATAGGAAATACCATTGAGTACAAAGCACTGGAGAGTGAACTGCATAAATCACAGTTACATGTAATTGTGGTAAATCTTTTCTTTTTAGAAATTACTTTTCTTTGTTTTTGATTTCCTTTTATTAAAAACAAAAAACCTTAACAATACAGCTATCATCTTCTGTTCCTCCTCAGATGTAATGACCATTATGATCTTATAGTTTATCATTCCTAATCATGTCTTTAAACTTTATTGTAAGGTATTCGTAAAAAGCATGCACTAATGTTTTTATTTGAATTTTTACTAACTGGCATTGTATTCCATAAAACTATGGGATATAATTTTATTTAATTTTATATAATTTAAAAAATGTTAAAAATTGATTATTGTTTTCAAGACAGTAATTTCTTATTAGGAATACATTCTATTTTACATTTTTTAATGTTAATTTGTTTATTTTTGAGAAAGAGAGAAAACACAAGTAGGGCAGGGGCAGATAGAGAGGGAGACTCAGAATCTGGAGACTCAGAATCTGAAACAGGATCCAGGCTCTGAGCTGTCAGTGCAGAGCCCTAAGCGGGGCTCAAACTCATGAAATGTGAGATCATGACCTGAGCCAAAGTTGAACGCTTAAGCAACTGAACCACCCAGGTGCCCCTCCATTACAGTTTTTTTTTTTTTAAGTCTTCAATACACCCTTGCACATGTTTTCCAAGCATATTTACCTTTGTTTTTCTAAGGGATGCACTTAAAAGTTATATTGCTCACTGATAAGCTATAAACATCTTTACCTTAACCTCAAATCACTGGATTGCTCTTTACAGTGCTGATATCAATTTGCATTCTTTTTTTTTATGTTTATTCCCCTTTTTTTTTTTGAGAGAGAGATAGAGAGAAACACAGAGCATGAGCAGGCAAGGGGCAGAGAGAGAGGGAGACACAGAATCTGAAGCAGGCTCCAGGCTCTCAACTGTCAGCACAGAGTCTGAAGCAGGGCTTGAACCCACAAACCATGGGATCATGATCTGAGCCAGTCAGATGCTTAATCCTTGTAAATTACTGAGCCACCCAGGCTCCTTAACAATTTGCATTGTTAATAGCAATGCATAAGCTTACCAATTTTCCTGTAGCTCCACACATAAGTATCATTATTTTGCCAAATCAATGCATATGCAATGGTACCTCATTTTTAAAACTGGTCTTTCCTTGACTACAAATAAAAGCATGTTTAAAAATGTTTAATGGACAACAATTCTATAAGTTGCCTTTTTATATCTTATGCTTATTTTTCTTTTACTAATTGATTTTTAGAAGTTCTCCATATATTCTAGAATTAGATAATAAGCATTTGATTTTTATTATGATACAAATATTCTGTCATTGTGTGATTTTTCTTTTCATTTTTATAGCATGCTTTGATCAATAGTTATTCGTTTTAATGCATTTTAATATTAATCAATCTGGATAGAAGTTTACCAATTTCATTGATCTTTTTCACAAAATGGAATTTTTGTTTCATTGATTTTTCTCTTTTTAATTTCAAAGATTTCTGCTTTTGTCTTTATCCTTTCTTCTGCATGTTTGGGCTTAATTTATTTCTTTTTCTCTTTACATTCTTAATGTAGAAACATAGATCTTGGATTTGTGAAAAAAATTTTAATATAAACATGTAATGTGCTCAGTAATCACTGCTTTAGTGTTTTCCACCGATTTTCTTATTTGTATTTTCATTTTCACTCAATTAAAATTAATCTCAAATTTCTTATGTAATTTTCCTTCCAATTTATAGGTGATTTAGAAGTGTGTTATTTATTTATTTATTTATTTATTTAATTTCTTTAATGTTTTATTTTTGAGAGAGACAGACAGACAGCGTGAGCAGGGGAGAGTCAGAGAGAGAGAGGGAGACAGAATCAGAAGACAGGCTCCAGGTTCTGAGCTAGCTGTCAGCACAGAGCCTGACGCAGGGCTCGAACCCACAAACTGTAAGATGTGACCTGAGCTGAAGCTGGACTCTTAACTGGCTGAGCCACTCAGGCACCCCTAGAAGTGTGTTATTTAATCTCCAAATATTTGGGCAATTTCCCAGGTGTTTTTGTTATTATCATTTGAGTGAATTCCATTATGGTCTGAGAGTATATGTTACATGATTTCAATTACGTTAAATTTGTTAAAATCTGTTTTACACCAAAAATGTAGTCTATAATGGAAAATGTTCCATGGGCACTTGAAAACAAAATGTGTATTTTGTGTTGTAGAGCATATTCTAGAAATGTTAATTAGGTTAAGTTGGTTAATAGTGTTGCTCAGGTCTTCTATATCCTTATTGATTTTTTTTGTCCACTTGTTATATTGATTACTAAGGGATGAGTGTAGAATTTCCAAGCAGGTGTGTAGATTTCCGTATTTCTCATCTGAGTTCAATCAATATTTGCTTCATGTATTGGGGAGATGTCTTGTTAGGTGCATGTCGGATTGTTATGTCTTGGTGAATTGATATTTTAATCATTATGCAATATGTTTTGGAAGCCCTTTTATTCTTGAAATATTCATTGTTCTGAAGTTTACTTTGCTGATATTAAAGCTACTCACCTCTTTTGATTAGCATTCACATGGTTTTATCTTTTGACCTATTTACGTATTTATTTTTAATGTGGGTTTCTTGTGGACAGTAAGTAGTTAGGTCTTTTGTTTGTTTTCTTTAAATATAATATAATAATTTTGGTTTTGATTGATTTGTTCAGAGCATTTAAAATTATTGATGTGACTAGATTTATTTTTTTTAACACTTATTTATTTTTGAGAGGCGGAGAGAGACAGATCATGAGCAGGAGAGGGGCAGAGAGAGACGGACACACAAGATCAGAAGAAGGCTCCAGGCTCTGAGTTAGCTGTCAGCACAGAGCCTGATGCGGGGCTCGAACCCACCAACCGTGAGATCATGACCCGAGGCGAAGTCGGACGCTTAACCGACTAAGTCACCCCTGATGTGACTAGATTTAGCACTACTGTTTAATTATTTGCTTTCTGTTTATTCCCTCTGTTTATGTACCTCTGTGCTTCTTTTTCTTCTTTCTTTTGGATTATTGGAATATTATACATATTCCATTTAAATTTATCTATTGTGTTTTTGACAAATTCTCATCGTATCATGTCTTTAGTGGCTGCTCTGGGGAGTAGAAACATACATACTTACCTCCCTTTCGCAGTCTGCATAGTTATTCTGCCTTTTAAGTAAAATGCAGATGATTTACAACTATATAGTTTCCTTGAACCTGTGTCTTGTCTTTCTTTCTACTTATCATATCTACTTTGCATACATTGAAAACCCTTCAGACAATGTGATAATTTTTGCTAGTAACAGTCATACATATTTTGAAGCTCTTAAAATAGTCTTTCATAGATATATACCATGTTCCTTATTCTTTCTTTATTCTTTTTTTTCCACTTTTATTGAGATATAATTGGTATACAAAAAAAACTGCACATAGTGCATCTTCTATGTAATGTGTCTGCTTTTTTCTAGATTTTTTTCTTTACTTTTGATTTTCAACAGTGATGCGTCTTGGCCTGGATATTTTGTTTTGGTTTAGCTTATCTTGTTTGGGGTAATGAGCTTCTTGAATATATAAATTTATAGTTTTGTCCACATGTAGGTAAATTTTAGCCACTATTTCTTAATGCACCAATATCTTTCTTTTCTCTGTCTGTGACTCCAACGATATAACTGTGAGTCCTTTTAATATTGACCCACATTTTTCTGAGGTTTGGCTGTTTTTTTCCTCTGTTCTTCAGATTGTTTATCTATCATTCTATTGTCAATTTCACTGACTTTTTCACCATTTCAATCTGCAATTGAGTCTATCCAGTGAATTATTATAATATTGTGATTTCCAGTTCTAGAATTTCCATTTGATTATTTTTTTATAGTTTCTGTTCCTTGGTAAGAACTTCTGTCTTTTCTCTCATTTCTAGTGTGTTTAACTGTATAGAAGATAGTAGCTGCCTTAAAGCTTGTTGGTAATTCCAACATCTAAGTCTTCTTGGGGTTTGATCTATTGGTTATATTTTCTCTTGAGAAGTGGTTACATTTTTCTGGTTCTTGGTATATCAAGTAATTTGAGGTTTCATGCTGGACATTGTGAATTTTGTGCTCTTAAGCTTCTGGGTCATGTTAAAAATCTTCTGGACAATGTACAGTTAATGGAGGTTTAGTTAAGACTACAAGTTCTGCCTTGCCTTCTGGTTCTGGTAGTAGTTCCAATGTCAGTTTAGTTGTTGAAGTCTTTGTTAGGCTACTTTGGATCTGTCCCATGCATTCATGGCTTAAGAAATTGTGAGGGCTGGTGGTTCAAATGGTAGTACAGATCTCAAAGAATTTGCTATGCTGTTTTGAGCCTGTCTAATGTATGTGAAGTTCAAGGATAAGCATGGGTCTTTTGCATGTTCATAGCAAGGAATTAGAGACATCTATTCTCCTTAGCTGATATCTGTTCCTACCCATCCATGGTTTGAAGGTTAGCCAGATTTGGAGGCAGAATTTATATACATGATTTGGGGCTCCCTCTTTCCTGACCTCTCTTTTATGAAGCTCTTTCTTACTTTTCCAACAACCCCAAACTCCAGCCTCTAGTTAATTGATCCAGAAGAACTGCAAGTTTCTTAGTGGAGTTCCAGCTGTCCCACATGATGTCTGCCTTCTAGCTAAATGCCATAAGAATGAGTAGCTCACCCTACACCATTGCCTTTAAAATGTCACCTGCCCTCTATAGTCTCCTTAGTTTTATCTTCTTTTTGGTGCCTTAAGTTCATCTTTTTTGTATCTTTTGTTTAGGGTTTATCATATGTAAAAGCATTGGCTTAAACTAGAACCATAACTCAGAATTTTTTTTACTACCTACTTATGACAATCCTTTAATAGTTCAAGGATAGGTAAAAGTCTCTCATTTTCCAACTGTCTATATAAGAAAATAAGATTACCTTCCTACTTTTCCCCTTTTATGGACCACTACATCCATCACCATTTTATTTATTTTTATTTTTATTTTTTAAATAGTTTATTGTCAAATTGGTTTCCATACAACACCCAGTGCTCTTCCCCATAAGTGCCCTCCTCCATCACCACCACCTTTTCCCCCCCTCCCCCTTCCCCTTCAACCCTCAGTTCTTTCAGTATTCAATAGCCTCTCAAGTTTTGCGTCCCTCTCTCTCCCCAACTCTCTTTCCCTCTTCCCCTCCCCCGGTTCTCCATTAGGTTTCGCCTGTTTTCCTGTTAGACCTATGAGTGCAAACTAATGGTATTTATCCTTCTCTGCCTGACTTACTTCGCTCAGCATGACACCTTCAAGGTCCATCCACTTTCCTACAAATGGCCATATGTCATTCCCTCTCATTGCTATGTAGTACTCCATTGTGTATATATACCACATCTTCTTGATCCACTCATCAGGTGATCCATCACCATTTTAAACTTTTCTCCTCATTTCTGTTTCGAGTTGTGTGTTTATTAACCTGACTTCCTGTTGATTTTTGTCAGCTGCGGATATTCCTTCCTTTATTTTGAACTTGGCTATACTTTAAATTTAGCTGTCATAATTTATTCATCACCTCTAGGTATTTTTTAACACAAGGCTTAAGAAGAAATTAGTCTTGTCCACCATTTAGTCAGAATGAGAGCACTATTTTGCTTTCTTTATTATTTGGTTCTGTATTTTGGCACATTCTGAAGTAGTGGCATTGTATATCCTTGGTATATTGGTCACTGTCCCTTGATAGAACAGATAATAATAATTTTAGTAATTATAATTTTTACTAAAAATAACCCTTATACCCACAAAAATGGAAGTATTTCTTTTCCTCTTTCATATTTTGTTCTATAAAAATTCAATGAATATATAATGTGCAACTCCATGAGATCGCCATGGTTTACCACTGGCTCATATTATCAGCAGGACACTGTTACATAAGCACCAGCATGAAACCAGGCACAGTTTATTCAGTGTTGGAAAGCTGAATCAGGAACATGTTTTTCTTCTTGAATTGTCCTCAAGAGCTCTTTAAATACATTGAACAGATATATGAAAGTTAATCTATGTAATCATTGCCTTCTGCTCCCTTAATAGGCCTGAAACAGCTTCTAAAAATGTGTTATGACTACAATCATAGTTATGTCTGCTTGGCTGGAAGAGGACAAAGGCCTTTTCAAAATCTAGAGCAGATAACTGTGAATGTTTAGTTGGGAGCATAGAGAAGGTCAACAATAAACAGCATTTCTTCAATAATGTTGCCATTCTGCGTTATTAAAAAAAAAAAGGAGAGTAGTATTCCATGCCTACAAAGCATACTCAAAGTGTTACTCTCTCCTTTGGTAGGTCAGAACATGATTCACTGATGCTCTCTAGTCAGTGTCTGGGCCAGTTTGTTTCTCTCTGTTCTTTCACCAGAAACACACCATTTACCTTGATCAGCTATTTCATAAATATGTGTACTGCTGTCACTCAAAGCCAAAATAAGCAAGAAGACATGGAACAACAAAAACTCTCACTCTATTCTCAGAAGAAAAGAACTTTTCAAAGCAGCATGATCTTTCTACATCAAAAGTAGACCCACATTCACATTGCAGGTTATTGTACCTGATTTTAGGAGCCACCGGTGACCTGATGTGTAGACTATAGTAACCCGAGGTCACTTGGGAATGCTGTCCAGGCAAGTGTTTACTAGCCATTATATCAAACATTGTTTGAGGAAGATTTCTGCTAAAGGTGTTCTCCTGAGTTTTAGTTAAATAACTTGCTAAGTGAGTTAAAGGATCAGTTTCTATTTTGATATTTGAGATAATATATTGTAAATTTTTGGGGGTCCAATTTTTGAATCCTTGAAATGAGATCCTCAATACTTTGTGAGTTGCATAGAGATTAAAATGCTACTCTCACTGATTAGATGGCAGATGAGTGAATGTCCTATGATACTTTATGGTTTTCTGCTGTGAAGTTTTACCAAGTTCTAGAAAATCACAACCCAGTAGAAGTCTAACTAAGAAGTAAAAACACAAGTGAATGTTGATATTTTACCATTAATGTGTTGGGTGTGCTCTTTTTGTATTCATTTTATCCAAGTTATTGTCAGAGGAATGTGAAGGTATTGCCCTCCCAAAACTCAGGTAAATAAGACAAATTGTAACATAAAATTTGCCAGTGTTTCCCAATAATGATTTGTTAATATTCTTTTTAATACTCTTTTAATATCATGCATAATTTTCATAAATAAATTTCATTTATATTTGACTGTGAAAAAAAGGGAAGTACTATTGTAATAGCTAAGGCATAACAAAGAATTCGTTTGGCTTTATTTTCCTCTTTTAAATAAAGGAGAAAAAGGAAAAGATATACTGCAATTTAATTACAATTATATCTTATTCTGCATGATTATTGATTTTGTCAAGAGTCAAATTATAGCCAATTTAACCTATCACTTAATGTCAAATTCAGTTTCCAGATCCTGCTTGAAATCTTTATCTACTTCTCAACTTACTGTCATCTCTCTTTTCCCTGATTATTTTGGCCAGAACTGATATGTCATGCACTGCAACATTTCTTATGTGAGCTCCTCAAGGGAAGGTGCATTTTCTTATTCATGTATATTCCTAGCAGTCAGGCAGTACCTGGCACAAAAGTACTCATCACACTGTATTATAAATTCCAGATACTTCTCAGTTTACTCCAAAACTAGCTTCTAAAATCTTTCAAGATAAGGATCACGTTTTCTAAGCTGTGATATCCTCAGGGCCTGTCATAATGCCTGGTACACCACTGGTAACCATAAGTATCTTCTGAATGTATATGAATAGTAATGGGTATAAATTTTCAATTATGTATGCATATGTCATGGAACACACAATAGGTACAATTGGATATGATTATGAAATATCTTATATCTCTGATTACACTGGTAAGTTCCTTCCAAATAAGAACCATACCTTTTTTAAAAATTCTTTTTTGATGTTTATTTTATTTTTGAGACAGAGAAACAAAGCATGAACAGGGAAGGAGCAGAAAGAAAGGGAGACACAGGATCCAAAGTAGACTCCAGGCTCTGAGCTCTCAGCACAGAGCTCGACTTGGGTCTTGGGCTCACAAACCATGAGCTCATGACTTGAGCTGAAGTTGACACTTAACTACCTGAGCCCCCCAGGTTCCCTGAGAACCATACTTTATCTTCTTCCTATATCCTTACCTCCCCAAATCATAAATGAATCCACTAAACACTTTTAAAATTGCATAATAAAATATGAGAAACCTCAAATTATAAGTCATACCCCATGTAATGTTCAAAACACCTCTCAGTTCATATCAGGAAACACTTGCTAAGCATTTCCTACATGTCAGGCATCACACTAGGCACTAGGCATACAAGAATAGAATAAAAGAATAAAATTGTGAAGACACTACTAAGGAGCTCATGTAATCAGTAACACTGATACATAATATGTTACCAGAAGTAATAAGAAACATATGGCTACACACTGGGTATTTTGCAAAAACAGAGGAGCACTTAGTACAACCTTGAGTTAGTGAGTGGTTCTCAGGAGAAAATAATACCTTGAAGGATGAGTAAGCGTTAGCCAAGAAAAGAAAATGCATGTCTCTCTTAGAGGGACCAAGGTGAATGAAGGCACAAAGGGCTAGTGGAATATGATGTGTATTTATTAGAGTGTTAATATAAAGTTAAGAGTAAAGAGAAACTAAATGCAGAAAAAGACTGCATCAGGACACAAAGGCAATCATGTGCCATTCTAAGAAATTTAAACTTCATCCCATAGTCAATGGAAAGTTTAAGTGTTTTAAAGACAGAGGGATATAGTCAAATATATATTGTAAAAACCATGTTTTCACTCATAGGTCTAACAGGAGAAAACTAACAGAAGGTCATGGGGAGGGGAAGGGGGGAAAAGAGTTAGGGAGAGGGAGGGAGGCAAATCATGAGAGACTCTTGAATACTGAAAACAAACTGAGGGCTGAAAGGGGAGGCAGAAAGGGTAAGGGGGGTGGTGGTCATGGAGGGGGGCACTTGTGGGGAAGAACACTGGGTGTTATATGGAAACCAACTTGACAATAAACTATATATACATATATACAAGACCACTTTGGTTTTGCAAAGAGGATTGATTAAAGAGTTGGAGCAAGATAGGACTAAAAAAAAACAGGAAGATACTGAAATTGTTTACACAAGAGATGGTGAGAGCTTCTACTTGACCTGTAGAAGTAGGTATATAGAGGAACTGAAAGGGAGTACATTCCAGAAACATTGTGAAGAAATAATGGCATGGCTTTGTGATGGATTGAATGAGGTACATGTAGGACAGAATTGAGTCAAGAATGACTTTCATGTTTTTGGAGATCAGACCACCAACTAGGAGAATCAGAGCAGAGATAATGGGAACTGTTTATGAAATTCTGACTTTCAAGTAGTATCAAGTGCAGGTACACAGCCTACATTTAGGTTTCTATGACAGAGTCACAGAATAGATGCTAGAGCTGAAAACAAAAGCATACACGTGGAAGATAAAGACAGACTAAAGCAGATAACTCATCAGTAGTGTGTAAAAAGAAAAGAGTAATGGGATAAGATATTGAACTCTGATTAACTTCAATGTTAAAGAGAGGGAGTAGATGAGGGAGACTTTACCTGTCATAATGGTCATGGGTGTCACGTCTTAGAAAACATCAAAAGGCATGAGAAATAGACAATATCCAACAGTGTTAGGAAGATGTCACTTTGTCCTTCAATGTAAGCATTTTAGCAATATCTCTCTATTATACCTTGTCATCACACAGTACTTATTCTCATGAATAGCTTTTTAAAAATGACATAAGACTGTCCACAAGCCACCAAGGTGCACTAAATCATAAGGCATCACAAAATGAAGAAGGGATAGGAGCATTTGTTCACAGTTGTGACCTTCCTAGTCATGCTGGGAAAGCCAAGAGCAGGTCCATGGAGGTCTGCTTACCAAAGAGTTCATGCCAGCTCAGTATTAATGGAAAACCACAAATGGTTAGCTGTACCTGAGGGGCACACCCTCCCTGAAACACATTTTAAGCAAACTGATGCTCTTTTGGACATATTTAGCTCTTTGCATTAAGACTATGAGTACTTTAATATGTGTTTTGATGTATATTTCATGTGGATTTTTAATGCATCTTAAAATAAACTCTCTGCACAGCTATATTGTTTTCTGTGCCCCAAAGGGATGTTATCTGTGAATCTTATTAAAAATTAACAAGAATCTACTTCCCATACTCTGTCTGTCATAGATAAAGAATGGCATATGTTGATAAACATAAGCCATTCATTGATCTGAACCCAGAGGCACTGGAAAGCATCACAAATCGTGTGGTAGGACTGGGCAAACCCAATGACTTATCTAAATGATGTTCAGAATTAAATGTGTCAATAAACCTCCTTGGTGGCTAAGAACCCAGAGAACTCTATTTCTTTTTGTAAGAGGAAGAACATATTATTCCGTGAATTGGGTCCCAATTTGTACATTCTTGACTGCACCTGCTTTTAACTCAGACTTGTATATTAAAACAAAACCAGTTGAGCCAGCATAGTGGTTGGAAAAGCTTAAAAGAGAATGACTAAACATAGAATTAACTGAGAAAACATAGCCAATACTACAGAACCCTTGTTGCAACTGACCATTGTCAAAAGTATTTAAGTTCAATGCATATTTTGCTACTTTACCAAAAAAAAAAAAAAAAGAATAAACCACCCCACCAAACTAAGAAATAAAATAAGAGGGGCACATTAAGGCTCAATATATTAAGAATCCAACTCTTGGTTTCAGTGCAGGTCATAATGTCATAGTTTCATGAGTTTGAGCCCCTCGTTGGGCTCTGTGCTCACAGCTCAGAGTCTGGAGCCTGCTTTGGATTTTGTGTTTCCGTCTCTCTCTGCCTCTCCTCTACTTATGCTGTCTGTGTGTCTCTCAAATAAGCAAACTTAAAAAAAAAAGATATAAAATAACAGTTTTATAGAACACAGCCTGAAGAGTTCTGGGTTAATCATATTTTGTATGCAACATCACAAAGAGATTTAATTAGAATATTCCCACCTGTCCACTTCAATACTGTTCCCAGAGAATACCTGAAATTCTGGTCAAGAGAATTATGAAGAAGGAGCATAAACTTTAAGAGACAGTAGGCAAGTCATTTAGTCTCTGTAACCTCAGTTTTCTCATCTGTAAAATGGAAATATAATTCTCTAATGTTAGTGAAAGTACATTCTATGTATAATGTATATATAAAAACTTTTAACATAATGCTATGTGCATATGAAACAGAAGATTACGGGTGGTCATTACTATTACTATCACTATGGAGTTGGCAATAGCACTCATTTACTACTTGTAAATCCATTTGTGTTCTGCTAGCCAATGACATGGAAAGAATCAAAAACTGAAGAAAAATCAAAAGGTAAAAGCAGGGGCACTGGTGGCTCAGTCTGTTAAGTGTCAAACTCCTGATTTTGGCTGAGGTCATGATATAATGGTTTGTTAGCTTAGAGCACCCACCAGGTACTCCCCCACCACCATGCCCCTTGGGTCAGCACAAAGTCTGCTTGGGATTCTCTCTCTCTTCCTCCTTCCCTGCCCCTCCCCCACTTGCGCACATGCCCTCTCTCTCTCTCTTTCTCTCAAAATAAGTACACTTAAAAATATCCCCACAAAATGAACCAAATAATATTCACTAAGTTTACCTGTAAGCTGAAAAAAATATATTTCTATTATTTAGTAAAGTGGGTATGTTTACATATGTGTTCGATAGAAATATATGTGTTCTACAGAAACATATTTTGACAAACCACTAAACAAGACATAACATAATTACACACTCTGAAATATCTAAACTACCTTTTACCCAGGAAGGAATTCTGGCTCACCCTAAGAACTGAGTTTTCACATAGGGTATTTTTAAATTGTAAAATATTGCTATTCAATTTTTTCCACAAATAGAAATAAAAGATAAATGAGTGCAATAATTATAATTAATTCATTGACTTGTTTCTTTTACAAAGATATGTGCATTCAGTGCTGTGATTTTTATATTGTATGCATATAACATAGCAACATTTTCTATAACTCCTATTACTTCTTTAAATCAGAGTTCAATGCATCAACATGCATCATTTTTCCAGGCGTTTTGCCACCTGAACAAATTTGAGATGCCCCAAGCTAATGTATGAAAATGGCTAATTTCAGGAGTAGGCAATAAATCTCCAGCAATGAAGGATTATGCTGAGTTTGAAGGTCTCCAATGGAAGATGTGATGAAGTGAGGTGGTGGAAAGAAGGCATTGTCATAATAAATGGAAAATGAAATAATCATGATGTAATACTTGTGGTACTTTGTAAATTACTTTCTATACCTAAAAATGTGTTGATGAATGAATACTGGTATCCCACCAGAACAGAGGAATGTCACAGCAAATGTGTATAACAAAGAAACATTCTCAAACTCCATGGGGGAAAAATCCACATATTCAATATTTATTCTTAATGAAAACATGAGAAAAGCAAGGAGCAGGAGAATACACTGTAATTACAAGTGGGAAAAATGGAACTATTTCTGACCCTCACACAAACCCACAAACAGTTCCAAGAATGTGACATTTAGCAGTGAAGGGACCTTGGATATGAATGTATCCACACACTCAATCCACACTTAAATGAAGCACTTACTCCATTCCAGGCTCTGTCCTGGGCATCAAGGATTCAGAGATGAACACGCTGCCTAAGACTATAGTATAGTTGAAACTCTGAGTATATTTGAAAACAGATGAGAAAGTGGAGCAATTATTGAACAGCAAATTAACTGACATGGGGTCCAGATGAAGATCACCTTACCTGGCATGAAAATACCAGAATGCTTCCAAAAGGAAATTACACTTAAGCTTGACTTTGAAGGACATGTAGGAATCCCTGGAATAAGAAGAAAGTATAGAACACATTCCAACGTACAAAAAGTCAGAAGTACAAGAGCACACGAGGTATTTAAGAGGATGACAAGTAGTGTTTCACTGTAGAACACATCATGTTGGTAGGAAAATATCTGGAAGAAGATGATGAGGACTGAGTCATGAAGCCTCATGTAAAAAAAAAGTGATTCCGATATATCTGGTGTCTAGCTTCTTTTGAAGATTTGGCTCTAGTACTCCATGTGATTCTGAGGTGACAGTGATGTCAGCAGTGTCACTTATCCATGGCTTATAATACTTTAGTTGCAAGGGCAAATTCGAGAATCATCTCTGACAGGGAATAACCAGGAAATTTTGTCTAAAACAGCTGAGGATCTTGAGCCAAGCATTAGAAGCCAAAATCTAATGTCAAATGGGAATCTGAGAACTAGATAGATGAGTGCAAAGAGCAAAAGGAGAGAGAGGCAAATTGGTATCAATCTGGGCTACTTCTGGAGGCTAAAAAGCCCATGATGGAATGTTTTAGCACTCTTGACAGTTTGTTTACGTGGGTGGTTGAGTACGACAGTTATCTGTCACATAGTAGGATCTCAGCAGGGTGTGTGATAGCGTTATACCATTTGTCTATTTATGTATGTGCCTCTATGCAGTGATTCACCTTAGAGCCAAGAATCTCTCCTGTTTGGAAAATCTTTTAGGAATATTTACTAGCCACAGGTATCTGGTCTCTTCAGAATAATTATCTGCTTGTTCATCACCATACACCAAGGCCTATTATATCCCCCAGAGTAGATGTTAGCTGAACTGAACTGAAATCAAACAGCCCTCCAATGCAGCCTTTCTCCAGTGGAAACTAGATTCAAATTGTGGCAGATCAGTGATTTCTACACCTTCCTCAGTTTTAATTTTAAAACTGACCAGTTTTTAGAGTGATAATACTAGCATCAGCTTTATATAAAAATTAAAACAATTGCATACAAAATGGTAAACTAAAATTTAAAATAATAATATAAATATCAAGGTTTATAACAATATATTGGAGAATGCCTTACAAGGCATTACCTTTGTGACACTGAAAAAGGGAGAGGTATATTTTTATGATCAACAGACCAGAACAAATAATTTTATGATTGAAAACTTAGTGTAGCGTTTTATAGGCCATTTGTAGATGTAAAACAAAATCATAAAATTTCAAGGGCTGAAAGGAAAGGAAAAGACTATCTGATTCAATTCCTTCCTATTCTGGATGAGTTGAGACCAACAAAGTTATTTAACCCAACGTTCTTTTTGCACAACTATTTTCAGTCCTTAGGTAAGACATGAAAACCAGGAACATTAGAGTTTTTATTTTCCCCTAACCGTAAATTCTTAAGTATAGGCATTGTGCAGAGATGAATATCTTTGCATCTCTGTTATGCAGCACAGAGCAAGGCATTTGATAGGGAGTCAATGAATATTTGATGGATGAATGAGGAATGAATGAATGCTACTCCGTGTACACAGTCTGCCTACGTAGAGGGGAAAATGTATCACGCATAGGATTGCTATCTCTTTCACTAATTTACATCTGTTCTGTTCCTTGTCTATACAAGCCTTCATCCTGGAACTCTTTATCTAGTAATGGACACCAGGCACCTGATTTTGTTCCATGCTAGTGGATGTAGGATTTTTAAGACTTATGAATTCATGTGGTATTGAAGGTTTCACATCATTTATTTATAGAAGCTTAACACGATTATCTGCCTATCTGCCTGACGTTTTCCAGATCAACTCTGAGTCCAGGTTGATTATGAGTTACTCCCACAATCTTTAGGACCTCAAGGAAAGTTAAGCTGTTTTATATATGATTCTTTCATATTTTAATGGCAGAGATTAAGAATTTGGTTGAGTACATAAAATGTTATCAGAATTAAATTAAAGTCTTTTTCCAGGGGATGTAAAATTGATCAAGATGGTATATTAACTGGGGCATCTGGGTGGCTCAGTTGGTTGAGTGTCGGACTCTTGATTTTGACTCAGGTCAGGATCTCAAAATTCATGAGATCAACACCCCCTTCCCCCAGCTCCTACCCCAGCACTCTGTGCTGACAGCATGGAGGCTGCTTGGGATTCTCTCTCTCCCTCTCTCTCTCTTGCGTGCATGTTTATGTGTGAACATGTGCCTGCTGTCACTCAAAACAAATAAACCTTTACAAACTTAAAAAAAAATAAACTTTTTAAAACAAGGTGGTAAACTAAATGAATATTTTCTTTTGAGTCCAACAAGAGGAGGCCATGTTGAACTATTAAGAAATATGAAATGAAACTATAACACTCTCGTTCAGTAAAACTCCTGGTCTAAAAGGCATACACAGAAGCCAATATTCTTTGTAAGGAGATGACTTGAGATACTGGCTTAATACCAAAAGAATAATCAATACTTTCTTTCTCATTAAATTTTCTTGCAGAAGGTCTTTTATGTGATGGGTCAGTAGGGTACTTATTGCTTAGAGCTTACATATAAATAGGGTTATGTGGGCTAAGGGTTATTGGAACTATGATCTTTAGTGGGATCGCTGCTTGAGACATGCCCTCCTGCTAGTAAGCAGCAGCTGGTATCAGCGGGAGTCTTAAATTATGGGACAGCAAGTTATTGCCATTCCCTTACTTCTGTATTCCATAGAACTCACTCTGCGATGCTGTGACAATGCTGTCAAACAAATGACATAAAGACAGAGTTTTCAACGAATTCTCTCTGTGGCAGAAGATAGCATGAGAGCTTTTCTGATGTTTCAGTTTTGTTCTTATGTTCAATAGAAAACAAAGGTTGCGATAGTACCATTCTACTTCTCACAAATTGGATTCCTTTCCTTTCTGTGAAACCAATTTCTGTACCTGTTGGTTATTCATGTTGTACTGGAATAATTATAGAAAAAGATGCCCTCTTGTCATTAATGCAATGCTCTAGATGAAAAACCTAAGCATCGCTCTTTTAATAGCAGAAACATTTGAAATGTATTAGGAAGGCATCCTGTGTAAGAATGGCCTATATTTCCTCTTGGGCACCTGTTTTGTTCTCCTATGAGATTGTATCCCAAAAGTCATACTCTTTGGGATTTGAATAAATTGAGAAGTTGCTATTATTTAAAACATGTATAAAAGAAACATATATTTGTCATCAGTTGATTGAAGAATTTGAATTCATTGGGATGTTATGATGAAATAGATTTACTTAGTCTAATAACTTTTATTCTATGTTGAATCTAACCTTCTCATTGGCTAAAAGATCTCTTTATGACATCTTGGCCAAACTCCAGAACTTTCCCGATACTCATTGTTATTAGAAAGTTCCAAACTCTTTATAAAGTTTATCTCCCTTCAGTGTTCAATGCTAACTAGACATGAGTTAGGAACTGTTTGTATATTATTTTCTGATAGAATACTATAAAGTAAATACTTTTATCATCCCCATTTTACAGATGAGAAACTCGAGATTCAGAGAGGGTAAATTACTTGTACAATTTGCATATTAACAAGCAGTGAATAATCTTAGTTTCCTAATTCTACAGTCTGAGTAACTTCCAATAGAATATACTAAACAATATTAAAGAAAGTCTTTATTGCCATTTGTATGACAAGTGGGTCACTTTTTAAAGACAACTGTTTGTAATCGCCTGGAAGGACATCCTTGGCTTCAGAGGTTAAAGTTTAGAAATACATTTTCTCCCTTAAAATTTTTTTCTTTTCCAATTTTCTTCATGGACCCTGATGTGACCAATTTCTAACACTCAATCATTATATGCGTCAATGGATCAGCGATGTCAATATCATTATTCAGTGCTTTAGTATGTATACAGCACTAACCATAAAATCGAGATTCCTTACTTAACAAATTACATAGCTGAATGTAATAAAGACCCTTGGGCCTTTACTGGTTCTTGTTCAGTTCATTCAGAGAAGAATGGCAGTTTTGCTTCGTAATCATTCCTAAAGCCTACATTCCCCATTTTGCCACATTAATTCTTTTCTTTCACCTATGTTCTCCATTTTCTCTAATTTCTGCTTGACTTCTAAAGTATTGCAACTGTTAGACATTCACTCAGTTTGCTGCTTGCCTGACCATTTTTATTCTTGTGGCCAATATATGATCTTCAGACCCATGTTACTGGGAATTGCTGATTAGTATATTTTCAATTTTCCTCAACTACTCCCTTAGCAGATTTGTAGTTATGACTACAATGATCTGACATGTTCCTTTTTGACTTAGAAGAGGTTCTGCATATTCTCATGATTTTCTTTCTCTTTTCTTGATTGTATGCTTAGTTTTGTTTTAGTCTTTTTCTACTTGAATGTACTGATTCAATGTAAGCCTTTCTAAGTCTCTTTAGCATTCAGTCATTTTTCTTTGAACAATACTTGATATTATATGACTTTGGATTCCTCCAAAGAATTTAAAGAATTTTATCAAATATGATATTTATGTTCACTTCAACCAAAATAGCTCACAGATGCATAATGAGATCCTTTCACCTAATGGCCAGATGGTCATGTGAAGTTCAACTTACGTTGGCTACCCAACTTCTTAGGGCAAACAAGCCTAATTGTTGCTGTAACTAAGAAAGTAAGACCTTGAATTCAAAATCTAACCTATCTAAAATTTGCCTGACATTCTATTGCTCCTGCCTACTTGCCTATTCAATTTTCCAGATCATCTGATTCAAATAGAGTCTTCAGGGGGTTGACTGTTAATCTGTACTTCACTTTCTATCTCCCGTCTGAATAATTGTCCTTCAAGAAAAGATACACTGAAATAAATTGTAACAGACATTTGAAAAATCAATTTATTTTATTTTATTTTCCATAATAATAAGTCTACTCATCAATCCCTAACCTCTATTTCCCCAATCCCCACCCAATCACCTCCCTTCTGATAACTATCACTTTGTTCTCTAGAGTTGTCTATTTCTTGCTCTCTCTCTCTCTCTCTCTCTCTCTCTCTCTCTGTCTCTCTCTCTCTCATTTATTTTGTTCCTTAAATTCAACATATGAGGGAAATCATATGGTATTTGTCTTTCTCTAACTGACTTAGTTTGCTTAGTATCCCACTCTCTAGATCCATCTATGTCATTGCAAAGATTTTATTCTTTTTCATGGGCAAGTAATATCCATCACACACACACACACACACACACACACACACACACACACACACACACAGACACGTTATATGTATACATACATACACATACAGGTTATTTACCCATTGACTTTCTGAAGGATATTTTGGTTGCTTCTCAGTTTTGGCAATTATGAATAAAGCTGCTATAAACATCCAAGTACAGTTCTTTTCTGTGGATATGTTTTCATCTCATTTGAGTAAATACCAAGTAGTATGAATGCTGGGTTGTTGCGGGGGACCTGCCCACGCACCAGAGTCTAAGGGTCCCTGAGTAGGGGGTTGGTGTCAGCGAAATATCTACAAGAAAGAACACAGACAACATGAATGGTGGAAGAGACCACACTTTACTGTGAAACTTGCTGTCTTATATACCATAGGTGATTACATCTTTCTTTTAATGATTACATTGTTTGTAACTTCTTAGGAATCACATGTTTTAGAATAGATCATTGTTTTCACGGAAGAGAGAACAGAAAGTTAAAGACAGAAATTAAGTACAATACAGAAGATCAAAAAACATAATTTATCACTAAAAATACATCAGCAGGAGTCTTATTTTGCATATATAGTGTAATATTAACCAAAGCTTATGACAAGGCTATTTTTCTTTAAAGGTTCAAACAATAGTCTGTGAGTAAGATGCCTCTAACTAGGGGGAAAGTTTCAATCAGAAAATCTGCCCATTTACTGAAAACACAATTACCAAGTGGCATGAATAATAGGAGAACTAACCCCAGTCTCTGATCCACTTAGGTCAAGCAGTCAAGCGTACACATTTTCAAACAGGGGAAGTAGGGTCCCTATGGGCCACACAGCACTGCACCCCAGTCTCCCAGACCTTTGTTCTTTTGTCCTGATCCTCAAATGGGGGGAGGGCCAACCGTTATCCAGGGTAGCGCCTTCCTAGACAAGGCTAGGGACTTTGCGATTACATACGCTCCCCCCCGGAGGCTTTGCCATCACAGTGGAATCACCTTTGCAGGCTTTTTGGCTGGATAAGCTCCAACAGGTTGTATGGTAAGAATATGTTTAGTTTTGTTAGAAACCACCACACTAATTCCAAAGTGGCTGTACTGTTTTGCGTTCCAGCAACAGTGAGTGGGTTCCTATTGTTTTATATCCTCACCAGCATTTCGTGTTGTCAGTGTTCTAGATTTTGGCCATTCTAATAGGTGTGTAGTGGTAGGTCATTGCTTTAATTTGCATTTCCCTGATGTCTTATGATGCAAAACATCTGTTCGCATGCTTATTTGCCATTTATATATCTTCCTTGGTGATGTATCTGTTAGTCTTTGGCTCACTTTTAATCACATTGTGTCAGGTTGAATACCACGTATCAGTGACCAACCCCAGGGGAAGGACTCCTTCTATATGGAGGAGAGTAAAAAGCATCCCCATGCCAACCTCCAGGAATAGAAGTCCAAACAATTCTTCCCATTGCTTCTTGGTTTCAGAGTCACTAAGGAAATCATAACACAGTCAAACACTGGATGGAATAACATTTTACTTACATAGAAAAAAGATAGAGCAAGATCAGCTTCAATAGTGGGTGTCAGTCCCCCATGGTCAGAGGGTCTTTCTTCCTCTGCTGCCACAGTGGAGAAAGATCCTCATCCTCTCCCATTAAATAACAGACAATGCATACTCTTTAAAAATAGATAGAGTACTCATTGAGCCTGAAACAAAGATAGTCCCACACAAGGTGATAAGTCTGGCACAGGATGTGAGGGTGTTCTATCTCTTGGTAAGGAAATGTTCCAGGCCCAAGGCCCATCCATACACAGCCAATTGGGAAGAGAAAAACTTCATGCATGAGAATGTCTTTCCCAAAAGGTTGTTTGTGTTCTTATTGTTGAATTTTAAGATTTCTTCATATATTTTGGATGCCAGTCCTTTATCAGGTATGCCATCTGTCAGTATTCCTCCCGGTCTGTTGTTTGCCTTTTCTTTTTCTTGAAAAGAAGTGAAAAATCTTTCGCAGAGCAAAAATTTTAAGTTGTAATGGAGTCCAAGTTATCAATTCTTGTCTTTATGAAGTCTACCTTTGATATAGTATCCCAAAAGACATTGCCATACCCAAGGTCATCAAGATTTTCCCCTATATTATCTTCTAAGGGTTTTATAGTTTTGCATTTTACATTTAGATCTATGATCCATTTTGAGTTAATTTTTATGAAGGGTTAATGTTTGTGAAGTTTGTTCTAGATTCTTCTACTTCCTCTTCTTCTTTTTTTTTTTTTTTTGCATAGGAATGTCCATTTGTTTCAGCATCATTGTTGAAAAGACTGCCTTTTCTCCATTGCATTGCTTTTGCTCTGTTATCAAAAATCAGTTGACTATACTTATGTGGGTCAATTTCTGGACCCTTTATTCTGTTCCACTTACCTATTTGTCTTTTCTTTTGCCAATACCGCACAGTCTTGACTACTGTCACTTAATTTTTTTTAATGTTTATTTATTTTTGAGAGAGAGACAAAGATACAGATTGCAAGAGGGAAGGGAGAAAGAGAGAGGGAGACACAGAATCTGAAGCAGGTTCCAGACTGCTTCAGCACAGAGCCCAGTGTGGGACTTGAACTCACCAACTGTGAAATCATGATCTGAGCTGAAGTTGGACACTTAACCGACTGAACCACCCGGGAGCTCTAGCTACTGTCACTTTATAGTAAGTCTTGAAGTCTTTTTTCCCCCATTAAAACTAGGTACAAATAAAAGATGTTTTCTATCAACACTACTTTTCAACATTGCACTGAAAATCCTCATTAATGCAGTATGACAAGAAAAGGAAACAGAAGGTGTACAGATTGGGAAGGAAGAAATAAAGTTGCGTTTATTCAGAGATGACATGATAGTCTATGTAGAAAATCTGAAATTTTAATATGTATGGTCTCCTTGCAAAAAGTTTTAACTAAGTAAGGCAATTCAGATTTTATATTTGAAATAGTTGGAAAGTAAAATTCACTTTATAGATACATACCTTCAGTAATCTTGGTAAGATTTTACCTATTTTGTGACTAATCCCTTTAATAGGGTTTTCTT
This sequence comes from Suricata suricatta, assembly GCF_006229205.1. Lineage (NCBI taxonomy): Eukaryota > Metazoa > Chordata > Mammalia > Carnivora > Herpestidae > Suricata > Suricata suricatta. Next base: position 44,631,739 of record NC_043709.1, on the reverse strand, counting down.
GCTGATCCTAAACTGAGATTTAAGGTCTAGTTCCTTGTTAAAATAATGACTTTGCTGCACATCTAGTTGTATGCTCCTCTGTGTATAGAAGCTTTTCTTTCAGGCTGAAAGAAAGTGAAATTTAATATTTTTCATTGGATAAAGATGGAAGATTATAGCAATGGTGGAAAGAGAATGGCTTCTGTTCTAGAGTGTCTTAGGATACAGTATGCCTACACATGGCTGGAGATAGAAGCTCATCTCCTTCATGAAGACTCAGGCACATGCAGCACTGTATGGGCTCCTTAGTAAGGATTGAGCCATTCTCACCTCCGCAGTGCATTGTTGGTAGACATCAAGGACGCAGCCCCAGCTGACCTGTCCTGGTGCAGCACAGCTACGGCTGGCTGTGACCAGGGACCGCCCTAGGTAGTTTGCAGGTCACAAACCACAAACAGATCAGAGCGGAGGCAACTGGATTGCCTTTATGTGTCAGGCATTCCTGGAACTATCTGGAAAAAAAAAAAAAACCTAGAAAGATGAAAGAAAAGGAAAGGGCTGGATTTGTCTGTCAGTAGATGGGAGTAAAGAGACAAGAGAATTTTAATATTGATTACTTGTTTTCACAGGCTGATGGTGCTAGACAGGGTCCCTTCCCTTTCACAAAGGTCCATTTTTATTACAGATAAGGAAATGTTGGATATGGAATTTGGGGGATTTTTATGATTAATAACACACTTTTCTGCATGTACAAGTGTGTAAATTCTTCAAACCCCACCACGTATAATACCACACAATTAAACTGCTACATATATGTCCAAAATATTTATTTTTGCAACTTTCATGATCAATATTGACTATTGGAGTTACTTGATTATATAAAAATCTACATCAGGGTGCCTGGGTGGCTCAGTCAGTTAAATGTCGGACTTGACTCTTGATTTCAGCTCAAGTCATGAGCCATGATCAGTGAGACTCAGGTCTAAGTGCAGAACCTCCCTGGGATTCTCTCTCTTCTCTCTCTCCCTCTCTCTGCCCCTCCCTGCTCATTCTCTCTCTGTCTCTCCCCCCCGCCTCAAAGTAAGTAAATAAACATTAAAAAAAAGAATCCATATTAAGTATTAAGACTGACCAAACAATTATTTAAAGTGTATAGATCCATTCAATGTGTCTTAAGGTTCATTTTTTAAAAGTAGACTATGGATTATTTTGTTAAGATGACACATGGAAGAGGTGAACCCTGCTCACACATGACCTCTTTGGATAGGCAGGAAAATGTGCTTTGCTTCACAAAAGAATAATTAGAGGAGACTGTATCAACCCTGCATTTGTATAGCAAGATTTTCAGGTCTTTTTCTTTTCCTATTTCATATTATTCTCATGACAAATTCTATTATTTAGACAGCAGTTATTCCTCTCTACAGCATGCAAATGATGAGACCAAAGAGAGGTGCACTGAAAACAGTAAACAGGAAAACACAATCCCTTTGCCTAGGATGCCAGCGTGCTTTCCTCAGACCCCTGAAGAACTTGAATGTGTGCTCTCTCTTCAGCAACTGCATTATGAATGGTCTCAAATTTCATTCAAATACACTTAAATTCTCCTATTTTTTCTCTTTCTTTGGGCACTCTACCTGACTTACCGTAGGAATAATAAACCTTCAAAATTGGCAGACCTGAATCACACAGAATGGAAAATTATTTTATTGGTTTAATGGGAAACATCTGCTAGGTTGGTTGGACCACTACTGCCTGTGTGATTCTTTCATCCTTTGTGGTTTTAGTGATCATCGTATGTGTCTGAATTAGTTTCTTAACTATATTGTAAACTCTTCCAGGGAAGAAATGACCATTTCTACTTTGAATTCTTAGCACCTATGCTTAAACATCAGTAGTCATTACAAATGAATTTTTGTCGATGATGTTTATGTAGAAAAGGGTTTAGTATATTCATACGCTTTGAATCCAGCAGTTTCCAAATGCATAAAAATTGCTGAATGAGTAACTTCTTTCAGGTTATTAAATGTACCATGCAACCTAGGCATGGCCCAACATCTGCTATATTTTGGCTTTTTATATTATATCACATTTCATACAGGAAATGTCACTATAATACTAACTTTATGATGTTTTCCTCTATTGGTGTATAGTATATTTTGATCTATATGAAGTCATTCATCCAGAAAACACTTACTAATCTCCTTTTATATGTCAGACACTGGATATGAACTTGGCACATGGGATATGCACAAAATTGGCCCAGACTTTAAGAAACATTGTATAGTTAATTTAAAACATGTTGTACATTCTTCTATTTTTTTCTATTTTCTCTATTGCTTCTTACTTCCCATTTCTCTTTGAATTTTCTCATATTTGTTTATCTAGCCTGGCAGCAGCTGTTTAGTAACAAGAGGGCTTCCATTTATTGAGTATTCACTGAATTGCTGTGAGGAATGGTGCTGAGTGCTCTTCACACAATGGTGCTTTGTTGATTAGTGTTTAAGCCTTAGAGCAAACCTACTAGGTGGTTATTGTTGTCTCATTCATGTTATAGCTGAGAAAATAAAGGTTTGGAGTAGTTGCATAGGACCTATGTCTCATGTAGGAGAGCCAGGGCTGACCCAGATCTTCCTTCTTCAAACTCCACTCACTTATCCACTACATCATAGTGCTATTTAACTAAGAGCAAAGTCAATTATTCATGTAATGACAGACCCTTTGTGGCATGTATGGTTTTATTTTTCTAAGTACATGCATTGATAAGAGCACATGTAGAGAATAAGAAAGTTGTAGAGAGGGGCTTCAAATAAGATCCAGGAACACTGGAAGAAGTGAGCCTATTTAGATAGAAGAAGAAGAAGAAGAAGAAGAAGAAGAAGAAGAAGAAGAAGAAGAAGAAGAAGAAAAGAAGAAGAAGAGGAAGAAAAGAAGGAGAAGGAGAAGGAGAAGAAAACTCTGAGGGAATATAACATCTCTGTGTCTAGGGCTGTGGTTTGGAAAGGGAATGTTACCTCTTAAACACTATTCTAAGGATACAGCTAAGAAAAAGTTTCAAGTTAAAAAGAAACAAGTTTAGGCTCAATACTAGCAAATATTTTCATAAAAGAATTGTTATGGAAGAAATAAACTAACTCGGAAGGAAGAGAATCCAGCTGGTGTAGAGCTTCAAACATGACAGTGGTGTAGAGGGGTGTCTGCTGAGTGGGCAGGTAGAAGAGATTGTGACTGTGCTCCTGCCTCTGGCCCTGAAAAATGGTCTTAGAACATCCCCCAGGATTAGACCCACTGAGCAGTAGATGTCACTGTTTCATAGAAAGAGCAGTAAAGAGGCACCTTCCAGATTGTAAATGGGATAGTCAGAAACTATGTATTCAGATCTCTTCTCATCTGCTATGGAGAAAAGTTTCTAAAAACTATTTATATCTAAGAAACGTGCGATGAGAAACCCAATATTTTATAACATTTTGCTTAAGAAGTCAGGCCTTATTTTTACTAGAAGGTTTAGTCCAACATTACGGTGGAGGGTTATACTAGGTCCAAAGGGTTTCCATGTAGAAGATGAGATCTAAAGGAAGACAAAAATTCTTGTTCCCGAGAACAAGATGCTCACACCCTCAATATATGCATATATACACACACATATATACACCCCCAACACCCACACATTTTGGACAGATGTTTATTTTGACCTCCCTCTCTTTCTGTACTTAACTCAAGCTCTTTAAGAAAAAGGGCACGACATTGTACTTATTGACTAGTATTTGTATTTTTTAATTTGTAAGGCTGAAATCACTGTAAATCAAGCTCCAGGCAGAGGGAGCTGTTCTTGATAATCTGCAAGACCTGAAGGCTGGGAATAAAGCGATTTCTCAGCCCCAGAGAAAGTTACAGGGTCACTGACCCTGTTTAGCAATAGGAGACAGCAAAGCCCTCTGGACCGCATTTCAAGGGTTTCGTCTTCCCTCTGCTTTGTCTTGTCAGTTCCGATGATCCCCACTGGTGCACACAGGACCTGATCCTCATCTGACCTGTCTCTCTGGGGAGCTTTTCTCTTGGAAGAGGTTTCTTTCACTTCAAAAAGACTTCAAAGACAGAGAGAGGGAAAAGAGCAGATGGGGTCCTCTAAACCTGCCCTCTTCATTGGCTGTGTACTGCTTTCAACAATGGCTTCCTAAGAATCTATAAATGTATGAAACTCATGGCTGCATTCTTTTAAGGAGCTTACAGTCACAGAGGAAGGATGAAATATAGACAAATGCCATAATAAAAGGTGGAATGCACCCTAAAATTAGAACAAAGAGCCATATGTTTTAAAATAGGAATGTAAGCCGGAGTAATCACAGAAGGTTTTTTGGAGCATATGAAACTTTAATTAGGATGCTGAAGGATGGGCAGAATTCCGATACATAGAAAATGCTGGGGAATAACATTCTAAAAAAAAAAAAAGAATGGTCAAAGTATAGTGGAAAAAGAAGGGATTTGAGGTTCTTGTTCAGATCAGTTGAAATGTAGGGTTCATAAAGTGGAAATAAAGCTAACCCAAAATCATGATCATAATCTTGCCTTGCATGTGAGGATAGACGCCCAATGGCTTTTGGGAGGGAAAAGATAGTTCTAAAAGGAATGCTTTAGAAAGATATTGAGATATTTACTATGTTGCCATGGTCTTTTCTGTACAGTGATGATTGGTATCATGGCAGGCCAGATCATCTGTTGAGAATAAGGAAGGTAATGCATGCAATTGAGATCTTTAGAAGCATGGAAATTTTGCATAGTTACTCTAGGAATTTTGGCTTTATAGGAGAAAAAGAAAACACTGCAATGAGGATCAACAGGCCGAGGTTAGAGAGGACAGATTTTGAAGCACGAGTTAGTAACTGCCAGCATAATGCTTTAGTTACCAGTGTCGGAGTGGAAGCATGGAAAGCATGGTGACAGCCACCAAAAGCTAGGAATGTGCATGATGAGTAGGACATGGAGTAAAGACTAGGTGATCTCAGGTTCAGAGAGGGCATTTTGAGAATGGTTGAATACCAGATTTGTTCAGATGGAGAGAAAATAAAGCATATAGGTGTATCTATAATTCCCAAGCACCTATGTGTGCAAGATGAGTCTCTGGACAATATGAATAAATTCTAAGAATTAGATGTTTATCTATTCATTTTACAGATAAAGAAATGAAGAGTTAGTAGGGCACTGGTAGGACTAGCATGAGACAGAATTGGGATCCAACCCAGATCTTCCTGATGGAGACAGAAGAAAGTGGTTGGCAGTTTCCTTATTGATAGACCACAGGGTAAAGATGATGAAAAGGGGGTCTCTTTGGAGAAGCCTGGGTCAATGCTGTTGGGGTGTAAAAGGAGGATGATACAATGCAGGCCAAGGGGAGCTCAACTATTGTCTTGATATTCATTTCATATCTTTGATGCTCTGATCATGAGATTTTCCAGAATTAGTAGAATATGATAAGACTGGCTCAACCACAGTAAAAATAACAATAGTAATAAATCTGAAGATCAGAGAGCTGTCAGAGGAACAAGAGGTAACAGAATCTCTCACGATCTTATAAAAGAAATACTACTGTGGCCAGAAGGAGTGATCCATCCTGCTACAGCCAGGACCCATCCAAGAGAGAGACTCAAACTGTGAGTCCTGGAGCACCCTGAGACATTTGGTTGAGGGTGAGAGAGAAGGCCAAAGCGGAAAACAAGGAGACTGAGGCAATGTAGACCAGGTCTAGACAGGAGTACCAGCCTGGTGACACTGCATGCTTGGCCGATCCCAGTCACTGGGGAGAGGTTTACAGAGGAAGAGGCTGGGGGGCTTGGGAGAAGGAGAGCTGAGGCTTGATCCCTTATGCACCCTTCATAGTTGCCCCATTGGAAGTATGGTATTGCTCATCAGAGACATCTTCATGCTGAAGAGCACATATTCTTCAGTCAGAGAGATCTGCTTTGGATTCCCACCACTGTCACTTACTCGCCATATAATTTTGAGCAAATTGACTCCCTGCACTTCAGCTCTTATTTCTGCAAAGGTAGGACTCAGATATCTATCATATTAGCTAATTGATATTCACCCTACAGCTAATATACAGTTTGCTGGCACATTGCTTGATGGTAACTGCTACTGGCTGATGGCAGGTCATGGAAAAAGGGAAAGAAACTACCTGCCTAACAATACAAGTTTGCTTAAAAAATTCCGACCATTTTGGGTCTGTCCCATCGATTGAACTGAGAAGGACATTGCTCTCATCTGCAAGAGCAGAAGGAGAAAATACGGACTCCAGAAGGAAGAGAACCTCAAGGATACCTGAGTGAGTGAGTGCGAACTGGGGAGATTGGAAAACGGGCCAGCCTGAGACGGGCAGGGGAGGTGGGAGCCCCAGCCCAACGCAGGGCAAGCGCGCGGAGCCCGAGAGACAAAGGGACTGAACACGCTCATAGTACTGTCTCTGGGGAAGAGGTAAAGAACGCTTAACTGCGCTTGGAGAGAGAAGCTCACTCCATAGATAACTGCTGGGTAGTCTAAATCCCGAACCCAGGTGGCGCGCAAGGGAAGGAACAGCTTCCAGCCCGGCGCCATCTTGGCAAGGAGTCAGCGACCGCTGCCTCGGCGGTGATAGGGGTGCTCACTTCGACCTCGGTTTTGGGAGTGGGAGCACACACCTCATTTCCACGGCGCATCTTGTCCCCAGCATTGGCCGCGTGAAACCTGAATCCCGGGTGCCAACAGGGAAAAAATAGTCCCCACCTCTGTGTGATCCCGGCAGAGAATTGGCTGCTGCGTGGAGACCTGGTTGCGTGCGCAGGCTGCAGGAGCTCCCAGCTCACTTCCAGCAGCTCCCAGCGCTGCCTCAGGCAACAGCTGGGCACTCATTCCTCCCCCAATGCTAACACGATCCCCGCTGGGGGTTGGGTCTGAGACAGTGCGCACTTCACCTCCTGCTGCGCATCTCACCTCAGGCAGGGTCAGCCAAAATCCCAGCCTGAGCCAAGAAAAACCGATTCCTCCCCCTAAGAAGCCAGCAACCAAAACAAAAACACCATCTGTGGTAGCATAAAGAGTGCATGGACTGGAACTTTGAACCGAGGCAGGCCTGGAAAATACAACTCTACTCAACCACGGCAAAAGGAGATCGGACTCATTAGAGTGGCCTACAGTTTGTAGTTCAACAGAACCTGGTGTTCCGCCTGCCTTTCTAATCTCGGAAAACACCAAGGCGGAGCCTCTGAGAGCAGCCTCCATGACCTACCACATCAAACCACGCCTATCCACGAGAGGGAGCTGCTGGGTTTTTTTAGGGTTTTTTTTCCCTTTTTTTATAAGTTTTTTCTTTTTTTCCTATTTGACTTTTTCTGTACGTATTTTTTATTATTATTACTTTTTTTTACTTAAATTTTTTAAAATTTTTACTCCTTATTTTCCTTTCTCCTTTCTCCCTTTTTTTTTTTCCTTACCTTCTTGCAATCCAGATATATTCTCCTATATCTCATCCCTACCTTTCCCCTCAACTGGTCATACACTTTTAGACTGTCCGCTGTCCTTTATTGTCTCTGCCCCCCCTTCTTTTTTTTCTTTTTTTCTTTTTCCTTTTCTTTTCTTCTTCTCCTCTTTTCGCCTCTTTCCTCCCCATTCTCTTTATTTTCTTTCCCGCTTTTAATGTGTTTATTTGTTTGATTTCTCTGTGCGTTTGTGTGTTACTGTTCCCTCTGTGTTTGTCTGTCTGTTTTCCTTCTTAGGGCTACACCAAGAAACAAGCCAAAGTGTGCATGACA
>NC_043709.1:44612916-44623882 GCF_006229205.1 Suricata suricatta | reverse complement strand
TAATAAATTGTATCATTTATCTTGAATGTATCATAGATAAGCTGCTATATAACGATCGCCACTTCAGATAGCTGTGAAATTAGGTGATTAACTAGTTGTTACTTAACCTTCTAATTTCTGTATAAGTCTAATTACATGAAATAGAAGTTGGGGTTTTGATTTTTTACTTTGCTTTTCTGTTTGGAGTGTCATCGTAACTACTGTATTGTAAATGATGGAAAATAATTGCATATGTTAAAAAATATGAAACTTTATAAAGTAAAAAAAATAAAATAAAATAAAATAAAATGAAAAAAAAGAAAAAAAAGAATGTAGAAAACTAGTGACAGATGATTTTACTAATGTTACTAAGCATTCCAAGGAAGTCAGTGTTTTATTTTTTAAGAACAATCAGCAATTATACATAAAATTTGCTTCTGTGAACCAGTGTGTTAATTACACGAGATATTACATATTTCAAAGGGTAAAATTTTTGGAAAACATTGTTTGATGGCATATTTGTTCTTGAGTCAAATAAATATACAAAGAGAAAAAAATATTCTGACCATTTTGTATAAAATCACTAAATTGTATTCATGGTAGGATCTCATTTCTGTAAAAGAAAAAGAAGGCTGGGATAAAATGAGACACGGTGTGAGGATGAATTACTATTATCTCGTTTGTGTGTATTTTTCCTAAGTAATATGTGTTACTTTTGTAATAAAAAAAATAAGTTAAAAATTTTATTAGAGGGGTTGTGCTGAGAAAGTTAACGTGTAGCTCTAAGGAATATTTTTAGGTTTATGTTTCTCATTATTCTGTAATCCCAAATTCAAAATGCTCCAAGGTTTACAAAAGAACATTTTGAGTTCATTTAGTGTTATAACTGCATTACAATATCATACCTGGTGAATTCCAAAGAGATGCATTTATGACTCAATTTGTATTACCCCCAATTTTCTCTATTTAAACACAACTGTTTTTATTTTTTTCTGTTTCGTTTCATTTCTGGTCCACATGTAAACATATACCACATATTGTAATCATAGAGAATATGGAAATTTTGCATGCCTCTTTCTTCCCTTAACATTTTTCACATTGCCCATTGTCTCCAGATTTATGACTTTCATGTCTGTTATATAATATTCTATGCAGCACTATGGTCTTATTTGTCCATTTCTCTAAGGTAACATTTCAGATCCTCCCACATTTTCACAAACATACCCCAATCCTGCTGCCATAAATTATATTGCAAATGTAATTTCAGAGGTAGGAATATTTCCTAGTTCTTAAAATTTACGGTCAGATTGCATTTCAAAAAGACTCTACAAATTTACAATGCCACTATCCTGACAACTTGCAGAGCTGCGTGATCTTTTAGCCCAATCTCATTTTTATCATTTCTTATCATTTTAATTTGCATTTCCCTGATTACTAGCAGGTTTAGCACTTGCACTGATATGTTTACTTTTAGAGTTTCCTTTGGTAGCTCCAATGCTTGTAAATAAATGCAACCTTTTGAAGTGTGTTTGGAGCAAAGGAAGTCCCTTTATTGTTGGTCTTTCTCTACTTGATTTAACAAAAAGTATTCTTTCTACTTTTCAGGTGTGCCCAAAATGCCAAGTGCCATAACTGGAGATCAAAAATAGAAAACAAATACATAAATTGTTTTGCTCTCATTCCATTCCACATTCAGGAAAGAGACTGAGGGCCTCAAACTCGTCCTTTCTCAATATTTTGTAGCCTGCTGGCATGAATCCAGTGGTCTCCTGGTGGAATTAGTTTTGGGGACAGCCAGAACACTCATACTCTTGACAACAGATCAGATTACTGACCAGGATCAATTCCTAATGGGCCAGTTGTTTGGTTGTTATAGCAACAAAACTTAACTTAACATTCTGTTATCCTGTCAATGATTCAGCAACTGACCTCCAACAGCACATTCTGTTGAGCTTGAAGACTGACTTTCTGTCCTCTAGAAGTCTTTTTTTTTAATGTTTATTTTTGAGAGAGAGAGAGAGAGAGAGAGAGTAAGTGGGGGAGGGTCAGAGAGAGAAGGAGACCCAGAATCTGAAGCAGGCTCCAAACTGTCAGCACAGAGCCTGACACGGAACTTGAACCCATGATCTGTGAGATCATGACCTGAGCTGAAGTTGGCCATTTAATGACTGAGATACCCAGGTGCCTTTCCTCTAGAAGTCTTATGCCAAGTTCATTTGATAATTTTCAGTCCTTAGTATTTCAGTTGAAAGTTTTCAGGGCTTAGTATTTCAAGTTTGAAATGCGTGCCCCCACTCCCACCAACCCTCCACAAGGAATCGAGCTCTTCCTTTGGATGTTTGTGTCAAATTAACTTAAGTCAGGAATCATAGAGGATCTGCACAGCTGCACAGCTGGATAAAATGAGATGCCGCTCCTCAGATCTGGATCTTGGGCAACTGAGGGAATTTGATTTGCTTTTCTCAGTTTCTGGGAGAACCAGAGAAGATGCCTGCCCTGGGGGATCAAGCAGGTTCTCTCCTTTCTGGAACTTCCTGGGTTTTATCTATCTGTCCTTCATTAATCATGCGAAATGTGACTCTTCCTCTCGGACCATTGAGCTCAACAAGCTCAATCATATTTTCAGAGGGCTGTAATTTCATACATATTTCAACAACGACCTAAGAGGTTCCATACACTTGGACGATTTTGGGTAAACGCTTCATGGACTGATAACCCCTTAGGGAAGCAAATGTGGTGGTTTAACTGGGGCTCTAAATGTAAAACCATACCTGGATATATGTTTGTTCCACTTATAAGAAATTTTACATTCTATCTTTAGCTGAGTGTTACATACACATTTATACAAAAATGTGTGACATTTTTCATCCAAGAATCTATTTTGAATTCGAATTAAAACTGTTTATGTATGCATTCATGAAGCCTTAGAGTTAAAAAAAAGAATTTTAGGGGTGGAGGCGATGCTTGATTGAAGCCAATTTATAAGGCTCCACTACCAGTAGAGAAGCTATAAATATTGTCTCCTGTTGCTCATGTGGAAACATTAAAAAATGTGTTGAACTGAATCAAATGTATCTTCCTGTGGGTTCTCCCACAAGCTACGATATGCATAGTCTGGATGTGTATTCTATTTAAGAAAACAATGATCTAGATACATTTGATTTTAATTTCTAAGTTTTTTTGGATAGGACATTTTATTTTTGCTAACAAGACAATGCTACCAGCCAACCATGACTCCATGTAGAATATATATTTTGAGGGCATTTATTTGCTTTTGCAGTAATAGGGATGGATTTGATTTTTTACATATTATTCCACTTTCTGCCTCCAACCAACAGTATACATGGGGGAAATGATTAGCCAGAATTTAGAGCACAGCAAAGCTAACTGACCTACAAAATGATTGAACCCAGAAAACTGTCCTGTTCAGTTTGCAAAGGCAGTTTTCTGTTACATGCTATCCTTTTAAATAGAGAACATGACTAGCTGGAGTTAGTTACTCAATCTTATTTCTTTAAATCAGGGAAGAATTAATAGTCTCTTATAAGCAATGTTGCTTTTTTCTACTTGCTTTGCTATTGACTACATGCTTAAACCATTTAGCAAATTTAATGCTGCAGTTTTAAAAAAGAGCTTTGTTCTAACCTGTCATAATATCAAAAAGCTGAGAGGTTGGGTGATAGTTCCTGACTGTGTTTTGATAAAAGCATTACATTAACTTTCAGGCAAGAACTTTGTAGCTTGTTTCATATCTATCCATGAAAAATTCCTAGACAGAGGGAAATTTGCTAAATATGTGTTCCTCTGTCTTTTAAAGAGCACGTTACTTCTATTTTTTATAAACTAGTTTCAAACCCAGGTCACAATATTTCAGGACTCAAGGTCATCCTATCCTGGTTAGGGCTTTAATTTTTTAGGTCTGGCAATTTGTACAGATTGATATTTTCTCTCTCTCTTTGTCTCTTTCTTCCACTATCTCCCTCCTTTCTTTCTTTTACCACTCCATCTCCTCCTTCTTTTCCTTTTTCCTCTCACTCTTTTCTTAAAATTGTTTTCAATAAAAAATGTTTTCTTTTTTTCTGCTTTTGTAATGACACTACCTCCAGTCTGGTCTTAGGACTGCCTACAGGAATTTATGTAAGGTTGGGAGACTGCCCCCCGATGATGAAAGCGGGATCCCTCAAGCCCCTCTATGAGGAGGTCACTTGGACACCCATGCTTTAAATTCCATAAAAACACAATATGCTGATCCCTGGTCAAATACTTGATTGTTTTCTTGACATTACCTGCTTTCATTCAGCTTCTTCTGCTTTCCAGGATAGATGGTAAATATTCATCTTTGTTTAAATACTCTCATAACCATTCTTGTGAGTTCTATACCCTTTCTTTTCTTTTTTTTTAATAGTTTATTGTCAAATTGGTTTCCATATAACACCCAGTGCTCTTCCCCACAAGTGCCCGTTTCTCCACATCCTCACCAGCATCTATAGTCTCTTGATTTGTTCATTTTAGCCACTCTGACTGGTGTGAGGTGGTATCTCAGTGTGGTTTTGATTTGTGTTTCCCTGATGATGAGTGATGTTGAGCATCGTTTCATGTGCCTGTTGGCCATCTGGATGTCCTCTTTGGAGAAGTGTCTGTTTATGTCTTCTGCCCATTTCTTCACTGGATTATTCATTTTTCGGGTGTGGAGTTTGGTGAGTTCCTTGTAGATTTTGGATACTAGCCCTTTATCTGATATGTCATTTGCAACTATCTTTTCCCATTCCTTCGGTTGCCTATACCTTTTCCAAACTCCCTTTTTTGGAATGGGAGCACTCAAAAAAGTGGAGCCAATGATTTTTATATGTATGGTTTATGTGGTGACCATTCAACCGAGCAATTCAGCTACTTATGTCAGCCTTTAGTCTTATCAGTTTAGCTGATGTTCCTTTGAAGCTTTCAAATCTTGTTTAGCTTTAGTTTTACCTAACATAAAGAGAAGATTTTGACAGATATGAAATTTAGTGCTACAGATAAATGGATTCATGTAAGAGCTGAGCAAAAGATGACTTTTCAGTAAAAACATTATCTGTCCTAAATTCCCAGTGAGTTAAAGGGTGATCATGTAGGCTTACACATTCTAACACAACAAGAGTTACCATTATTAAAACAAATGCATACAGATGAGTTAGGATTAATAATCAAACATGCCTTGCTTCTGGTATTTCAGATCATAGTAAAGAAAGAAAAAGTTCATTTTGAAAAGTGACTTCACTTTTCTGTCCTACTTTCTGATGATGAAAAGCACTTGACATTGGCCCCATTGCTTGGAAAATAGAGCCCTTGTGCAGATTTGGATTTTTAGCCCTGGCTCCACCTCTAGTTGTGTGACTGCAAGCACGTCACAACCTCTATGTCTCTTTCTTCAACACTACAGGAGTAAATTAGGTTTTCATAACACTTTCAACTTAAAAGTATAGAACTAATTCAAAACTAAAAGGATCCATCTATTCAGAATAATTAATCCGTTTTATTTTTCATTGTGCATTTGAAAAGAAGTCACACTGCCAGGTCTCTCCTGTTAGACCTATGAATGCAAACATATGGTATCTATCCTTCTCTGCCTGACTTATTTCGCTTAGCATGACAACCTCGAGGTCCATCCACTTTGCTACAAATGGCCATATTTTATTCTTCCTCATTGTCATATAGTACTCCATTGTATATATATACCACATCTTCTTGATCCATTCATCAGTTGATGACCATAGGGAGAGGAAGGGGAAAGAGAGCAGGGGAGAGTGAAGGACACAGATTAAGGGAGACTACTGAATACTGAAAATGAACCATAGACTGAAAGGGGAGGGGGAGGGAGGGGGTGATGGTCATGGTGGGGGGCACTTGTGGGGAGAAGCACTGGGTGTTATATGGAAACCAACTTGACAATAAACTATTAAAAAAACAAAGAAAAGCAGTCACACAACATGAGTTGGATTGGTATTACATAGAAGATCCAGCCTGAATGACACCAGCCAGGACTTAGTTTAAATGAGTATTCAGTCAACTTCTGAGAATTCTAGAACTAATACTCTTCCATAAAGTCACCATCCAGAAACATCACATCGTTCTCATGAACCCATCAGTCAATGGGTCTGCTCATGACAATGACCAAGTAATTATTACCTTTTATAAATTATCTTATTTCTTCAGTCAAGAAAGAAAAGTTACAGCATCCAAGACACTGTTTGGACCAGTGTGTGGGATTATTGTCTGCATTTTTAAAGATCAAACTTTGAAAGATTTTTTAGCAATAAAGCAGGCTACAGTGCACATAAAAAATATAGTTCTAAATGGCAGAGAAAATCTCTGACTTTTATAATAGCAAAAGATTTCATGTCAGATTTTTTGATTAAAATTCAATTCCCCACGAAGTTTGTCATGTTTATTATTACTTAAAATATCATAAAATATATTGTTCACAGGGTATAACTCAAACTCCAATAAAACCTGCATATTTTCTGTATATTTCTTCCCAACAACTATATCAAAGCAATAGTGTTAGGCAGCCTGAAAATAAATGATACTCATTTTAAGCTTCACCATGGTCTTAAGCCAAATGATGTTGCCAACAGTTCGACAAAGATTAGCTCTAATAGAGAAGAAATGACAGCCTGCAGAATTTCTTCTCAAGTTTCTTCCAGTTGTCAGTGAGTCAAAACCACAGTCACCGATGCAACAGCCCAGAAAGAGAAAGGGAGTTGAAAAACTTCCAGTAACTGTCAAAAGAACTTCTAGTCTTTCTTAAGTTTTTAAATTAAGTTTTACTCATGTCAACCCCATCAGCACAAAGGAGTAAACTAAGACTGTGTTTATACGACATGACAACAACCAGTCAGTTAAGTGGGGAGTGAACTCAAATTCTTTGATTGACTCAAGGTTTTACTTTCAGTTTACTATTTTGGTGTATCTAATTGGTCACAGTCTTAACATGCACATACTCAGTTCATAAAATTCATGTGGCATTTAATCACTACTAACAACTTCTGTCCAAATTAAGTCTGGAAATCTCAGGAATATATAATATAACAGCTCTTAGTCCATGTAACTGCATGTTCATTTCTGAAAAGCAGTTTTGTTCTGAGCTGCCACTGAGAAATAGTGCAAACAAAAGCAATGTAAAGAGGGTGATAAATGTGGTATCCAAATAAATTAGACCCAGATTAATGTAAACAATGAAACGATTGAAAGAACAAATCTAACTGCATTGTTATTCAAAGATAAATTCACACATATACATGCAAAAAATGGTATGTCAATCATATGTTGTTGTGATTACAAAATTGTATTTTGGATAATAAAGTATAACGTTTTATTACTTCTTTTTGAAGATTTTATTTTGAAGTAACCTCTGCCCCCAGTGTGGGACTCAAACTTACAACCCTGAGATCAAGGGTCATATGCTCTACCAACTGAGCCAGGCAGGCACCGTAAATCATAATGTTTTAGATTGGAAAATAAAATAAGCAGAAACAATGTCTACTTATTTACCACATAAGTTAATCAATAAGTATCGTATTTTACCTATGTTAATGTCGTGCAGTTTATACATATGACAGACTCTAAATATTAGCCGTATTTGGTTATAAATAATGTATTTGTGTATTTCAAAGAAAACTAGTATAGGCGAATGAAAAGAAATTTGAACATGAAGTCAAAATACTTGGTGTCCCTACCAGTCTCATTGCCTCCTGGCTTCTTGACATTGAGAAAGTCATTAATTTGCCTAAACATGAGTTTCTTAAAATAGAAAGTGAAAAAAAAATCTGCCTCACAAGGTTGGATAAAAATTAAATAATCATCATATGTTAAAATTTTTTATAAAATTATAAAACACCACAAATTATTATTATTCTTTATGGTATGTAATTATTAATCTTTTAATTATCTTGCAAGGTATGTATCACTATGCATGTTGTTCACAGGAAGACTCTGAGGTTCCAAAAAGTTAGTAATCAATTCAGAAACATATATCAGCAAGAGAGTATAGTAAGAACTAAAACCCAAGTCATCTCACTTCAAAGCTGAAAGCCTGCGCACAGTGCAGCATCCTACTTCATAATAATGACCTTTTCTGAAATGTTTGTAAATATCCAGGGCACTTTACATCCTTAGTTATCTATTATATAGGTATTTATCAATATATAAGTGACCAATCTTATAGCAGTCCTTTAAGTCTTCACTGAACACAGAGTGAGGTCATTTACAAAATGAACTGATTTTGTGGGGTTTTTTTTCGTTTTTTTTTAATTTTTTTAACTTTTATTTATTTTTGAGAGACAGAGAGAGACACAGCATGAAGAGAGGGAGAAACAGAATCCAAAGCAGACTCCAGGCTCTGAGCTTTCAGCACAGAGCCCGATGTGGGGCTCAAACCCACAAACTGTGAGATCATGACCTGAGCTGAAGTTGGATGCTAACCAACTGAGCCACCCAGGTGCCCCCCAAAATGAACTAAATTTGAAATATAGTTAATTAATATGTTATTTGCAGACTTAGGGCTTTTTAAACTGACATTTTGATGTAAAGGGATAGTTTATGGTTGACATGGAGTTAGTGTAGTCAGCAAAGCACTAGACATGCTTCTATCTACTCATATTTGGAAACCATCAAAACATGGGGTCACTGGTGTTCAATTCGCCTTCTAAGTGGAGTTTTAGAAATATTTACATGCTGAATCCTCTTTCTATACAAAGAAAATTGTCTAAGTCTTCACTGCTAATTATTTTAACTTTTAGCCCTTCTCTTGAGGTACATTCTCTCTGAGAAGGCTTGTGCCACCAGCATATAAACATGACCATTTCTGTGGAATAGAAGAAGCCAAAAAAATTTGAAATGGTCCAATACCTTCCTTTCAGAGAGAAACATATTCAAATGGAACAGGTAAGAGAGAGGAGTGAATGTTTCTCAGTTATAATAAGGCTTAAGAGAGCACCATAATCTTTGTGCAGGTTAAAAGATTATAAGACAATGTGTTTCAAACCACTGTTCTTGAACCAGCTGTCGCAAAAACATTTGAGATGCTTAATAAGAATTTATATTCTTTGGCTTCATCCATGCTGATTAAATCAGAATATTAAGAACACATCTCACTTCCAGGTTAAATAAATTAAAATTTTCAATGCTTTCCTTTTACTTGGAATAATATTAGTAATTTTCTATTCATTCCTTAATTGTGCTTAATATTAAGCATAGTTTATTGTTAGTTCATTCAATTTCTAAATTGAATAAAATACTACTGACATTTATTGATTTTTTTCATTGTGTTTATTGTTTAATATTTTAATATTTTAATAAAAAGTAGGAACTACTTTTCTTTCTCTAGCTGGGTCTGATGAGGACTATAGGCTTCCACAAAAAGATATGTACATGTTCAAATACAATACATGTGACTTCCATAGATTCACAGACACTCTGAAGCTGATTCATTGACTGCAGTTAATAATGATCACTTTAATAGTATACAATTTTACCAGCATAATGGGAGATTTTAATGAACATTTTTAAGGATTTGATACGTTAAATAGGCAGAAACAAGCAAACTTAAAAAATATTAAAAAAGAAGA
The DNA here is from genome assembly GCF_006229205.1 of Suricata suricatta. Classification (NCBI taxonomy): domain Eukaryota; kingdom Metazoa; phylum Chordata; class Mammalia; order Carnivora; family Herpestidae; genus Suricata; species Suricata suricatta. The sequence continues at coordinate 44,614,298 of NC_043709.1, read as the reverse complement.
TGTGAACAAGATGAATAAATTTTACCAAATGAATGTGTTTATGTGTGTGTGTAACTACATACAAAATTTGCAGAGTACATATTTTTGTCAAGAGCACGCCACACATTTACTGAAGTGGGCCACACATTGGGCCATAAACATGTCTCAACAAATGGCAAAAAGTTTATAACAGTCGTAGTATGTGACTAAGGTGACTTAACTAGAAATAAGAAAATATTAAGTGTATTAGTTTTCCATTGCTGTGTAACAAATTATCACAACTTAGCTGCTCAAAACAACACTCACGAATTATCTCACAGTATTGTATGTCAGAATTCTGGTGAGCCTTGTCTGGTTTCTCTGTTCAAGATCTCCCAAGAATATAGTAAAATTGTGGCCTGGGCCGGAATCTTATGTGGAGGAGTTGGGAAGAACTTGGTTCTGTATTAGGGAGGATTCTCCAGAAATAATTGGATGGATGGATGAATGGATGAATACATAGATACATAGATATATAATTTATTATAAGAATTGGCTCACATTGTTACAGAGGCTGAGAAGTCCACAATCTGTCACCTACAGGCTGGAGAACCAGAGAGACTGGTGGCATAATTCAGTCCAACTCCAAAAGTCTGAGAACCAGGAGTACCAATACCAGCATTAGGTGAGAATTTTTTATATGGGAAATCTAAACAATAAATTATTAATATTAATAAGATAGTTTACCCAGTTTCTGCAATGAAACATAAAATGTAGAAAATTATTGTATTTCTATGTATTAGCAATAATGGAAGAAGTAGATATTGAAATTTTAGAAGTATATCAGCCACAAAAACATAAAATAAATAACAAACACATTTTAATGTACACATACAAAAATCTTCCTGGTGAAAAATGTATAACTTTATTAAAAGACATTAAAATAGGCCTAAATAAGAAACTCATCTTCTTTTCGAGTGCACATGGCACATTCTCCAAGATAGATCACATACTGGGGCATAAAGCAGCCCTCCATAAGTATAAATGTATAGAGATCATGCCATGCATACTTTCAGATCACAGTGCTATGAAACTTGAAATTAACCACAGGAAAAAGTCTGGAAAACCTCCAAAAATGTGGAGGTTAAAAACCACCCTACTAAAGAATGATTGGGCTAATCAGACAATTAGAGAAGAAATTAAAAAATATATGGAAACAAATGAAAACAAAAATACAACAATCCAAAATCTCTAGGATGCAGCAAAGGCAGTCCTAAGAGGGAAGTATATTGAAATCGAGGCCTATTTCAACAAACTAGAAAAAGCGCAAATTCAAAGTCTAACAGAGCACCTACTAGAACTAGAAGGGGAGCAGCAAGAGCACCCCAAACCCAGCAGAAGAAAAGAAATAATAAAGATCAGGG
>NC_043709.1:44541258-44612816 GCF_006229205.1 Suricata suricatta | reverse complement strand
GAAAAAATAAACAAAATTGATAAACCTCTAGCCAGGCTCCTCAGAAAGAAAAGAGAAAGCACCCAGATAAACAAAATCATTAATGAAAAAGGATCTATTACAACCAATCCCTTAGAAATACAAGCAATCATCAGAGATTATTATGAAAAATTATATACCAATAAACTGGACAACCTAGAAGAAATGGACAAATTCCTAAATGCACATGCACTGCCAAAATTCAAACGGGAAGACATAGAAAGCATGAATAGATCGATAACCAGTGAGGAAGTCAAATCTGTTATCAAAAATCTCCCAACAAATAAGAGCCCAGGGCCAGATGGCTTCCCAGGGGAATTCTACCAGACATTTAAAGCAGAGCTAGTTGGTCCGAGGGTTGTGGGTTATCGTTAAGCTAATTAAAGCAGAGCTAATACCCATTCTTCTCAAACTATTCCAAAAAATAGAAATAGAAGGAAAACTTCCAAACTCACCATACGAAGCCAGCATCACCTTGATCCCCAAACCAGACAGAGACCCAGCAAAAAAAGAGACCTACAGACCAATATCCTTAATGAATACAGATGCAAAAATACTCAACAAGATACTGGCAAATCGAATTCAACAGCATATTAAAAAATTATCCATCATGATCAAGTGGGATTCATTCCTGGGTTACAGGGTTGGTTCAATATTTGCAAATCCATCAATGTGATGCATCACATCAACAAAAGAAAGGATAAAAACCGTATGATCCTGTCGTAGATGCACAAAAAGCTTTTGACAAAATACAGCACCCTTTCTTAATAAAAACTCTTGAGAAAGTCAGAATAGAAGGAACTTACCTAAGCATTATAAAAGCAGCTTGTGAAAAGCCCACAGCTAATATCATTCTCAATGGGGAAAAACTGAGAGCTTTCCCCCTGAGATCAGGAACCCGACAGGGGTGTCCACTCTCGCCACTGTTGTTTAACATAGTGCTGGAAGTCCTAGCATCAGCAATCAGACAACAAAAGGAGATAAAAGGCATCAGAATTGGCAAAGAAGAAGTCAAACTTTCGCTTTTCACAGATTACATGATACTCTACATGGAAAACCCAACAGACTCCACCAGAAGCCTTCTAGAACTGATCCAAGAATTCAGTAAATTTGCGGATACAAAATCAATGTACAGAAATCAGTTACATTCCTATACACCAAAAATGAAGCAGCTGAAAGAGAAATCAAGAAACTGATCCCATTCACGATTGCACGAGAAACCATAAAATACCTAGGAGTAAACCTAACCAAGGATGTAAAAGACCTATATGATAAAAACTATAGAAAACTTATGAAAGAGATTGAAGAAGACACCAAGAAATGGAAAAACATTCCCTGTTCATGGATCAGAAGAATAAACATTATGAAAATGTCATTACTACCCAAAGCAATCTACACATTCAATGCAATCTCCATCAAAATTGTACCAGCATTCTTCTCAAAGCTAGAACAAACTATCCTCAAATCTGTATGGAACCACAAAAGACCCCGAATAGCCAAAGTAATATTGAAGAAGAAAACCAAAACAGGAGGCATCACAATCTCAGACTTTAGCCTCTACTACAAAGCTGTCATCATGAAAACAGTACGGTAAACAGTACGGTATTGGCACAAAAACAGACACATAGACCAATGGAATAGAATAGAGAATCCAGAACTGGGCCCACATATGTACAGCCAATTAATTTTTGACAAAGCTGGAAAGAGTATCCAATGGAAAAAAGACTGCCTCTTTAGCATGTGGTGCTGGGAGAACTGGACAGCAACATGCAGAAGAATGAAACTAGACCACTTTCTTACACCATACACAAAAATTAACTCAAAATGGTTGAAGGACCTGAATGTGAGACAGGAAACCATCAAAACCCTTGAGGAGAAAGTAGGAAACAACCTCCTAGACCTCAACCACAGCAATTTCCTACTCGACACATTCCCAAAGGCAAGGGAAATGAAAGCAAAAATGAACTACTGGGACTTCATCAAGATAAAAAGCTTCTGCACTGCAAAGGAAACAATCAAGAAAACTAATAGGCAACCAACAGAATGGGAAAATATACTTGCCAATGACATGTCAGATAAAGAGCTAGTATCCAAAATCTACAAGAAACTCACCAAACTCCACATTCAAAAAACAAATAACCCAATGAAGAAGTGGGAAGAAGACATGAACAGACACTTCTCCAAAGAGGACATCCAGATGGCCTACAGGCACATGAAACGATGCTCAACATCACTCATCATCAGGGAAACACAAATAAAAGCCACACTGAGATACCACCTCACACCAGTCAGAGTGGCTAAAATGAACAAATCAAGAGACTACAGATGCTGATGAAGGTGTGGAGATATGGGCACCCTCCTACACTGTTGGTGGGAATGTAACCTGGTGCAGCCACTCTGGAAAACAGTGTGGAGGTCCCTCAGAAAACTATCCATAGAACTCCCTTATGACCTAGCAATAGCACTGCTAGGGATTTACCCAAGGGATACAGAAATGCTGATGCATAGGGGCATATGTACCCCAATGTTCATAGCAGCACTGTCAACAATAGCCAAATCATGGAAAGAGCCTAAATGTCCATCACCTGATGAGTGGATCAAGAAGCTGTGGTATATATATAATTATATACAATAAAGTATTACATGGCAATGAGAAAGAGTGAAAGCTGGCCATTTGTAACAAGGTGGATGGACCTAGAGGGTGTCATGCTAAGTGAAATAAGTCAGGCGGAGAAGGACAGACACCATATGTTTGCACTCAGAGGTCTAACAGGAGAACAGGAAAAACCTAATGGAGCACCAGGGGGAGGGGAAGAGGGAAAGAGAGGTGGGGAGAGAGAGGGATGCAAAACTTGAGAGATTATTGAATGCTGAAAATGAACTGAGGGTTGAAGGGGAAGGGGGAAGGGGGAAAAGAGGTGGTGGTGATGGAGGAGGGCACTTGTGGGGAAGAACACTGGGTGTTGTATGGAAACCAATGTGACAATAAACTATTTTATAAAATAATAAAAAAAATAGGCTTAAATAAATGAATACCCCATATGAATTGGTTGGGATACTCAATACAACAGAATTTCAATTATTTTCAAATAGATCTACAATTTTTATGGATTTTAAACCAAATCCTCATTGTATATATTTTTTGTAAAAGTGATATTATGATCCCAATGTTATTTCAAAGCAGTTTGGTAACTAAGATGACTTTGAAAGAGAAGGTGTGACCACTTACTCTTCAGGTTATCAGGATATATTATAAATCTATGATAAATAAAACAGTGTGACACACAGCATGGATAGATAAATAAACCAATATAACAGAACAGAATCTATTATTTTTAGATAAACAGGATATATGACAGAGTGATACCGCAGATGTGTGAAGATGATCAATAAATGGTACTGGAGTGATTGGTTATCCACATAGGGGGGAAAAAAGAAAGTGGATTCCTCCCGCATAGAGTAGATATACACAGTTCCATTTTGATTAATGATCTAAATGGGAAACCAAAAGTATAGAATTTGATATAGGAGAATATTCTTGATTTTGACATACACAGGATTTCTTTTAAAAAGATGAAAAGCACAAAACACAAAGAAAAAAACCCTGAGAAATGAGGCTCGTATATGAGCTATGTAATAATCAGATTTTATCCTGCTATGACCATATTTTGGTGAACTTTGGGAATAGGCATTGTGCCAGAAGCAACACCCTAATGTCAACTCTTTCTTATTGGCCACACCAGCAGTACTATAGGACAGGCAATAGGCTAGAATAAAATACAGATGCTGAGGGGTGTTTGAGAAGAGACTGCAAAGCATAAAGATGTAGCCAAAGAAAGGAAGAAAACCTGAGGAGAGATAAAAGGGAGAAGCTGTCCCTCTGTTCAAGACCCTTTTACCTGTATGGATACCCCAGGTCCTAAGGGCAGTTCACCAGAGAGGCTGGTCTGCACAGTATAGCCAACTTGAATCTAGACTAGAGAATTTCAGGGGAAAAAAGTTACTGTTCTTTTATTATTTGAAAAGGAAATCACAGGAACATGGATTTCAGTTTTTTAATATATGTGTTAATCATGTGAATAAAAATCAATACCTGCAATACTATATGTAAAAGTAACATGAATTTCACTGAAAATTGTATGTGTAATCTTCTATTCAACCTGGAACAATCCAGATTGAAAGTTTGCATCAATAATTATGGCATCCAATCCACTCCATTGAGATAAGTTTATTAATCTCTTCATGCTGAGAGAGATTGAGGAAAAACCAATTCAAGTCTGGATGTTTTGTTATTATTAGAGAATTAACCTTTGGGGAAAAAAAACTATAGAAATGTGCTCTCAAGGATGATCACACGGAGTATAAAAGTAACTAAATGATAACTAAAAGAAATGACAGAAAGTAACTTGAAATGATCTCGAATATTTGAAATAAGCTTCCTTGGAAAATATATAAACTTAAATAACTTATTCAAAGAAAGCAAACAGCAATAGTCCTTAATTGCTACTAATTGAAGAAATATCAGGTAACTGGACCTAGTCTCTGTAAACCAAAGTGCTACTTCTACCTGAAAGCAGCTCTCCACACCACATTCATAATTACCAGTAGGAAATCATTATTCCATTGGGACTGGACTTTATAGTATAGCAAATATCTCACCACTATATGAACATATAAACTAAGAATGACACAGGCAGGACAGAATTCTGACAGGTAAACGGTCCAGTCACATTATACTTCCTTTCCCTTTACTAATGCCAAAAATCATACAACAGATATGATACTCACTACAAGTAAAATGTATCCAGGGACCCCATTCTCAGAGAAACAACTATCAGATAACCTCATGTTACAGAAAATATCACTAACAATGAAGGAAGCATGAATTATCAGCAATAGTTTAGGCTTACTGAAATATCCAAAGGTGTCATTGGATTATTGTAATATTGTGAGGGTATTCTTTTTAATTAAAGGTGAAATATTGGATCTTCACTTAAAAACTGTATCACAACATATTTGGAAACAATGTTACAGGAAAGTGGTACCAGATGTTCTCTGGAAGTCATGAAATCTCATTTGAAAAATACTGATACACTGTAATGTGTAAGTTAAATCTATGTGTATACACACATTCATGTATATCTTATATAGACAGACAGATATACACACACAGGTATACATGATGACAAGAAAATAAACCACAGTAAATGTGGACATTTGGGGAAAGAAACTGATAACTCTTCATAAACAATTTGCTAAAGTAAATCACTGAACTTAATGGTTGAAGTAAAACACACAAGGGAGCAATTAGGTAGAGCAAAGGCAAATAAATAAGATCAAACTTCATGCAAATATAATGCTTCCTCAATGCTGCTGATAAGTTTCAAGAAAAATTAGCTTAACTAGTTAAATCTCAGGATGGAGAAGTATTATGACCATCATCAGAATCCAGGTGGGGCGACAAGCTCTATTTTTGTGTCCAAAAAAACAAAAATAAATTAATACTAGTTTTTACAAAGTAGTTTTTTTTACGAAGTAGCTTTAAATAAATGGTTAGAACAACTATTAAGGTTTAATATTTTTATACCAGAATTAATTAACAGATGAAATAAAATGTGATAATAAATATTTGAATAAAGTAATAGAAGGCAGTGAATTAAAATTTTTTAAATTAAAAGGGTGCCTGAGTGGCTCAATCAGTTAAGAGTCCAACTCTTGATCTCAGCTCAGATCATATTCACAGCTCATGAGACTGAGTCCCCCGTCAGGTATCTGCACAGACAGCACAGAGCCTGCATGAGATTCTCTCTCTCCCTTTCTCTCTCTCTCTCTCTCTCTCTCCCTACCTCTCACCACTTGCACTTGCTCTCTCTTTCTTTCTCTCTCAAAATAAATTTTAAAAACTTAAAAAATTTTTTAATTAAATAATTATTGTGTCCAACATACACTTTGAAAAGCTGAGGATATTTAAGAAAAATGAAAAATCATCAGAGTATTTTTAAAACAATACTTATGGATTTTTTTCTGACCATAAAAAAAATCTTCATTGCAGAAAATTTAGATGAATAGAGAGAAATAAAATCTCAGTTCAGTCCTGTGTAGGCAGAAACATCCAGTGCAATAAATAAATTGTATATAAATTGGAATAAAAATAAATATATAAAATGTAGATAAAAGGGAACAAATAAAGTCATTTACCTAGAACTATGTGGACTATTGCAAAAGCTCAGCAAGCTAACTAGATGGAAAGTAAGCATACAGAAATTAACAGTGTTCTACCACAGAAACAAAAAAATTATTAAATATTTTTTACAAGATTCTTTTTTAAAAAGCAGTAATGACTTCATCAAGTTATAAATAAATAACTGAGTAACAAGTTATGACATAACCTATAAAACTGTACTGCAGGATCTAAAACAAAAACTTACTAAGTGGAAAATAAACCATATTTATAGGTAAGAATGCTCAATATTGTAAATAGTCTAATAATCCAAAGTAGTCTATAAATTAAATGAAATCCCAATCAGTCTCCACAAGATTTTTTATGGAACTTGATATAGTGGTTTTACTTATTCTTTTTTCAAATGTTTATTTAAGTTCTACTTAGTTAACGTATAGTGCAATATTGGTTTCAGGAATAGAATTCAGTGATTCATCACTTACATACATACCTGCTGCTTTCATGAAGTGATTTTAAAATTCATATGGAGGAACAAAGGCCTAAGAATAACCAGGAAAATCTCGAAAAGGAAAAAAGCAATTGAATGATGCATACATCTTCACATCAAAACAAAGTACAGAGCTAAAATTAAAATAGCATCAGGCAGGATAGTATAAGACACTATATGGATTAATCATATATTGCTGAGTGAAGTTCTGAATTTTCCCCTGTGGAAATGTGGAAAATCCAGAACTTTACTCCAGCATGGGTGGTAATTCAATGTGTGATATGGGCCAGCATTTCAAACCAGCAGGAAATGATGACCTCAATCAACGTTTTGGGGAAATGAAAATGTATGGAAGAAGAGTCCTACTTCAAATCATTAAAGAAAATAAATTTCAGCTGGTCTAGAAATGCAAATAAAAATATTAAAGTATTAGTAATGAATATAGTTGAATGTGTTTATGGTAGTGGGGAGAGGAAGGCTTTAAGTAGCAAAACACAAAAAACAAAAACTAAAGGAAAAAATTCGCAAGCTTAAATTCAAACTAAAAGTAAAGTGAAAGAATGCCATTACCTTGGGAGCTAATATTTACAACCTGTATAACATAATCAATTAGTATCTAGGAAAATGTGAGTATATTATGGAATTTACATAACATATATACACTTCAAAATTAATAAACTAAAAACAAAACAACCCAACAGAAAAATAGGCGAGGAATATAAACAGATAATAAGAGAAGAGTTAAGTAACCAATAAACATATAAATAAGTTCTACTTTGCTAACAGAAAAATGGAGGAGGGCACTTGTGGGGAAGAGCACTGAGTGTTCTATGGAAATCAACTTGACAATAAACTATAAAAAATGGATTAAAATAAAATGAGTTATCAGTTTTTGATCTTATAGATAGGCAAAATGTTACAGCTTAATATGAACTGTGAACAAGAGTGTAAATCAAGATGTACTTTTGCAATGCAGATGAGAACGTTAATTGGCATAGCCTTTGAGTGGACAACTTGGGAGGCTCTGTTAAAATTGAAAATGTGAAAACGCTAGCTTTGTTTATAAAATGAAAAATGGGAAACAAGATGAAAGGCCATTGCAGCAAGCAGTGGAACTATGGAATTAAGCAGATTTTTTATATGCTAGCATGACAAATATCTTAACTTGTGACTAGGTAAACAATAAAGACAAAAGATCAAAACAAAAAAGAAGACTGCAAATTAGTACATTGCAATGTGCTATTTGGGGGAAAATCCAATGAAAAACAAAACTGTATAATTTTACAAATGTAAATACAGGGGGAGGTTATAGATGGATGCTCATGAACTTCATAACAATGTTACTTCTATAGAGGGGAAAAGGGGACCAGGACATGGGAGAAACCCAAATACGGAGAGACTACAACCTGGGATGTCTGGGACAGCTCATAGTTATTCCTGTTTTAATCATTGGTTGACTTACCTATACTCAAGGTGCTTTTCCTTTCATACCATTAATCCTAGATGACACTTTTGGAATAATAACAATAATAAACAAGGTTCATTAAATTGTGCCAGGCATTACTCTAAAAAGTGCTCCAGATTAATTTATGTATCTTTCTTATGGAGATTGTGTTTTCCAAGATGGTTACAAGATATCTCATTTCATATGCTCTTATAGTGTAACATTTATATCCATCTCATTGAGAAGTGGGATCTGTATTTCTTTCCCCTGAACATGAATAATCTGTGACTACAGTGGAAGAGACATGATGTAACTTTCAAGACGAGGTCATAAAATGTGACACAGATTTCACCTGGCACCCTTGGGCTATGTGCTCTTGAAATTCAGCCACCGTGTTGTGAGGAAGTCCAGAACAGGAATGGGCCACCTCCAGCTGTCTAGATAAAGGTCCAGCTGATCTGCGTCAGTGATGTATTGTTTCACAATAAATTATGCCAAAATGTAGCAGCCGAGAACAGCAACAATCATTTTATTATTATCTTTTATGGTTTTGGACATTGACTTGGATTACTGTGTGGTTCTTACTCAGGATCTCTCATGCCACTGCAGCCAGACAGTGCCTGAGCTAAAGACATCTCAAAGGTTTCCTCACTTCCATGTCTGGTGCTTAATCGTGGCTCATTTAAACGCCATCTTCTAGAATACCCACCTGTCAAGGCTTCCTCATGGTAGGAGGGATCTAAGAGTGGGCATCCCACAGGAAAGCTGGGTAGAAGCTTTGTAGCTGTTTATGACCCATTCTTGTAAGTCACATAGCTCAACTTGTGTCATACTTGAAGCAGTTAAAGAGTTCTTCCCAAGGGCAAGGAGAAGTGATATAGATACCAATTCTTAGACAGGAAGTGGCAAAATTGCATTGTAAGAACATGTGAGATGGGAGATGTTATTCCAGCAATGTTTGGAAAATACGATTTGCTACAGTCCTCAGCAATGCTACTATCATCCCCATTTTACAAATAAGAAAACTGAGGTGCAAAAAGAGTAAGTTAACTTGTTCACCAGCACACACACATAGCATGCCTTAGAGCTGAGATTTGAAACCAGGCAGTCTGATTCTAGGACATAAATTCTTGGCCTCTATTCTATGCCATGCCATTTCTCTCTAATGAAAGTATATTCTTGTGTGAGTGTTTGAGACAACTTAATTTTATCGTATTTAATATCCTAAGAGTGTGTATACAAAACATTTATAACTGGATTTGGTACTTATAGTTTTCAATGAATATTAGTTATTTCCTAAGTGGAAAATGGATATTCTTGCTATATGTAAGTACATGTGGGATGTGGGGGGAGGCGCATGAAGAGGCAGAAGGGATGTTCCAAGTAGAGAAGAATGGTATTAAAATGCTTTCAAGAACAGAGCAGTTTTGATCCCTTCACACAACTTTTATGTAGGGTGACATTCTCTGTCGTATAGCCAGAACCAACTTTGGGCACACAGGCCAGAGAAGAGGAGATGGACGTTTTTGAAACACCCATGTTAGGTCAGGCACTGAGGTAGCTCCTGAGCATTTATCTATCTTGATCAAGAGGAGAGACGAAAGGCTTCTAACTAGAAGATAGTCTGATAGTGAAATCACAATTTAACTTCAGGAAAAAGAAAATCAGGGGATTTTATATTTCATCAATAAAACTTTCCTTGATCCTACCAGTAAGAACTAACATCTTTAAAAATTTTTAAGTATTTTTATTATTGAAGTATAGTCAATATGCAATGGTCTATTAGTAGTTTCACATAGTGATTCAACAACTCTGTGCATTACTCAGTGCTCACCACAATACAGTCACCATCTGTCACCATACATTATTGCAATATTATTGACTGAAGTCCCTATGTGGTACTTTTCCCCCCTGACTTACTTATTTTATAACCCAATTCATGCCTCTTAATCTCTTTCACCTGTTTTGCCCATCACTCTACTCTCCTTCCCTTCTGGCAGGTACCAGTTTGTTCTCTGTGTTTATTAAGTCTGCTTCTGTTTTTGTTTTGTTTATTTTGTTTTTTATATTTCACATAGAAGCGAAATCCTATGGTACTTCTCTTTCTCTGTCTACATCTGATTTATTTTACTTAACGTAATACCCTCTAGGTCCATCCGTGTTTTTGCAAATGGCAAGAAGTCATTCTTTCTCATGACTTAGTAGTATTTCACTGTTTGTATATGTATTTGTATATATAATCACCATACATATGTATATTTACATGTGCACACACACACACACACACACACACACACACACACACACATATATATATATATTCATCTATTATCATAGTTTCTTCATCTTTTGATTGACCTATCAAGTAAGGGGTTAATATCCAAGTATATAAAGAACTTATTTCAACACCCAAAATTAGATAATCCAATTAAAAATGGACAGAGAACATGAGTAGATAATTTTCCAAAGAACACATCACAGATGGCCAACAGACATATGAAAAGATGCTCAAACATCACTACTCATCAGGGAAATGTGTATCAAAACCACAGTGAGATGTTACCTCATGCTAGTCAGAATGGCTAGCTTCAAAAACACCAGAACTAGCAAGTGTTGACAAGGATGTGAAGGAAAAGGAATCTCATGGTCTATTGGTGAGAACATAAATTGGTGCAACCACTGTAGAAAACAGCATGGAGATTCCTCAAAAAATTAAAAACAGAACTACCATATGATCCAGTAATTCCACCACTGGGTATTTACCCCACAACAATGAAAACACTAATTTTAAACATATATGCAACCCTACGTTTATTGCAACATTATTCATAATAACCAAGATGTGGAAGATTAACATCTTTTAATAAGTCAATAGCACTTTATTTGTGCCACTATAATTATAGTGTTTTTTTCATTCAACATTTATATATAGCTTGCTCTCTATCAGGGCCAAAAAAACCCCAAAACGGTTTATTCATCTTCATGTTGCTTACAGCATCTTGAACATAGTTGAGGCTGGCTTGAAAGAAGTTAAAAAATTGAATAAAATGTTTGGTTTTGAGCATAAACTTGCATGTTCAGATGATATATCATTTCTGCTACAGAAGAGCAAATTATTAAGTTATACAATTGTATTCTGCCAATAACAAGCTTATTTAAGAAGACTTGAATCTCAATTCACAGCACTGGCTGGAAATACATGTCATATTTTGCAGTACCAGATGTACGTAAGTGTCATCTTTTGATAATTTACTCAAACTTATAGAGACAAAATTCCTGGAACACTGAAGTTTTTTTGTTGTTGCTGTTTTGTTTTGTTTAATGTTTATTTTTGAGAGCAAGAGAGAGCACTAGTGGGAGAGGGGCAAGAGAGAGAGGGAGACAGAATCCCAAGCAGGCTCCAGGTTCTGGTTCCATGAACTGCGAGATCATGACCTGTGCAGAAGTGGAAGACCAACTGACTGAGCCATCCAGACACCCCCCTGGTACATTGAACTCTTAATGCGATGCTATGTGTGTTAGATTCTTCTCTTCCTTCCTTTCTTCCTTCCTTCCTTCCTTCCTTCCTTCCTTCCTTCCTTCCTTCCTTCCTTCCTTCCTTCCTCCCTCCCTCCCTCCCTCCCTCCCTCTCTTCCTCCCTCCCTCTGTATCTCTCTTTCTTTCTTTCTTTCTTTCTTTCTTTCTTTCTTTCTTTCTTTCTTTCTTTCTTTCTTTCTTTCTTATAAAAATTCTTACTGACAATGAGTATGAACTCCAGTAAAAAAAAAAAAAAATTGATGTTTGCGACAAAGGCTGAGTCAGCAAAAATCTTTCCATGCTATTTGTACAAACACTTTTCTTGACTAACACTAGCTTCCATGCTGCCAAAGCAAGTAATAGCACTAAATCTAGCACCCATCTCTTTGGTGCTGAATTCAAACACAATATGAAATCTAAGATGATTTCCTCATTTCTGTTACCTGTGAAATACTATGTGGGCCATTTAAAACAGGCAATGATCTTCATCTTGGCCGACTATAATTAAGTAACAAATGTGCATAATTATCCTCCAGTTAATTTTATGTGTGTATTGCTTATTTGAAATAATCAACAATGATTTTAATGAATTTTTAACAGGTGAGAGAAATGTGGTAGAGTGAAAATAGTGTACCAAGTTTGAGATCCAGAAATTTGCCAGTTCTGGTATTCTTCCACCAACAATCCCAATGCAGCCTTAAAATGTTGTTTAATTATGATATTTTCTAAAGTATACAAAGAATACATGCTTTCACAAGTTTTTTGAAATTATCTTGAATCCACTTTAATGAGGTACATAAAAATTCACCAAATTTAACTGTAGAAATCTGTGTTTGATGAATGCATGTAGTAGACATTTAACAACCAACACAAGCAAAATGCAGAACATTTTCATGGTCCCACAAAAGTTCATTTGTGCCCCTTTGCAGTAGATTCACTCCAAGCCCCTGGCACAGGATTTTACTTATTAGTATTTGTTTAGAATTTTTGCAACTATTGGGATGCCAGTGTAGCTCAGTTGGCTGAGTGGCCAACTTTTGATCTTGGCTCACTCATAATCCCAGGTTGTGGGATCAAGCCCTGCATTGGGCTCCATGCCAAGCATGGAGTCTGCTTGGGATTCTGTGTCTCCATCCCTCTGCCCCATCTCTCTCACTCTCTAAAATAAAATTAAAAAAAAATTTTTTAAAGGATTTTTGCATCTATGTTCTTGAGAGAAATTGGTTTGTAATTTTGTTTTTTGTAATATTCTTGTCAAGTTTTGGTACTTAGGCTATGTGGGATTCACTAAAAGAGTTCAGCTACATTAAAATTAAGAACTTATATTTTTCAAAAGATATCAGAAGAAAAATGAAAAGAAAAGCCACAGGATGGGAGATAACACTTTCTATATATATAGCTAGTAAGGGATTTAGACCCTGAACAGGGAACTTCTGCAAATCAGTAAGAAAAACAAAATTAAACAGGATTATGGAGGAAAAAATATGAATAAGCAGACCACAAAAGAGAAAATCCTATGACCAATAAATACATGATAAAATAATAAACTTTACTAACTTTCTGGAAAACACGAAGTTGAAACTAAACTAAGGTACCTACTACTGCATATATCCTCCAAATTGGAAAAAAAAATTAAACGCAGAGAATATCAATATTAACAAAGATATGGAATAACAAAAATTCCCCTTCATTGTTGGTAGGTATAGAAATTGGTACAACTATTTTGAAAAATTAGCAACATGATCTACTAAATGTAAACACATTCATGCTATATAACTCAGAAATTCTAATCCTGAGTACACAGCATAGAGAAATAGCATTATATGTGCACCAGAAAATATGTATAAGCATCGACTTTAATAGAAACAAACAGAAAATAACAGAAATATCCATCAACGGTAGAAAGAATAAATAAACTTGTGGCAAAATGCCAAAAAATGAAAATTATAAAGCAAAAAAAATAAACAAATTAGAGTAATACACAGTAATGGAGATGAAATTAATGAATATAATGTTTAATGAAAGAAGACATTCTCAAAATAATGGGCAATGGATATGCGGAGTGAGACTTCAAAGGTACTGGTATGCTTTACTTCCAAATTTTGATCATTCTATAAATGCTCACTTAATAACTGTTCATTATGCTGTACATTTTAATGTATTTTTCTGCACATAAGCTACATTTTATATGTCTTTAAATGTTTATAAACATTTTGAAGGGAAAATAATTCCCATTATATAGGTCTTTATGAAAGCACATAGTGACTGTAACTTCCTTAAATTCCAAGATTTCATAACAAATATAATTGTGTCCAAGAATCCAGGTCTTCAGCTATTTGTGATAATCTTCAATTATTTTTTTTGCACACTACATTGTTATGATTTAGGTGACAGTAAACTTAAACCAAAATACAAGTTAGAGTTCTTTAAAAGACTTGTACCTTTAAAAGTCAGACACTAGACTTGTTAAAACTCCAAATGTATGCATAATAGTTTGTGATATCATTGTAGTCTCAATTACAATTGATTTAGCTCATCTATTACAAGAGAAATACTCATTATTATTTCATAAATGTAAGTTAATTAGGATAAATTAACCATTAGGGAAAGGATGTTTTCTATAACTCAGTAAAACATGAGACATATTAATCTCATTAGTCTGAGAGAGGCCACTATGTAATATTAGCGATTTATTCTAGAATATTTTGTGTTTTGTTGGCATTAGATGACTATGAACGTAAATAGAGACATTTTCATAGTTGTATTCAGTCAAAAGCAAGTTTTTTCCCCCTCAGAATTAACTGAAATGATTAGTGGTATATATACATTGAAAAGTGTTTCTTTTTACTTCAGTTGTGCTTTTTGGGAAAGATGAGAAATATTGCAGAAAAGCATCAAATTTGGAGTTACGTAGAATTGAGTCTGGACAAGTTATTTCATTTTTCTGAGCCTCAGTTTCTGTATCTATAAAAAAGGGAATAACTTCCAGGTTTTGCTGTGGGTATTTACACTGAGAAAAATAATAAATGGCATATGGTAGACATACAGTATATGTCAGGTATCCACTTTCCAGTTATGATCTTTTCCAAGCCTATGGCTCTATATCTAATTTAAATCTAAATCTATTTAAAATTTAGCATATTTATATTATGTGAAAATCTTTCACCCAATCTTGTCTTAGAAATAGTAAAAATAAAAAATATCATATTGAAAAGAAACTGATAACGTTACAGTCAGTATTTTTGCAAATACATTGACATATATTGACTGGTGACATATATTGATTACCATGTTCTTTTCCCAGGGTATTTAGGAAAAAGACAAAAAACTGTCTTGAGAAAAATCTGATGAGCCTCCACTCAAGTTCTAACAGTGATATGTAGAAAAAAAAATCCCCACAAAAACCAAGATAGTTTCTAATCTAATGATTTCACTAACTAGCTACAGGACCCTGTACAGGTTAGGGGTCTTCTTTGCATGTTAGATTTCTTAATTATAAAATGGTACTAATGCCTGTCTTGGCTCTTTCACAAGGTTCTTATTAGGCCCAAAAGAAAAGAGAGTAAAAACAACATCTGATTAAGAATCTAAAGACCTTCAATTTAATTAAAGAAATAAAAAGTATCTGGTAATATTAGACAAGAAGAAAAAAGGGAGCACTCACTTTAGGTATCCAATAAATCTCTTTCTGAAAAGTCTTTTCTAAAATACAGGAATAATAATACTAATAAAAAAGATCAAACCCTTTGTATCAGCAAATCTTCCATATTTCAGAGCAGAAACACAAGGCTGATTTTGGAAAATTCCCAAAGTCTCTCTGAACCTGTTTCATCCTCAAAACAAAAGGACTTGAATAAAATTTCTCCAAAGTTCTTTCCAATTCAACTTTCTATGATTTCATTTGAGGAAAATATTTAGTAATTGAATAATGACCTGCACTTTACATCAGCATAATAAAGTCTCTTTGTGAACCAGAAGGCAGGAAAAAATAAGTGAGTGAAACAGATCCTGAAATAATAAACTAGTTTAATCAGAATTAGTGATTTTAATGATTGCAAATCCACAAAACATCTGTGCAATGCTTCTCTCTAAATGAAACAATCTATGTGAAAGCTTTTTGGAATCTGTAAGATGCTTTGCAAATGTAAATTATTATTTACATCATCATCCTCTTCTTTACTTGAGCCCAGAGACTTGGCAGAAGTAGTCCATACACTTCAGCTATAACCAATCACCCAGGGTGGCCGTGGTGGGGAGAGAGGAAGAGGAAAGAGGGGGAGGATTTGCTTTCCCGGTTTCTAACTTCTCCATGTTCCCTAAGCATGTAGGTATGTGATATAATACATGCATTTCTCCCCCAGTGTTAAGATATAGATACTTCCTAGTAGCTAGATAGAAAAATAGTTAGGTTTATGGTGTATTTAAGGTAAAGGAAATAGATACCCATTTCTTGATTGGAGACAGTTTTAAACAAAGCAGGTGGCATAGCATGTATTTTGCCATTGTATCCAATATTTTCCGTCTTCTAGCTTATTTCTTTTCTTTTCTAAAATAAGCTATGATTTGTATAATTGGAAAGTGCTTTAAAATAAGAATTGCTAGTTATGAGTCACTGCAACGATGTTAGACAACCTGGCAGTATTTCTTGCATATGGCCATGAGAGAAATCGAGGGGTTGAGACAGAGGTAAAGCTAGAACTAGACTTCTCCACGTTGTCTGCAGAACGCCAAATCTCTGGGAAAGAGTAATAGAATGATAATTTGGAAGATGACTGAAGACAGACCTAGCTGCAGAGAAACCTAAAATATCTTAGGAGATGAATTTGTGTGTCTTAAAATCTTATGACCTGGCTCAATGGCACATTGTAAGCTGCTTGTTTAAATTGAATGTTAATTTGCAAGAACCTTTTGGGAAATCATTTTGACCAATTATGAACTAGAATGTTAAGAAGGCAAGCTGGGCTAGCGCTCGCCTGAGGTTGTGTTTTCATCTGCTCTCATCTTTCTCCTAAGAGGATAATTGAATACATAGTACATCTTGGCCTGCAGATCGAGGGTGGAGTGGGGAATGGAGAACATTTTGCCTTTACTTTTTTCCCTCTCTGATTTCTAGCCATTATAGTCTTGGCTAAGCCATTAGTCAGACTCCCTCATGGTTCAAGAGGGATAATGTCAACATTAAAAGCTTCAGAGCTAATAAATAACATATTTATTTCCGTATAGTTTTCCTAAACTTAACTGCTCATCTCAGCTCAGGATAGAGGATTTGCAGCATGACATACAAGTTTTTCTCAAACTCAATTTGAGAATTTCCCATGTACCTTCTGATAATTATAAAAGGAAATCAACTCATGCTGGAAGGCACATGATTAAGCAGTAATGTTCGGAGCTTTTGCGGCCTGGGGAGGTTTTAATGGCATTACGCACAGTGAGTACCATAGTCCAGCCCACAGGAGAAAGGAAGATTAAATTGCTGTGGGGGGAGGGGTATTGTTTTCAGTTGGAACCACGAGCCAGAAAATCTTTTTCTGCTGTAAGATCTTCGGTCCTTCACAAAGGCACAGAATGGTGAACCACCAGTCATATGTGGTAGCACAAAAGCATTACATCGTGATTCCTGGCGTGAACAAGAAAGGTCTAAGAAGCATCAGTGACAGGTCTTTGAAGCAAAAGGTGGATATCCCCACACAGAGTATGTAGGGAGAAAAAGGTGACCTAAAAAGCAAACCTAAGAAGTCTGAATCAAGGCAAGTGAGAAGCAATGCTCTCAAAACCCACTGCATTCTTGAGATGACTTATTGTCACTAACGGTATGTGTGTAGCAGGGTAAAAGGAATATTTTAATTGTTGTCTTAATAGTAAGAACTTGGGGGTGGGGGAGAACAGAAAGTTGTCCTTAGGGAGAGAATTGCCTTTGTTAAGAAAATATGGAACATGGTTATTCAATTTGGATGTAGAAGGTGAAGCCTTACCAGCGGCTGGAAGGAGACAGCTGAGCACCGTGAACTACTCTGCACAAGAAGTTTTCAGAATTTGTGATCCTGGGAATTGTGAGCGGGTAAGGAAAAAAACTTTAGAGAAGAGCCTGAGAAGACTAGACCACATAGTAGGAAACTAGGGTGAAAAGGGGTCCAGTGAGAACCCCTTCAGGGACATGGAAGATTTCCAAAGACCTATTTATTGAGAACAGGGATGCTAATAATCAATTTTACATTGTTTGAGGCTTTTCAGGCTCTGTTCCTGAGCCTTTAATATAGTCTGCTCAACACATTTCCTTGTGCAGGAGGTGTGTGTGTGTGTGTGTGTGTGTGTGTTGGGCTGGGAAGGAGGGTACAACAGGGAGTGGAGCAGTGCAGAAGAGTGAAAACAGGACCTTAGACCCAGGAGGACTGAGTACCATATAAGTGCATTGTCCCTAGACTTCCAGCAGCCCAAAGGATCTTGGGGACAATGACAGTTTCTACCTCGGGTATTCAAGTCTCTCTTCCCTGCACAGCAGTTGCAGGTAATGCTCCTGGTGCAACTCTGAACTGGGAGTGGGAGTGGGAATATTGGGGGCGGGCGTTGGAAGTGGGTGGATAAATATCTCAATCTTCCTTTGTCTCTTCTGGAGAGAGCATTTATTTTTATGTTTTTTAAAAAGCACGATTTGGGGAGGGTGGGGGGAGGGAGGGAGACAGGGAATCCCAAACAGGTTCCATGCTGTCAGTGCAGAGCCCAACTCAGGGCTCCATCTCATGAACTGTGAGATTATGACCTGAACCAAAATCAAGAGTTGAACACTTAACTGACTGATCCACCCAGGCCCCTCTGGAGAGAACATTTTGGGTCTGTTTCACAGAGTTTCTGAATTAGTCCCCTGTGAGACTGTCCTGTTTGCCCATGGTGGTAATACGCTCCTTATTATACACTTTGGCTTATCTTCTTTCCTTGCCTCACTTTCCCCAAATCTATACTTGTGTCTTCTGCCATCACCTGTCATGAATAATCTGCACTTGAATTCTTTTTTCTTTACAAATTTTACTTAGATTCTGGTTAGCTAACATACAGCACAATATTGGTTTCAGGAGTAGAATTCAGCGATTCATCACTTACATGCAACACCCAGTGCTCATTCCAACAAGTGCCCTCCTTAATGCCTGTCACCCATCTAGCACCTCCCCCACCTCCTTCCCTCCATCAACCCTCAGCTGGTTCTCTGTGTTTAAAGTCTTTTGTGGTTTATTTCACTCTCTCCTCTTGTTTTTCCCCCTCCCATATGTTCATCTGTTTTGTTTCTTTTTTTTCTCCCCAGGAATAGAATTTAGTGATTCATCATATATAACACCCAGTGCTCATCCCCACAAGCGTCCTCTTTAACGCCCGTTGCTTATTTAGCCCCTCCCCCCACCCAACACCCCTCCAGCAACCCTCAGTTTGTTCTCTGTATATGAGTCTCATATGCTTTCTCTCCCTCTCTGTTTTTAACTTATTTTCGCTTCCCATCCCTTATGTTCATCTGTTTTGTTTCTTAAATTCCACATATGAATGAAATCATATATTTGCCTTTCTCTGACTGACTTGTTTCACTTAGCATAATACACTCTAGTTCCATCCACACTGTTACAAATGGCTTGATTTTATTCTTTTCGATTGCCAAATAATAGTCCATTGTGTATATATATATATGTGTGTGTGTGTGTGTGTGTGTGTGTGTGTGTGTGTGTGTGTGTATATATATATATATATATATATACATGACATCTTCTTTATCCATTAATCAGTTGACGGACATTTGGGGTCTTTCCATATTTTGGCTATTGTTGATAGTGCTGCTATAAACACTGGGGTGCTGTGCCCCTTCAAATCAGTGCTCCTGTATTCTTTGGATAAATACCTAGTAGTGGAATTGCTGAGTCATAGGATAGTTCTATTTTTAATTTTTTGAGGAACCTCCATAGTGGTTTCCAGAGTGGCTGCACCAGTTTGCATTCCCACCAGTAGTTGCACTTAATTCTTAACTCAGCATCCATTTTGTTGGGGGAGAGGAACCAAAGTAAGACACCTGCCCACTCTTGTCCACAGGTGCACTCTGTTAATCCCAGACACAACCACTTCTACCAGTTTCTTTCCTTCCACAAGCATCCTTTGCTTAGGCAAGCATTTACGTGTGTGTGTGTGTGTGTGTGTGTGTGTGTGCATACCTCAATTATCCAAAGTAGAGGAAACAATTCCATATCCTAGGCAACAGTAAGTGACCTTTTATAAAAGGTATATCTGTGCTTAAAGGAGAATAAATCATATAATATCATTAATCACATTTAAAAACCATGCATATTGCATATCATTAGTTAGTTTGAATTGTGTTTCCAAGGAGTACTCAAGGGCTCACCATTCATTAGTGGCTTGCCCTCCACCATACTTCCCTTATATTGGTGTCTTAGTATTTTGTTGCATGAACACACAAAATACAGGACTTCCAAGCAGAGTAGTTCCTATAACTTAAGAAATAATTTAAAATATCTAAAATATTTGTTGTAGAAAAACTCTGAATATTAACATAAAATTGTCTTAAATTTAACAAAATTTGACATTAATGGTGCTGTCTTAAAATTATTTTAGCATTCAAATGTTCTATTTGTTGTGCTGGCTTTCCATGTGCCAAACTAGCAAAATTAAGTTAGTTCTTGGTAAGTTAACTATTCCTTCTGTTGGGACATGTGGTTTTCTCCAACATATGGATGTGATATTAACTATTACACTTAATACTTCTTACTGTTAAATTAGAAGAGATTGGTCTCTTCTGATGCTAATTTAACCTACTACCGCTTGCCTAGAGTTGAAGATAAATCTTTCTAAAGCCTATTAAACTATGATAAACATGCTGTGGTGACTTTTCAAACACACACACACACACACACACTTCCATGGGAATTCACAGTGGAATGGGTATCGGTTGAACCAGCAATGCAAGAATAACAACTAGTGGATTTATCTTTTATTCTTCAGTGATAGAGACACTATTTGCATTCAGTACAATTATATTCAGATGATTGAGTATCATAGAAACCACCTTTTACCTTATAATGACTCAATTTATTTTAGAGGGGGATGTACAAAATCAGCTATGTGATTATTATTTCTTGGCTTCTTTGTAATCTTGCAAAATACTTCTGTATCTTCAGATCATCTTCACATTATTTTTAAATGCCAAGCATAACATAATAGCTGCATTCAGAAATTATTAGGACCTCATTTTAGTGTCCTGCTTATTACAGTCAAACATCTCAAACCGTGTATTATTTTCCACCCGGAAAGGCTTTTCTGCTCTGCCTCTCTAATTAGCAATTTCAGTGGCGCCCCTTCTTCACCTTCCCACTAATATATTCTGTGCACTGATTTCACCCCAGCCTTCCTCATTAAAACTCACTCTTGGGAAATGTATCTGGGTCTAATTCACTCTACTATATAACTTAGTGATATCAGTCTTTTTTTTTTTTTTGAGAATTGGGATCCATGGGGGAAATAATTCTATTTTGAACATAAAAAAATGGGAAGCTTGCAGCAAATTTTAAATTTATATGTAATGGTTTTATTGGGAAGCTTCAACATGGGTTTATAACATGGAATGTTTTTCTTCTTCTCCAGTCACTGTTTTCAGTCTTGTTCTGTCAAATGTCACTTCCCTATTCCTTTAGGACATCTTAGAAGTGTGCCAGACCTTTCACTAAAAGTCTAGGTCTGTTTAAGACTCTAATCTCGTATGGGCTAAATCACATTTGCTACTCCTCCTACCCACACCTCCTCCATCTCCCCAGTAGACCAGGCTTGTGGCTAAAAGATTTGGAGCCAGGTGAAAGAATGATCTGATCCTGGTTAATTCCTTCCCTTCCCAATTTTAAAGCTCACTTCTTCCAATTTGGGAGACTGGGGGGAAAAATAAGGGAGGCAAAGATCTTTGGAGAAATCGGTCACCTGCTGGTAGTGGGGATGCAGCTAAGGTCTCAATAAGGCTCAGGCTGATTCTGTGTACTCTTCTGATATAAAGGTCTCGCATTGGTATCTTGGGAAGGATTTCATTTTCTCTCGGCCTCTTCAGCCATTGGGACCCCTCAAAGAGGGGAAATCTTGTCTCCTTTTAGTCTCTCCTGAGCAGTCCATGTCCCAGTGCTCCTCAGCATGTAACATCTCCTTGCCCCTTCCCTGACATCCTTGGAGAACTGGAATGGGGGTGACTCTATCCCTCTATCCTCTTCTAAGGAATACCATACCACCATCTGCTATTGCTTCTCAGCTGCCAAATATTCTCTGAAGTCTTCTGCCTTTGCAGAAAATATGCTGGCATCAATAATGATTTTTACATACACCCACAAGCTTCAGGGAAAACTCATCAGACCCTCCCAGGACCTACCCTACTATGCTCTGCTATTGTCCAATGGCATCACCAAGGTAGGACTGCAGTAAGAAATAGGATTCTTGTCTTCCAATCTTAGACAACTTCTGACTGTATTTACAGAGCTTCAAAGACACCTCCCATAGTATCCTTGTGGTAGGCTGGATGCTCAGGTGGCCCCCAGGGTTCTTGCCTCTTGTGTATATGCCCTGTGTATGCCCTCCCCCTTGAGAGGGCAAAAACTGGTAAGTATAACAGACTATTACTCCTTGGATAGGTTATTAATTAGTTAATTTCCAGGTCATCCAAAGGGAGATATCTGGATGGGCCTGATTTAATCAGATTAACACCTAAAAAGAACTGGGCTTTCCCTTCCTGAAGGCAGAAAGATCTGAAATGTAAGAGGGTCAATGGCAGGGACCATGTGGAACCAGAATGGTCTAGAAGCTGAAGGTGTATCCAGGAACACAACAAGCAAGACAGAAAGACAGCAGGGACTTCAATCCTACAAGCACTCAGAAATGAATTCTGCAGACTGTCTGAGGAAGCTTGGAAGCAAATCTTTCCCAAGTTGAGACTCCAGATGAGAACACAGTCTAGCCGGCACTTTGATTTCAGTCTCAGGAGACTGAGCAGAGGATTCAGCTAAGCTGTAGCCTGGGAAACTGAAGATAATAAATTTATGTTGTTTTAAGACATTAAATTTGTGGCTCTTAAGCCATTTGTAATGCAGAAATAGAAAAGCCATATACCCTTTCTTTCCCCTTTCTGTTTCCCTTACACCATCTTGAATTGGGAGCTCAGAGCTGGCGTTATATCTAAGAGATAGCAAGGCCAGTTTGGCAATCTTATAGCAAGCCTAGAAATGCATGGCTCAATTTCTTGATGACTCTCTTCAGAATGGCAGAGATGTGGGATGATAAATACTTTTTTATCCTCAGATAGGAGTCCCAATCAGAAATCCAGAGCATCAACATATTCAATACATACTATTCTTTGGTTAGACATGCATTATTGGATATTTTAGAAGCTTTTGTATACTGTTCAATTCTACTGAAGGTGTGTGTGCGTGTGTGTGTGCACTTGTTTGTGTGAAACTTGGGTGATTCACAAAATTAATAGATGGAAAAACATCTTTTACTTTGCAGAGTACCATGCATTGAGGCAATCAAAATGTCACAACAGTCATTCAACATTTGTTGAGAAGCCCCCCTGTGCCAAGTCTCTGAATTTGCTCTTAAATATCTATTAATTGGTAACAAATTGAACCACAGGTAGCTGAACCTCAAGGAACCAATTCATTCAAGAGATATTTATTGAGCAACTTGGAGATAAAACTTCAATAAAGGAAAGTCCTCATGTTCTAGGGGATTCACAACATCCTAAAGATGGTGAAATACCTAAATAAATATTCCAAATTCATTCACAAAAGTGGGCACATTATCAGTGTCAGGCAGTGTAAAGACTACTTCATAGGGAACTATGACTGAGCTGAGCAACGTATGCAAATTCTGTGTATGTGGATTTATTTATGAGAAAAGAACTCATTACTTTACTGTATTTTCTAACACATCCATAAACAGGTTCACTAGGGAGAAGTGTCCTAACATATGCAAAGACAAAGAGGCAACACAATATATTGCCTAGTCCAATAGATGGATTGACATGGGTTACCTCATGGGGTGTGTGTAGGGCATTCTGGCAACTTTTCATTATTACTGCTTTGGGGGAAGATCATAAATATGTAAAATTAATAAAACCCTGAGATGATGGCCAAGCACAAGATTTATTAAACAAGGTTTCCTAAACTTAGGATGAACAATATCGCACAGGTAAGAAGAACACTTACTTTCAGAAAAGCAATTGAGGGAAAAAAAACAACTCTCTTAGCACATATTTGGTCCAATTGAACCACCTTTTTTTTTTTTTTTTTTTTTAGGTAGAAAGAGATAGAGTGTGAGCAGGGGAGGGGCAGAATGAAAGAGAGAGAGAATCTTAAGAAGTCTCCATGCCCAGTGCAGAGCCAGATGCTGCCTGATAGGAGCTCGATCCCACCACTGTGAGATCATGGCTTGAGCCAAAATAAAGAGTCAGATACTTCACTGACTGAGCCACCCAGGGGCCCGAACCACACTTTAACTAGTAGAAGCCCCTTTTGATGCGTCACTTTGAGTTATTTTAATTTTTATTTTGTTAAATTTTGAAAACTGGACTTGTGCCCAACTTGAATGACAATTCTTTACTTTACCATATTTTTATTTATTTTATCTGTTGATTTGATATACATTTATACTGCAGAAAACAGAGGAATTTGAAACAGGAGCAGTCAAGAGGGTTGGATTCAGTCTTTTCAAATGTGCTCTGAGTGATTTGTAACATGCTTGCAGAACCCAGAACTGCATTTCTGGACCAAGTCTCTAAAGACAAAAGGTGTTCTAAC
Source organism: Suricata suricatta (assembly GCF_006229205.1). Classification (NCBI taxonomy): domain Eukaryota; kingdom Metazoa; phylum Chordata; class Mammalia; order Carnivora; family Herpestidae; genus Suricata; species Suricata suricatta. The sequence continues at coordinate 44,588,358 of NC_043709.1, read as the reverse complement.
AGAATTTGTAAGTATATTTCCATCATTTACCCCAACAAGTGTTGCTGGTTTTATATTCCTGATTTATAACAATGCTATTATCACTGATAGTTTTGCATCAAATTCCAGTTAGTACTTTCTGGATGCAACTAATTTGCAACAGCTTGATTTTGTCTAATGATACAACAGTTAAGTTCTGCTTTACTTCTAAGCCCCTTCTTTACTTGTAGGAGATACACTCTAACACTCTTCTTTACTTGTAGTGGGTCTTATTTCACTCAGGGAAACAATCTTATACTGCATTTATTTCTCTATTAGATATTTCCTATTGGATAAAAATATTAAATATCATTGGAACAAGGAGAAAAGGCAATGTGAACAGCTTAAGTATTTGATTTATCATTCTTAAAACATTATAATTATAGGGGTGCCTGCGTGGCTCAGTTGGTTAAGCATCCAACTTTGGCTCAGGTCATGATCTCGCTGTTCATGGGTTGGAACCCTGCGTCGGGCTCTGTGCCAACAGCTAGCTCAGTGCCTGGAGCCTGTCTTCGGATTCTGTGTCTCCCTCTCTCTGACCCTTCCCTGCTCATGCTGTCCCTCTTTCTCTCAAAAATAAATAAAACATTAAAAATTTAAAAACATTATAATTATATATAATAAAATAAATTATATATAAACTGCAATCTATATTTTAAAAGTTTTTAAAATTATGATATTATACATAATAACAAATTAAATTATAACATATAAATTATAATCTATATATTTAAAATCATTTAAATTTTGATTACATTATACATAGTAATATATTTATATACTATATATGTTATTATATACATAAACATATAATACACAATACAGAATTATATATGTCACAGAGTTATTGTGGCAATCTTATAAGATAATATATTCAAAGTACCTAACAGCACAAAGCACATAATAGATGCCCAATAAATAGATTATATATAATTACATTATAGATTATATAATTATAAATAAAATTTTATAAAAATATAATTCAATAATATAGTTATATAATTAAAATTACAAGTTTTAATTATCTTTTCATTTTTTACTTTAGAGAGAGAGAGCGTGAGTGGGGGAGAAAAGGTGAGGGGGAAGGAGAAAGAATTTTAAGCAGGCTCCATGTTCATCATGGAGCCAGACATGGGGCTTGATCTCACTACTGTGAGATCCTGGCCTAAGCCAAAATCAAGAGTTGGATGCTTAACCAACTGAGCCACCCAGATGTCCTAAGTTATAGTTATCATTTCTAAAAATTGTTTAACAATTCCACTATCACATATTTGTGAAACCAACTAATTCTTCCCCCAATTACTAGCTTTCCTTCGACTCTCAAAATATTCTGAACCCATGTACATTAACCTTTTCAGAGATTATTTTCATTTAATACTGATCAGAGTTTCAAAATGAAGTTAATAAATATGGAGTTTGAAGCATGAAACAATTTTTAAGAAATCAGACTTCCTAAAGAACGCCCTTGAAATACTCTCTCGTGCCATGCCCTACTTCATGGTAGTTTAGTCTGGAATGTGTGACCAACAAGGTAGTTTCTTGAATCTCCCCATTTAGGTCTGCTGCTTGACTGCCTAATCAGAGAAATCCCATACACCACACTACTTTATACATATTTGCATGGGCCTAAAATTAGCAATCTTGGCACAAGACTCAGAGGTGCCCAACAACTGCATAATCATGATTTCCGGAGTGAAGGTTTATGTCACTAGTCTGTCTAATCTCGTCAAGTTTCCAGACCTGATTAAGACATCATTATGACATCACCCTCTCCTCCCAACGATTCTGTTCTCATAATAAGGTAGCATTTTGAAAGCGGTGCTCTGAGTCTGATTTTGTTCCTCATTCAAATATCTCATTTACTCCTGTGGCAATTCACTGATCAGGTCAATATTTTCTCAGATTTTGACATTTTTCCGTACCTCAACCTCAAGACAGTTTTCCTTTCCAGTGGGGAGCATTATTTTGCCACACACTGGGCCAAAGAGTGGTGGTAAAATGTTAGGCAAGTTTATACATTTCACAAGGTGCTCTCTACTGGCCACAGATTTGTACTTCATGAACTTAAATATCAGGGGAAAGAGCAATTTTTCCTTTTTGCTTCCATAAATTTTGTGCTTTACAAACCAGAGAAACCCCTAGATATATCTTATGAAGATTTACATCACCAAACCAGCCTTATGCAGTGGTGTTATAGAAATCAGAGGCTGCTGCTGTGTGTGACATCTCTCAGAACACTGTTGATCAATATTTGGGGCAAAAAGGTTAATGCTTTTGTGTGTAGTGTTTCAAAGCACTTATTTTATGGAAGCAGGGACTTGAACCATCCAAAGTTATTGTATCAGAGTTATTGTGACAAGCTTATAATATCAAGTGCCTAACACAGTGCAAGACCTGTAAACAGATGCTGAATAATGAAAGCTTCTCCTATTTGGCTGGGCAGAAGTCTGTCTCATAATAAGTCTTGTTTCCATTGTGCCAAGCTAAGGGCATCTTTGCTCTTTATCCCAGAAAGACTTCAGTGTATGTTGCAAATTGGTCATTCTTCCATTATTTGTGTTGTTTAAAAGCTATTGAAATAAAATGGATGTGCAATAAATGATATGCATCTAAAGTATACAATTTGGGGCACCTGGAGGGCTCAGTTGATTAAGCAACCGGCTCTTGATTTTGGCTCAGGTTGTGATCTCATGATTGTGGGACGGAGCCCTGCATGAGGCTCTGCAGTGCTGTGCATGGAACCTGCTTGGGATTCTCTCTCCCTCTCTCTGCCCCTCCCCCACTCATGCATGTGTGTGCATGCTCTCTTTCTCAAAATAAATAAACTTAAAAAAAATAAAAAATAAATAAAATGACTTTAAAAAATATACAATTTGGTGAATTTTAACACATATATTCATTTAACCTGTGAAACTATCACCACAGTCAAGATAATGAACAAATCCATTATCCCCAAATTGTTATTTTGTGTCTTTGTAATCCAACCTCTCATCTGCTTTTCTACTTTCCTGGGTAATCACTGATTTGCTTTTGGTCACTAAAACTAGGTTCACATTTCTTAGACCTTTACATGAATGGTCTCTAGAATGTGAGAGCCTTAGGCCTACACTTGCAATGAACTGAATTCTATCAAAAATTACAGGAGTGTGGAGGACCACAAGCTTCAGACGGGGCCGCACTCCTGGCACTTCCAACGCAGTTGGTGAGAGGCTGAGAGGAGGACCCAGCTAGCCGATGTTCAGATGTCTGACCTCAAGAAGCTAAGAGGTAATAAATGTGTATTATTTTAGGGTGCTTAATTTCTGGTAATTTGTTATATAGCAATAGAAAGCTGACACATGGTCCTGTTACATTCTAATGAGAAGTATTTCATTAAAGGATGTGAGAACATTTTTATGATAGCCTTCCCAAACTGCAACTAGAAACGTTAACTGTGAATTTCCCTTATAATGGCATTGGTCTGCCGAGATACGATAGCTGCCCTTTCATTGTTCGCGGTATCTTTTTAGTGCATTTGATCATTCTGATGACTGATCACACATCTCTGCATTTGTAAGCCAAATAAAGATGAACTGGAAAGCATTTTCATTTGAAGACTGGCACTGGAGATAAAAGAATGATAGGTATCAGAACTCTCTCTTTCTTTGAATCTCCTTCTCCCCTTTTGTTCCCTCTCTCTTAGAACCAAATGAAATTGAACATTCACTAGGAAGCCAAAAAGCATCAGTAAGATGTACTTGGCAGTTTTGATCGATGTTTCCTACTGCAGGTGAATTCTATATTTTTATACGCCTGCTTTGTCTGAGAGAGCTTGGGCATGGATTCCTGCCCTTAGGCTGGCCTGGAGAATAATATTCTAAGGTTGTGCTATAGACAACAATACTGTTATTGTGTAGCCATTCTGCTATTTTCATGCATGCCTTTTAAATTTTTGTGTGCAATATTTTGGTAAAAAAATAGACTTTAGAGCCCGCTGACCTGACTTCCACCCCTGAATCTCCCAGTTACTTGTCATAAGCTTCTGTGTAAGTCAGCTAAGCTCCCTGAGCACCAGTGTATTTATCTGTAAAATAGACACAAAAACTACCATCAAGTGTAGGTGTGAATATTAAAAGAGATAGTATATGACATGCATTTAATAATTACTAAAATATGACTGTTAATGTTATTCATATGGTAAAATATTGATAGCAGAATCTTTAGGTAAGCTTATTAAAAATCTGTGCATTATTAAATTCATTTTAAGAAATATCATACTTATGAACTACTTACGTATTATTTGCAAACTTTTATGTAAGGAAGGACAAAACTCTAAGCCGAACAGAGCACTATTTCTCAGTCATAGGTCCTTTTTAAAGAAAAACATTCTGGTGTGTCTCTCTGTTAATTTAAACAATTTTTTTATGACATCACACACACACACACACACACACACTCACATCCCTGTACCATTTCTTAGGAAATATATTATAGATGATAATTTGTTGATTTACTCATTCCACATAAGCACAATAATAATAGTTACACTGGACTATTTAGGACTGTCCTATGCAATTTTACATCATCTCATTTAACCAGCTATAAGCCAAGTAAGTTCAATTATTATCCTTAACTGTCCAAGTGATTAAAAATATAGGGAAAAGAGGCTTTGGAAAAGGCATGGAACCAGAGGTGTATATTAAGAATGAAAAGTTAAAGAACTCGTGAATATAAAACTTCAAGATAAGAAAACTGACGTCTCTTCTCCCATATTAGTGAAGGGCTAAGGCATAAATCCCAGAGACCCATTTGAACCACAGTCTGTCTGACCCAAAGATTGTACACATACCACTACCCTGTATTAAAATCCAGTCAGCAGTTAGGCCTGGTTCTATTGGTAGTGAAGTTAAGAAGCTCCAGTATTTGGACACTACCATTTAACCCATGATGTGAAAAATTCGATACAACCTGCAGAATAGTGGGAACTTCTAATGCATGTCCTTGGTGTGTCTTGTAGTAAGTACACGGCCGGGGGAAACAACCACGGTAGTTTTGACTGTAGTCAAGGACCTCTGAATCTAGCTCTGGATGCTCTGTTCTTTCTGTATGTGGATTCAGTGAAAGACCATGATAGAAAACAAAGATGAGACAAAGCCTGTTTCTAGAAAGCAAGTCTAGAAGAAAGATTGAGAAATAAATGCTTATTTGGGAGACACTCTTTCGGTTTCTGCAGTTTCCAATATCCTTTTCACAGTTGTCCTACTAGTTTTGTGGTTTAAGGAAATACTATAAAATCTTCAAGACCAAAAAATACATGCTGATCTTTCCAGTCAACCAGTTGCTTTGCCAAACAAAACAGAAGTTCTTCAAAAATGTTCTGCCACTTTGGAGTACCATTTAAGTTCAGGCTTGACTATTCAGTTCCTAAGAAGGGAAGTAGGGGATAGTTACTGAGTGAATTGGGCTGTGACCAGGCATTGCTTTCTCTTCTTCCATAAGATAGGTCCTCTTTGGCATCTTTTTCCAAAAAAGCCCCATCTCATTGCAATTAAAAACTTGTTCCGTCAGGTAAACATTTAGAAACCATGAGCTTCTGGAACTTGGTAGCAAACACCTCAGCTGCCTCAGCATCCAAACCCACAACCTCTCCAAGCCTCACAATACTATGGATGCCACTTCTCCTCTTAACGTTATGAAACCATCCCCTGCTTGCCTTGAAACTTTCTTTGTTTTCGGGTGATGTACCTGGCAGTTTACTTATGAGGTCAATGTACGAGCCCTTTGCCTTCTTACAGATAAAGTTCTCAGTCACAGTATCACCTGCTGGTTGCTCCTCCTTTATCCAAAGCAGAAGCAATTTTTCTACATCTTCCGGAACATGCAGCCATTGCTTTGATGTTCTTGTGATTTCTTTTGCTGCATCTAGTCCCCTTATTTCTTCTTTCTGTTCTAATATTGTGCAAATGGTCAACATAGACTTCGTATAAAATCTTGCAATTTCAGCCACCTCATTCATACTTCTTGATGGTTTCCTTCTTAACTTCCACCATAATCATCTTCTTCTTACTGCTTTTCTTTTAGTCCTTTTTCTGCATGGGGGCCATTGTATATGCTCACACGGATGTTAATACAGTACAGTATTAATAAACTCTTGTCATCGACTGTATTTAATGTGACTGGCAATGAGGCAGCAGAGGAAAGGGTCTATATCTGAGTCAGCATGACCTAGAATGAAGCAAAGCATTCCTAAGCTTACTCTTATGTGGAAAAGCAAAGGACTGTCCAGAGGTGCTTTGGAATGACAAAAATACACTAGTGCCAGGTGTGGGCACCTTCCAATGTTCTGAAAAATCACTGATTTCTGTCAGACACCGTGACGCAAGACCAAGTATCTGGGCATAGGAGACAATTACTGACAATTGTGCAGAGAGAGAGAGAGAGAAGAACCATTGGCTCAGTTGTGATTAAGTGACATTCGACGTCATGTACTACTCATGTTGCAAGACATTGCTCATTTGTCAAGTTAAAATTTATTAGAAATGTTTTCTTGTCTTGTGCAACACTCACAGAATAAGTTACTCACAAGCCGAGGTTTTACTATATATTCTAAGTATGCTATCTTCAGGCAATAGATACCTGTATTTCATTGCCATCCTATATTGCAGAAAGAAGGTTCTGAATCTTTTCTTCAAAATTCTTATTCCTTTCTTTATAAGATACCTCTATGGTGTATTTCTGTCATAATCATGAATAATTGCATTCTTCCATTCAGCTTCTCACATACATAATTAATGTCAACCACATGAACTTTCCTCATAGCCTCTGTTTCTAATGTCATTTTCTATTTGACAGGCCTGAACTCTGCTGATGAAATGGCAGGATTCTATTCAAACTTGATCGAAACAACAACAAAATCAATATGTGTCTCAAAAAATTGTACCAAAAAACCCCACCCTATACTCCTGAATGTTTCCTGTGGTTAGGATGCTTTTTTCATTTCTAAAACAATTTAAACTCTAAATATATTTTTTCAGTATTTTGTTTAGTCTATTTATGATTGAATAGATAAATGTATATACCTATACTGAACATATATTTCCAATTCCAAGCTCTGGTCTTCATAGACAATGTAAATATTACAGTCTCTCAGAAGGTCTTATAATTTAATTTAGTCATCTTTTAGTGCAAATAAATGGTACTACTCATTTATACTTTTTTACCCAATGACCGCAATGACCACATCTTGAAATCTTCAGACATCCATCTTCAAAAGTTTATAGATCCTAAAAGAGATAAAACCCATGGCCTTGGCCTCTCTGGATTTGAACTGAGGAAAGGGGAAGATATTGAGCTCCTTCTGTGAGTCTTGTATTTTATCATATTTTTTGTATGTATTTTCCCATCTAAAAGTCTAGGAGTACTTGGGCTGCTCAGTTGGTTACACATCTGACTTCAGCTCAGGTCATGATCTCACAGTTCATAGATTCGAGCTCAGAGCCTGGAGCCTGCTTTGGATTCTGTGTCTCCCTCTCTCTCTGCTCCTCCCCCACTCACACTCTGTCTTTGTCTCTCTTGAAAAGAAATAAACATTAAAATACATACATACATAAATCTAAACTATGTGAAGTAAGTGTAGCAGGTAGGGAATTCAGATCACAAACCTGAGAATTCAAGAAACACGTGTCTAATTCATTCCTAACTAATCTTAACTTGCAATTTTGGCCCCCATTCTGTGAAATTAAAGCAATTTAATCTCACCCATTAAGGATTCAATTTTTCCCAGAGGTGATGTCTAAGTCTGGAAGACTTTATGAGTGTCTACTCTGATATTACCTGAGGCAGCCACTTTCTTCAGGCTTTAGATCTGTATTATCCAATATGGTAGTCAGTGGTCACAAGTGGCTACTGACTACTTGAAATGTAGCTAATCAGATTTAAAATGGTCTGAAAGTGTGAAATACAGAATATATTTCTTCTGAATTATAGAATACTAGATTTCAAAAATACAGTACCAAAAAGTCTATCATTTATAATATTTAATAGATGACATGTTGAAATTATTTTGAATATATTTGGCTAAAGAAAATATATTATTAAAATTAACTTCACTTGTTAATTTTCCTTTTTCAATATGGCTCCTAGAAACTTTAAAATTATATTGGTGGATTGCATTATTTCTATTGAGAATGATGCTCTAAGACTTTGTTGCTTTGCTTGAGCAAAGTCATTTCTATTGTTGTTACACGCATTGCTTTGCAGACCCATGGACTTACTATTATGAAAAAGTTAACCAAGTTTACTCTGACTCAGTTCACAGTATAGATAGTTTTAGTGTAAAAAGTTCTATAGGACCTTATTTCATTTTCTCTAAAAATTAAAATCACCATTTTTTCCTAAGAACATCTATAAAGTTTCTTTCTGCAAGGATCTGACAGACACTTGGGGCTCGTTCTGTGGAAATTTAGAAATGAGAATTCATGTTCTGTTTCTGACTGCCAAGAAAACATCAATTTGTGTCACAAATGAGCAAGGACTTCCCGTAAATTAAAAAAAAAATTGTGGGATCTCTCTGAAGAGCGTAATCTATTACAAGCTCAGTTGTTATTTGAGCTATTTAGTTTTTTTTAAAGGAAAGCAATCATTCAAAGTCCCTTAAATAAGGGTTCATATAAAATGCTTTAAACTGCTAGGGGTACCTGGCTGAATGAGAAGCCAGAATTGCAATGAATCAAGTCACCATTTGTGTGTGTGTGTGTGTGTGTGTGTGTGTGGTAAGAACACTTAAAATGAGATTTACCTTTTGACCAACTTTTATGTGTATCATAGAGAATTTATTAACTATAGGCTCACAATGCTATAAAGCTGATTTCTAGAACTTATTCATCTTGCATAACTGAAACTTTATACCTACTGAAAAACAGCTCCCCAAATCCTCCCTTGTTTCAAAGCCTGGCAACCACTACTGTTTCTGTGAGTTTGACTAATATAAAGAATTTTTAAAATATTTATTTTAGAGTGTAAGCAAGGGAGGGGCACAGGAGGGGTGGACAGAGGGTCTGAAAAGGGACTGCACTGACAGCAGTGAGCCCAATGCAGGGCTCAAACTCACCAACCATAAAGTCATGACTTGAGCTGGAGTCGATGTTTAACTGACTGAGCCACTTAGGTGGCTGAGAATTTAACTGTTTTAGATACCTCATATAAGTGGAGCCATGCAGTATCTGTCCTTCTATGACTGGTTTATTCCACTTAACATAATACCCTAAAGTTTCATCCATGTTGTTGTATATGGAAGGATTTCCTTTTGTAAAGTTGAATAGTATTCCTTTGTATGTATACCGTGTTTTCTTTATCCATTCTTCCACCAGTGAACATATGATTCTCTTCAAGAGTCTGATGTAGTAGTCAATTGACTACTTGAAATGTGGCTAGTCAGATTTAAAATGGTCTGTAAGTGTGAAACACAGAATATATTTCTTCTGAATTTTAGAATACTGTATTTCAAAAATACAGTACCAAAAAAGTCTATCATTTGTAATATTTAATTGACAACATGTTGATATTATTTTGAATATATTTGGCTAAAGGAAGTGGGATTGCTGGATCATATGGTCTACTCTTTAGTTTTTCTAAGATTCACAAACATCAACTCAAAATGAATTTAAGATTTAAACAAAGGACCTAAACCTGAAAACTCCTAGAAGAAAACATCATGAAAAATCTCTGTGATGTCAGTCTCAGCAATAGTTTTCTCCATACAACACCAGAAGCAAAACAAAAGCAAAATCAGACAAGTGAGAGCTCCCAAAGTAAAAAGTTTCTATATATAGCAAAAGAAAACAGTTATCAGAGTGAAAAGCCAGCATGCAAAGTGGGAGAAAATAATAGCACATCATGTATATGATAAAGGGTTAATTCCCAAAAAACATATATACACACACACATACACGCACACACATATATACATATATGAAACTCCTTCAATTCAATAGTACACATCAAAAAATTACCCACAAATATCCGGATTAAAAATGGGCAAAAGACCTGGGATTTGAATAGATATCTCTTCAAGGAAGACATACAAATGGCCAACAAGTCCATTAAAAGATGAACAAGATCGTTCTAGAGGAGGGCAAAACATTCTGATGGAACAGGAAACACAGAAGAGGAGAAAATAGACCCAAGAGAGTAATTTACTTGCTCTCTTTTCTGTGGAGGAAAACTTTAGAGATTTGGAAAAGATTTCGGAAACATTTTTGTCTCTACCCTTTGAGTCAGAACTTGGAAGGGGGAATAGAGCTGTTGAGAAAGCAATAATGAAGGCGTTTCTCCCGAGTCTTGCAAAGGCTCGCAGAAAGCAGTGTCAGATATAAAAGAGGGCTAGCTGAGGTTGTCGAGTAAACTGCCAGTGACAGGCTTGGGGCTCACAGCAAACCTGCTAACAGAAGCAGAGGCAAGGCTATTTGGCATAGCGGCCACTCACAATCACCCCGGAAGGGAAAAAATGTAACTTCCTTGTGATGAATTTCAATGGCGGTTATAGGCTCTAGCCCTCAGAAAGGCAGTTCCTTCTCTTCACATGGTGATACACATGGTGTGCTAATTACTGACCAAAGATCTAATCCACATCCCCCATCCTCCATACGGACACAGGCTCAGAGGGGACATCAGCTGGGCAGGTGATGTTAGGCTAAGGGTTGTTTTCCTAAGCAGTCAAAACAGAGATGGTCAGAGGGCTGGTATAAAATTCATTCAAGAGAAATAAGCTGCCAAGATGGAAATAAGAAAAGCCAAACTGGTTATCAGATCTAGTGAGGGAAATCACAGGTGCCAGGCGTTTGGAAGCCCAAACGCCCAAGAACCAATGAAATATAAGATCGAAATCAGAAGTAAGGGTTAAGTGGGCACAAGGTAATATTTATTTAACAAATAAGCAAAAATATAAAATATAAATACATAAAATAAATTTAATATATAAATATGAATATATGTTTAGATAGCCTGTTGTGCACCAGGTAAAATCACAGGCAAAATGTAATGATGAGCAAAACATGGTGTTTGGCTTCAAGAAAGTTACGGTCTAGTCAGGAGAGTAACAAACAAATTACAGAGTGATGGGTCTTATGGGAGTGCACAAGCATGGCACCTAACTAGGTTTTAGGAGTCAGAGAAGATTTCCAGAGTGTATAGCATCCAGGGTTATATCTAAAGGATGAGTTAGGCGGGTAAGATGGTTTGTCAGGGAGGAGGGAGGAATGGCCATGGAGGAAGCACAGGGAGAGCAGGATTCTAGGCCAAGGGTGGCAGATACAGAGGCTTAGGATCAAGAGTCAATACAAAGAAATACTAGAAGCCTGAAAGTGAGAGCTGAGGGTAGAGAGGGTAAAAATTATACCATGTTGAGGAGTTTGGACTTTTTCCTGGTGGCAAAACTAAGCATTTGGTTTTAGGCAACACTGAAATACAGACAATAGACTTCTGGAAGGCAAGACTGAAGGGCAAGGTAACAAGAGTAGGGGGTTCCGGCAGTGACATAGGCAAGAGGTGATAGTGACCAGAACTAGGATGGTGGCCATGGGTATGGAGAAAAGTGGATGGTTTCTGAAATATAGAGGAAGACTTGGGGGGACATATTCGATGATTGGATGCAAGACTGAGGGAGCGCATAGGACTTGGAGTTGGGCAAGGGACTGAGGCTCTAGGAATTTTTCTGCAAGTAGAGACAGACTCCTCTCAGCTCCATCTTCCAGGGACCTGTGTGGGTCAGCCTCCAGGGTAAAGATAAAGTCTATGAAGACTCCTGGTTCTTTGAACAAAGCTGCTCTGAGTGTGAGGGAACATCAGAGGAAAGTTGGGGCTTCTCTGTTCTGATTTGTGACAATAACCTCTGAGAGATGAATGACAAAGAAGCAATCACAAATATAGTCCTCTCAAAGGCAGACCAGATCTTGGCCCAGCTGAAGATGAGGCAACATAAAAAGCTTGCCATTTAAAAGGAACTCTGTGGAGCATGGTTTTGTATTATAAAGACTATTTTTATATTTCAAGGACTATATATCAGATTAAACTTCTAAAACCTAATAATGGCAGGTAGTGCAAGGCTGGCGGTAGCCGATTCTAAGAGGAAAAGAACGCTTGTCAAACCCCAGTATTAATAGGCCCCAGTATATTTTATGAATAGCAAACATGAAGCAATCATCCTAGAAACTGCCAATTTACTGGAAGCATACTTTACCACAGACAATATCCAGTCAAGATATCCAATCTGAAATTATGATTTTCCATTACTTTTATAAAATGAAAACATCAAGTCTTTCCTAATCATACCTGTAAATTGAATATTGGATGCTGTAAAATATCTATAAAAGACCCCAAATAGCTATATCTATTATCTCCTGTAATAAAATATTACATTAAATCTGATATTCAAAATCCCATTCAAATATGTTGACTTGGTACTTTCCATAAACATATCTAAGAGTCTTACAGTGGAATAATCTTACAGATTTCAGAAAACACAATTTAAATGAAAAAGAAAACCTTGGTTTTAGGAGCCATTTGGCACCACTCACTAATATTAACAAGCCACATAAAAATTGAGAAGTTAATGTTAATAGTATTTGTTTAATTTGAAAATTACATTTTGATATTTGATACATATATAACAACTCAATTCGTTCTCTCTGAGTACTTTTGGCATGTAATTCAATCTATACTTCTGTAAAATATTGTTTTTCTTCCCTCCCAAGTCTTACACTTCCAAAATAGATGTTCATATTGGGATGAGCACTGGGTGTTGTAAGGAAACCAATCTGACAATAAATTACATTAAAAAATAGATGTTCACTTTCTACTTCTTAAGATAAATACACAAAATTCATATTCAAATAATTTAATACATATATTAAAATCCAAATTATTTTCCACATTAAGTACACATGGAACTAACCCTAACCCTAACCCTATAGGTTAGCATCTATAAGATATATGTACAAATTAACTATAAATTTTGGTGAAACTCCCCAACTTACCCATATTTGGATAAAGTCTAATAAGTTAACCATGTTTATTTATTTTCATATGTGAAGTCACTATTTTATAAATTATAATTTTTATAGCATCGTTAGGCTGAGTATAACCGATCCAAATTCTAAAGAAAGACTCCATAAGCTTTCTGTGGACAAATTTCTTACTTTACTAAAGTCTTGAAATGATACTTAGAAACAAAAGTGCCTCCGGAAAGACCTTGAGCACACAATGATGGGAAAAAACGGACTGATCATGAGCAGTCTGGATGGAGGTGAGCCCCTTTCCATATTCTTGAAGACTAGAAATGCTCTCCAGGACAGAGAGAAGGTTGCTTCCTTCTGCTAAATCAGTTTTAACTGTGATTGCCGGCCCATCAGGATTAGTCAGGTAAAGAACCTTACATAGCCAAACACTGAGTTTAGGCTTTTCATATTTAGAAGAAGCTATTATATATCAATATATATTATATATATATTGGCAACATGAATTTGAAGGCAATAAAAATGACACTGCCTTTGAAAGAACAAATATTTACCATGATACAGAAACATTGAAAAGAAATGCTGAGGTAACAAATTCAACAGGGCAGAAGAGGGGGAAGATTTATTGTCGAAAATGATTCTTCTTTTATCCAACTACCTGAGTTACAAAGATCCATCACTAAGAAACACTTGGGGGAAAAGGCCACAAGGTCTGAATAAAAGGGCCATTGGGAGAAAGTTGGAAACGAGCAGGAAGCATGTTGAAGGAAACTAACATGGTAGTAGGGCTTGTTCTGATGGGCGCGGTCAGATACTTGAGTGTCCACGTGGTGTAGCAAGGTCAGAGGTGATGCAAGCAAATGCTAGGACCAAGAAATGCAAACGCAGTGTAAGCATGGGGGTCCATATAGCAAGAATTCTAAAATAAAATAGGCAGGGGATACTCAAAGCATGACAGGTTCTAAATTGGGATTGGCAGTTGAGGGTCAGAGTCTAACCCTCCAGCAGACGTGACTGATAAATACTTGCCTGGGTATTAAGAACCTGCCAAGCACGCCAGGGTTTTGGAAAAAACTTTCATAATAGAGAATATTAGGATCAGGAAATCAAAAACAGGCATCAGGAAAATGGGGGTACAGTCACAGTTCTTTAAAATGGAAAATAGAAAAATTCTCATATGCACAAACATTCATGCCTTAATTAACCAAACCACAAGCAACACAAGTGACTGAAGACAGAATTCATCCAAAGTCTCACCAGATTCTCTCACCTATCCTGAATCCCTTCCGCTCCATCACACCCTCCATGACATTGCCATGCCCCATAGACTCTTCCTCTAGAATTTCTCTTAATAAATCTCCTACCTCCCATGCCTTACTACTGCTCCTCTAGTTGTCTCTCATAATTTTTTATTTGCTTTAGATTTTCCCCCATTCAATCCAATTTCTACATTGATCCCAAGTTCCTTTTCTTGTTTTTTAATTTATAGTTTATTGTCAAGTTGGTTTCCATGTTACACCCAGTGCTCCTCCCCACAAGTGCCCTCCTCCATGCCCATCACTCCCCTTCTCCTTTCCCTCTCTCCCTTCAGCCCTCAGTTTGTTCTCAGTATTCAAGAGTCTCTCAGGATTTCCTCCCTCCCTCTCCCCAACTCTTTTCTCCCCTCACCCCTTCCCATGGTCCTCTGTCAGGTTTCTCCTGTTAGACCAATGAGTGAAAACATATGGTATCTGTCCTTCTCTGCCTCACTTATTTTGCTTAGCATGAAACCAAGTTCCTTTTCTAAACCATATGTCTGCATGCCCCATTCCCTTGATCAAAAACCTTCAACAATTTCTCATTGGTAATTTTCAACATTGTTTTCCAGTGACATGGGAGATAAAATTGAAAGGCATGATGACATGATTCCATGGATGTAACATGATTTTGAAAAATCCAAAAGTATTTTTTAGGGAAGTGAAAGCAATGTTATAGCATACTTTTGTTTAAGTAGGTTTGGGACTCTTAAGTATTCACAAAAGCATTTTGCAAGTGGTTTAGTAATAGGTGGAGCCATCAGTAATCCATCTATGTATTCATCCAACAAATGTTTATGAATGCCTACTACTACTCTGGTAGTGCAATGGTGAACCAGGCAGACAAACCTCACACTCCAGGAGCTCATAGTTCAGTGGAGGAGGCATATACTGACATACTGAACAAATAATTACTTATTTTAATAATTTAATTATAGGAATGTGAAACATAATACTTGAAGTTTTTTTTTAATTATGGATGATACTAATAGTGGATGAGATATAACTGAAGAAAGATTTGGCTAGTTGGAAGGTAGTTCAGTATGCCATAAAGAAAGACAATGAAATGATAAAAAGAAAAAAAGAAGTTAAAAAGTGAAAAATATTGAGAAGTTGAATATTAAGTACAATGATAATTCTGGAAGGAGAGGACAGAGATAATAAAAAAGTGCAATATTTAAAGAGATAATACCTGATTATTTTCCAAAACTGATGAAAGACACACACTTGAGAATCTCACACAAAATAAGTAAAAGAAAACCCACATCTAGAACAACCTAATGAACATTTAGAACACTAAAACTAGACAGAGGATCTTAAAAACCACCAGATTACCTTTAAAAGATAAACATGGCCTGAAATTTTCCACTGCAATATTGGAGGCTAGAGAATCATGTAATAATATTGAGATGCTGAGAGAACATAACTGCCAAAATAAATTTTTGTGCTCAGAGTCTAAAATGAAATCAAGATACTTCTAGATAAATAAGAAGAGACAGCTTGCCACCACACAACCATTTTACTAGAGGAAATTCTAAAGCAAGAATTTTAAGAAGAAAGTGACCCCAGAGAGAAAGTTTGAGATACAAGAAGGAATGAAAAACACATAAGATTGTAAATTTATAAGTAAATCTAAATGAACATCAACTGTTTAAAAAAAATGCAAATACAATCTTATAAGGTTAAATGTAAGAATTAAATTACACCAAAACAGTTACATATAAGAATGTAGGGTAAGTTTAACTGTTCAAAGCTTTTAAAAGTTATTTTTATCCCAGAGAAAGGTAAAGTTATTGATTACATTTAACCTTTAGTTTTCTTTAGTTTCAAAAGTAGCTACTAAATAATAGAAAAGATGCATAACTTCTAAACTAATTGAAAGGAAAATGTATTAAGAAAAAATCTTAATTGCAAAGAAGGCAAGCAAAGAGAAAAAAAAATGATGGGCAAATAGAATATAGATTAAGATAGTAGATATAAACCCATATATACCATTAAAGAACCAGACATAGAGTCAGTGGAATTGACTCAATGATATAGTTTTAAAAGATTGTCAGATAAAAACAGAGCATCTCAAACATATGGACCTAGAAAAGTTGAAAGTAAAGAAGTCTTGAAACATACCAGCCAAACCTTTTTTGTTGATCTTTATCAAAGAGAAGATAAAAGCAAAATACATCACAAGATACAAAGGAACCCTTCATAATAATAAATGGTACAATTCATCAGGGAGATAAGATCATTTTAAATTTGCATGCCATAGACTCAAAATATATGATAAAAAATTGACAACACATAAAAAGAAATTTTAAAATTCATGAGCATAGGGCATGTGGCAATAGCATTTTCCAAAGATAGACGCAATAATCTAGTTATCCCACATCAAGAAGGTGGAGCCCATTTCTTCACCCCCTTGAGTCTGGGTATGTCCTGTCACTGCTTTGGTCAATAGAATATGTAGAAGCAATGCTCTGCAAATTTGGAACATTGCCTTTAACTGATTGAATAGTTTCCACATCCTTGCTTCTCAGTATACACACACACACACACACACACACACACAGGTTATATATATATATATATGTATATATATGAAAGAGAGAGAGAGAGAAGGGGAAAGAAATAAGAACGTGGAAAAAGCATGCATAAGCAATGTATCTAAAAGCTGTGATAGTGGCAGAAAGATGGAGCCATAACTTGAGGGAGATGTTGAAGTGAAAAGGAAGTTTGTGGGATTCATGTTTGTTTGGTGTGATTTGATTTAATATGGCTATCGGATGAGTTTAAAATGTTCAAACCCAGTCAGGAAGGATCCAGAATTAACAGAGAAACTGAAAAGATAGGAAAAAGTTTTACCTAAGAATTGACACCACTCAAATGAGGCCAGAGGGGTTGGGAGTCAGCATTCAAGGAAAGAGAATTCTTTCCCTATGACAAGAGGGCTTTCAAGTTCCCCTCAGCTTGAGTAAATTTGGTCCTAACTATAGGCTTCTGACCTCCCTTTTCTTAGAGTATTTACCTTAAAATTTGCAGATATAATTTCTTTCTGTGACCCCTTGAAATGTAAATTGTCTACAACCCAAGAATGTCTGGAATGCATCATTTTGAAAAGTAAGTATCAAGAAAGATAAGGCTTCTATCTCCCAGTCTCTGTGGGAGGGCAGAAGCCTATCTTCAGTAAGTTAAACAATTAGCAGACACAGATGGTCTAATCATATTAACCATCCTCTTCTTAATGACCCCCAAGACCTTCCCACCTACACAGCCCACTGCTTAAAAACTCTCCCAATTTTGTTTCAGTGGAGTTAAGTTCAATCTCTCCCCTATATTGCAATAGTCTTAAATAAAGTCTTCCCTGATGTTTTGAACAAATGTCCAGTGTAATTTCTCTTTGAAACTTGCAGAAAGAGACAAGAAACAAGAGGCGCAGAAGCACTGGGATTTGCAGATATGGCGTCAGGAATTTGAAGAAGTTCCCTGTGGTGGCCTTGATTTATGACATAACTATGAGGCAGGGTTGCCTAGAGGAGAGGAAAAGAGAAGGAAAGAGGACAAAGGTGATTGAGGGCTGGAGCAAATGAGAGGTGATCTGAAACAGTCACTGTGGAGAAGTGAGGGAGTCAACTGGAGAAATGCAGTGAGAATGCTGGGAAATATTGAAGGCCCAGTTAAGCCCAGTAGTACTGAATGGATGATTACATGATGCTGACATCTGTCATTTTATAAGGAAAGAAAAATGAGATGTAGCTAATGTAACTTTGAATATTTGGACTCTATCACTGAATCTTATTCATGATTTTTTCTTCACACTTTGCTTCCTCAAGTAGTATTAGTGTGCTTTAGGGGAGTAAAAATAAACCTCATTTACCACAATACATGTTTTGAATCCTCTTCTGGTTTTTAACAGGAAGTTTAATATCCTCAAGATCTCCCTCTTTGCATAGTCTACCAAATTTCTAAGGATGCTACATGGGACCTGCTTGTAAGTCACTTTCCCTGAGAATACTAAGGGTGGAGGCTTGGAAACTTTCTCACATATGATTACTGTCCCTGTCATCTTTCTGCTCAATTGGCTGCGGTTGGTCTTCTTTCCACAGGTTACCAGGCCAGCTGATGACAACTTCCTCTGGACAGAAACACTCATATGTCCTTCTTCCTCCTCTCCTGGCAGGAGGAAGGTAGCCACTGCCCATGACCAGTTTTTTCATAGAGGTTTGTGCCCAGCAGAGCCTGAGGCCCAGGGGACTAGTTAATTCTCTTACCTCAGCCTCTCCTTCCTAGAACACAGGGAAACTCCAAGTGCTAGTAAGTAGAATGAAGGAGAATGAGTCCTGTGCCTCGTGGTACCTAGAAGCCCCAGGGGTCAGTCAGGTTTACTCTGATAGACATTTTTTCCCCTTGTGATCATTGTCACTTAAAAACCTCGGAGTCTCTCTTCTTCTAGTCCAACTCCTTTAAGGACTCTTACCCCTAGTCTATGAGACAAATGTATATATATATATATATATATATATATATATATGTATATATACATATATATATATATATATGAACTCCAAAATGGGCTCAAACATTTAGTTAATGGGCTCATGGATTCCATGCATAAGAAGAAATATAACTGACTCCATACCATTGAATGACTTAAGATAGTAAGAAGCTTCTAGAATATCACTTGACCAAGAGCTGATCGACTAAGAGCATACAGATGACCTCTTAAGGACAAGTTTGCTTAATTTCACGGTCTCAATTCTATCCCATGGGCCACGGTTTACTGATACCTAGTCTATAGGTTCTCTGAAGTTTACATCTCACCTAAATTCCTATGTTGAAGCCTTAAACTCCATTGTGACTGTATTTGGAAACAGGGCCTGTGAGGAGGTAAAAAGGTTAAATGAGGCTTGTGAGGGTGGAGCCTTAATCTGAGAAGACCGTTGCCCTTATAAAAAGAGAAGAGACACTAGAGCTTTCTCCCTGCTATATGAGGAAACAGAGATAAAGCAGCCATCTGCAACCCAATGAGAGAGTTCTCACTAGACACCAACCCTGTTGGTACCTGATCTTCAACCTTCAGTTTCCAGAACTGTGAGAAAATAAATTTCTATTGTTTAAGCCACTCAGTCTACAGTATCTCATTATGGCTGTCTGAGCTGACTAAGACAATATGATAAAATCAACACTACTTCACAAGGAATGCAGGTTTGTCCTCAATCAACTTTTCCCCAGCTTTGATGTCTTTCTTATGCAAAATGGACTGTCCTGCCTATTCCTCTACATCCCTCCCCATTCCAACTTTTAGTCATCTTTTAAGACCCCATTCTCTGAGAGATAGATGATCATTATGGATTGAACTGTTTCACCAAAGGACATGTTCAAGTCCTAATTCCTTGGTACCTGTAAACATGACCTTATTTTGGAAATGGGGTCTTTGTAGATATAATCAAGTTAAAATAAGATCATACTTGTTTAAGGTCAGCCATAATAAAATGACTGATGTCCTTGTAAGAAGAGGAAAATTTGGACATTGATAGACACCAAGAAAGAATCTCAGATGATAATGGAGATAAAAATTGGAACTATGCATCTATGAGGCAAGGAATAGTGAGAACTTCCAGTAAACACCAGAAGCTAGGAGAGAGGCATGGAACAGATTTTTCTTTTCAGTCCCCAAGAAGAACCCATCCTGTAAACATCTTGATTTCAGCCTTGCAGCTTCCAGAACAGTGAGAGAATAAATTTCTGTTGTTTTGAGCCACCCAGTTTGTGGCATTTCTTTAATGGTAGCCCTAGGAAACTAATAAAATAGACCATCTTTCCCCCTTCTCTGATCTTTTTTTTTTAATTAAAAAAAAATTTTTAATGCTTTTAATTTATTTTTGAGAGACAGAGAGAGACAGCATGAGAAGGGGAGGGTCAGAGAGAGAGGGAGACACAGAATCTGAAGCAGGCTCCAGGCTCTGAGCTGTCAGCACAGAGCCTGATGCGGGGCTCGAACCCACGAACCGTGAGATCATGACCTGAGTTGAAGCTGGAAACTTAACCAACTGAGCCACCCAGGGGCCCCCCTCTTCTCTGATCTTGATGGAGATCCTCCTTATATTTGTCCTATAGCACCTTATGATTTCCTCATTCATAGAATACGTATTGAGGGACTATTGTACACACAAGCACCCTGCTGAATATGGAGAGTGCAGCAGAAACCAGGACAAAGATGCTGATTTCATAAAATCTAATAGAAGAGACAGATAAAAAAAATTCCAGGAAACAGACAAAAGAGGTGCACATTACAATAAAAAAAATAAAATGAAATAAATAAAAAATAAAAATGAAAAGCAAAAAGAGAGGGAGTTTAAAGCGGAGAATTTAAGGCAATGAATATCTTTCTAAGGAGATGACTTTTAAGCTAGGGGAGAGGTTCTCCGTAAAGCAAATAAAGCATCAGTGTTCTGAGTGAGGAAAACATTTAGCTCCTTGTGGAAACTGACAGAGCCCGGACTGGGAGGGGCAGTGCTCTCAGATGAGAGCTAGACAATGGCCAGACCTGCAGGGCTTTGTTCTGGTTTTCTAATTGCCCCGGTTGGTCTGAATTGGATGGGGATGGTGGTGTCTGGAAGTGCGAGGAGTAGATCAGAGTCTGTGGGAGTAATCCAAGAGAGATAACTGTCTTAGGGGCAATGGCAGGGGAGAGATGTGGATAGATCCTAGATAAACACTGGAGTAGAAGCAGCAGGAATTGCTGGTGGAACAGTGCATACCATCATCCTAATACTCAATGCCTTATACTGAGTTTGTCACTTAGGTTTCTCTCTTTCCTCTTAGACTTCACGGTTTTGATGGTTTATTGTCAGAGTAAGCTTTGAATTTCTAACATTTAGCCCAAACTCAGTAGTCATTTATGTGTAGGCACAATTCAGGTCCATAAGAATCAGGTAAACCAGATGTACAACCAGAAAATTCAGTTGATCCAGTTCACTATGAATTGATAGTGCTTGTGTTCTGAAATAATTGTGTCCAGGTTCTAAATGGATGGCTCTGTTACCATCAAAAGCTGTAAAAAGTCACTTGAAATGAGCCTACTTCATTTTGGGGAAAGAGACCAAAGGGGGTCTGAAATGATTGTAAACTTATTTTTATTTATTTTGAAATCATGGTAAATTTTAGTCATCTCTTAAGTACTTTGCATTTCCCACAAGCGATGGTTTGTATTATGGGGACGTTAATTTAGCTGCTCTGTGGGTGGTCTCTTCTGGGAGTTCCTCCTGGTTAGTTCATCAGCTGGCACCTCCTCCTCCTCAAAGCAGAGGATATGTTGCAGGGTCAATGTTAATAGCCTCTGAACCATCTTAGCTGGAGAGCATAAAACTATACTAATTGATCAACATCTCTTTCTTATTACCGATTGTGCAATGATCTCTAATGATCAAGAGTGGTCAAGACCTCAAGACCATGGTGCTACAGGTATAGCACTCTGCATGTGGCATTAGAATAGTCTTTAGTCTTTTGCTGTGGTTCCTAATAAACTAGAAAGATGCCCAAAGTCTTAAAATGTAGAACATATTAATCACTGAGTATGAGGTGAACTGTTACGATGTCTCTTCCTGGTTTTACTTAATTTAGTGCAGAAGTTATGCCAGGCATCTTATTGGATAGATCCAGGCTACTGCCATGTTGTTTCTGTTTTCCAAAACAACTTTAATAATGACAAAAGAATATTTTTAGAAGTACAAAATTGCGTCCAAGAAATATTCCATATTTGGATTTCTTTTGAAAATAAAAATGGAATCTAACAACCTGGGAGCTATACATGTCCTGTTTGAAAGCTCAGTGGAAGCCTGTCCTTTTGTACAGACCTGTAGCCCTGCAGGTCTGCCTCACTCGTTTGTATCCTACACTTGGGACCTCTATGCTTTTGTTCTTGTGACCCTTGGTCTAGGGTCACTACAGCCATCAGGAGCATCAGAAGCCTTCGTAAGCAATGTAGGATACCCTGGGGTCATAGGTGAAAGACAGAGGAAGGCAAATAGCCTGAGCCAGAACATATGACACCAAGGTCTTCAACTTCCCAAAGAGCATGCTTCTCATTATTCCTGCTTGTTTTAAGGTGAGCAGCTGGGAGTTACCATTCTCTCCAGAGATGCCATGAAAGGAGCCAAATTCAGTACAGCTGTCATGCTACACCTATTTTCAATCTCACCTTTTAGTTTCTTTCTGACAGTATGCTCAGAAAGGCAAAAAAAAAAAAAAAGTCCTTAACACATTTCACAGCATGATTTAGAACAGAAACATTCAGAAACATTAGAACAGACAGAATAAACAGAAAGTGTTTATTCACTTTTCTACAGGCCCTGCAGTTTCAATCATTTGGTTAATTATTTTTTAAATAGGTTAAATAGCCACATGAGTTAGCATATCACAATAAGAATTTTGAGTAGAACATTTCCAATGGGAAACTTCAGAACCTTTCCTGATATAATATCTAAATAAATTTAACACTAGGTGATTTAGGAAAATGTATTTCATGGTCAATAGACAAGCAGATGTCATTTTTATCATTAAGGATTAGTACCCTTCAATTCAATTGAAATCTCCCAAGGAATTAAAATGCTTTATGAATCACATCACATTTTCACAGCACATAAACTAAATAACCTCTAGTTTAAGTGGCTCTCAATGTGAAATTTAAGAATTGTCATCACTACTATATGAAGTCTTTACTATATGAAGGATACAAGTGCCATAAATAATAATTTCAGTTATATTTCTAAGTCTCACTAAAGGATGGCAAATGCCCATTTCTCTTCTTTCCCATCCTCTTTCATACTCTGTATGGGAAAAAAGACTGATAAACTGACAGATACAGTCAGGCTAAGAAAGAGTAACAATGAGGAACAGATGATTACTTAGCTATAAAGAGGAGGGTGGAGAGGGTAATGGAGGATGGGAAGGAGAGAGAGGGGGAGAGATGTCATCAGAGGAACCAGATAGGACTAGTGTTCTCTGGACCATCCAAAATCCAAAATCCAGAATCAAGTAGAAACAAGTGCAAGCCAACAAATTCCCCTCCTCTGTGTTTGGATGATCACAGCAGGTTTTAAATACTAGTTTTCTGGGTTGCCAAGTCTTAATGCAACTTTACCATTAGTAGAGTTAGGCAAAGTGATTATATGGATAAATTTAGAACATTAAACACCCTTAATCTTCCCCATCCATTCCATAGCCAGAACAATTAATGAGGAACAGAATTAACTAATTTTAGTTTTACTCCTACTCTTTTCTGATTACATTTTAATCTGGGCCAATTAGGTCATTTATGTAAAGCCAGATGGGAAGGCATTCTAGCTTGAGATTTGATCCTCATGGAGCAGATCTATCAGACCTGGCTTTCATGGAAAAGTTCAACTTATCCAGATAATCTTTGATGACACAGGAGAACCATTCTTTGGTCAAAGATAAATACATAGCTGGATTCTTTTTCTGAAATCTCCAGATGGGTAATGCCTGAAACCAGGAAAGCCCAAATGATAGGTTCTATTCTCATATAGCTCCATGGAGAAAATGGGGCACAGCCCACATACTGATCACTCAGTGTGTGTGTGATCATATATAAGATGTGATATCTCTGATGGTTCCAGCCATGTCACAGTGAGCCAGCTCACGTGTTGAGTGGCACTAGGGCTTTCCCATGTTAACTAAGCACAGACAGCTGCACTCCGATAGAACTGAGTCACAGCGAGGGTTGATGGCTGCCAATGAGGCAGTGATTCACACTGTGAAAGTCACACTGTTCACCGTTCACACTGTGAACAGAAAAGATATCATTCACCCACTGCAAGAGAAGCTTCAGTGCACAGAAATTGTTTTGAGTGGAACGTCAGAAAGGAGAGCATGACTGACAAACAGAAAAATAATCAGGAAGCATCCCAATAATTCACCAACTATATACAGGGGCACAAGCCCTTGTCCCAAACCTTGGCATTAAATTGTTTTAAAACTCAGAATTGTGTATGTTTTAGAAAGGCATTAAAGCTCATAGATTGTATATTATATAGCCTCCCACCAGAGTAAGAAGCAAGACTCTGTAATCAAAAACAAATTCTGCAGCAAAATATGTGAATATTTATACTAAGTGGGATAAATAAACAACATAGATAGCCTCTATCAGGTTAGGTCTGGATTTACCTTCAAATGAGTTAGAGAAAATGCTTTTAGTTTTTGAGTTTAATGGATTTTGGAAATGGATATAAAAGGTTGTAGGTATATATTCTTTCCTTCAAAATAAGTTACTAGGTTGAGGATAAAGAGGCAGCAGATGCTTTACCTCTAGCACTTTTATTACTGCTTCGTTTACACAATTTGCTTCCATACTTAACTCTGCCATCCTGGGAGAGCCCCTGGTTGCACCATATATTAATGCACTTGATGAAAAGATTCATTCCTTCATCTTGTAAGAGTGACTGACTTATTGAACACCTACTATGGGTTTGGGTAGATCACACTAGGAACACACTGGGAATAATGACTTAGTGATTCTAAATTCTAAATTCCTAAATTCTAGATTTCATAGTTTACCAAGGCTACAGAAATTAAAAGAGGAAATACTTGTCTTTATTTCTTCTACTTGAGGGCTTCTGATGGTGGAATTGTCTTAAATTAGTATTTTTGAGCCATCTAAGAAAACACCACCACTGAATGAGGTTGTATGAAATTAATCCTAGGTAACAAGTAATATTTGAGAAAATGTCTGTTCTTTAATTATCTAGGCTTTTTAATTCATTTAATTATTTTTATTGAGAGACTGGTTCTCTCCTCACCACTCATTCTTTCTCTACCAAACAGCCTTGTTTTGTATTGTGAAACACAAAAACATGAATCCAAATAATCCAAAATAATAATTTTATTAATTAAATTATTTATTAAATCCAATGATTATTATTCATTGTCCAAACAAATGAAAAATACAGCAAAATATTTATTTGACCACCCAAGTCAAAGCTTGGTTTAATTAACTGAAAATGAAAAAATTACTATTTCATGAAGCACAGATTTAATGTGGCTCTCTGGGACTAATGATTGCTATTTAAGAATCTGTTTGAATTATTTTGTTTTTATTCCAATGTATTGCTTCCAATATTCCATTCTTATGAAATGGCGGTATTTCACTTCTAAATATTAAAGTGGTTATCCAAAAGA
The DNA here is from genome assembly GCF_006229205.1 of Suricata suricatta. Taxonomy (NCBI): domain Eukaryota; kingdom Metazoa; phylum Chordata; class Mammalia; order Carnivora; family Herpestidae; genus Suricata; species Suricata suricatta. The sequence goes on along the minus strand of NC_043709.1, from coordinate 44,562,869 downwards.
CTTTCAGCAGTCTTCCAGATTTGAAATTTCTCTGGTTTGATAAAGACAAGCCAGAAAATAATTTGAATAGGAAATTTGAAAGATAGGACTCTAACACAAGACCATGTCAAACAGAAATAAATTATACTAGTAATGTAATTTGGCATTAAAATAAAAGATGTGAAAACCATGGCTCTGCACTTATGGAAAATAAATCCCAGTATTTTTAGTTTTGTGCCAATACCCTCTCTGGAACAAAGCTTCAGCCATGTTGGAGGATGATTTACACCTTCATAATTTTCTGTATCTTATGCCAGCAACCTATAGGAAAATCTACCCCATGAATTACAATCAGACACTCTACACCTTCCATTTAATATGAGCAAATGTATAAATACAAGTGCTACTGATTTTTACATTTCTCACAAGAATTATTGACCCAGCCAATAAATAATAGTGCAAAGCTTTCAGCCAGTTGCCAAAGCATGTCCATGATTATAACAATCTGACATGTTGTACATTGTGGAGAAACAGGCCAAAAATTATGCCCACCACGACAGAATCTTATCAACATATGAAAATTGAAACAATGCAGTTAAATTCTACCAGCTGATTGCAAAAATCACAAAATGCATTTGTAGGGCGGCCCATTTACCACAATTCAAATATTAAGCTTGTTGGGTATTTAGCTACATGGAGAAGTTAGGCTCCCACAAGAAACAGATCATTACAAAAAACTCACAGTCCCTAGAAAAAGCAAAAAATCTTAGATTTGCTCTATCACTCACATCTTAATGTATAATATTTATTAAAATAGCACCTTACTTTTAAGAGAGAATTCTGCTTCAATCAGATTATCCCCGTATCTTAAGCTATATTTTGGGTATCTTTTCTCAAATGTTAGAAAAATTTTAAGTTGTTCACTCAAAAATTTTATCTACTTTAGATATGATTGTTTATTCAATATTTTTATTATTGCTAATCATACTAGGAATGCTATTCTGATGAAAAGTATAAGTCCACTTTTCTGTCCTGTCAACCGACAGCCTTGTTGAATATATCCATTAGCACATTTAAAATACTACATAAAATTTGCATAATTTCTTGCTAAAAAAAATCTGATTAGTTCTGTTATCTTGCATTTCACCTGCAGGACATATAATCAAAATATTGTATGTTCTACTCTAATTTTCAAAAATGGTCATTTTATATAAAGATAGAATTTTATAAAAATATAACAAATGATAAAATATATAATTACCTGCTTCAGTATGAGGATACTAAAAACAATATCTAAAATTCAATTCTTAAAGTATTTAAGCCTCAAATTGTTTTTGTTTGTTTGTTTGTTTGTTTGTGGCAGATTATTAGGAGAGAAAAGCAATCTAAATCAATTTTTTCTTATCTTGCTTCAGACCTTGAAAAAACTAGGAAACAAAGCCTGCTTAGAAGTATGATCAAAGGTCATTTGACTCTTTGGGTCCTGTTTTCTATTCCTGAGTTTTCTATATTTTTGGATATGAATCCAAATGGCCCAGATCATTTTCTTACCAAAGGCATTCCTATCTACCTGATCACTGCTGAAACCTGTGCATGTTTGGGAAGTGAACAAAAGAAATTAAGTGAAAATTAACCACCTAATTTCTGTTCAGTAATGTATCTTGTGAGAATTAACCAAATAATTCAAGCAAATGTGTGGTTTCAGTTTTGCATAAGTCAGCAACCACAGAGCCAGAGGGAAAATAGAACTCAGTCTTGCAAGATTGAGATTCAGTCCTGCTACAAACTCCAGCACTATATTCCACCAATCTGCCTGACGTTTATTACAGGGCTGAAGAGGGGATATTCCTCTTTGTGTATTTCCCTTCTTCTAGCCTTTTTATTTTTTAAAACTATTCCACTGTAACACTTCTTCAAAGCTTGGATTGTTTTATGCACCCAATATGCTGTCTGAATTGCTTTTCCTTGAGCAGTATTGACATCCAGTGGAGACTCAGAATAATTACAGGTGTGTCAAAATCCCCGAGGATTATAGCCCAGAATGGGTGTCTGGTTTGAGAAAGATATCACATGATTCAACAACAAAAAATAAGTTTTTCCATTCATACAATTGAAACAGAAGGATAGGAACAATAGTTTTAAAGGTAGCAAATACATAGGAAAAAACTTTTGTGACCAGGGATTAGGAAAAGAGTTCTTTGATATGACACCAAATTGAACATCAAAATTTTTAAACTTTTTGTCTGCAAGGGAAACTGTTAACAGAATAAAGAGACAAACTATAGAATGAGAGAAAATAGTTGCAAATCACATATTTGACAAAGCGATTGCGTCCAGAGTATATAAAGAGCTCTCAAACTTCAACAGTAGACGCTGCTTCCACAGAAGATGAACTAACAAGATCTGGACTTAAATTTATGGCCAAACCAACCCAAATGGAATGAGTAAAATAGACGACACATTGGTTTTTGAGATACTGGTCATCAGGCATTAAAGGACAGTGATCCCAAGAGAAGGCAGACAAACAAGTGAGCCCAACTTACTGCCTTGGGAGAGTTTCCAGTCTGCAGTGCAGGGAGAAGGAACCCCAGCACAACTCAGTGAACTCCCAGTGTTGAGGAGCGAAGTTTGGGAAGGTGCAGACTGCTAGATTTCACAAGCCAGAGGCAAGAATAGAGTCTGCCTTATTCTTATTTTTCATTGTATTCTCGGCCACCCACATGAGAACTACATAGTGAGTACTCAAACGATATTGGATGAATCAATAAATGAGCGCTAGGAACAATAGTCTCCCAGTGAGAGCAAGGGTTTTTTTTTAAGTTTATTTATTTATTTTTGAGACAGAAAGAGCCAGCAGAGGAGGGGAAGACAGAGGGGGAGAGAGAGAATCTCAAACGGGTTCCGCACTGTTAGCATGGAGCCCGATGTGGGGCTTAAATTTACAAACCATGACATCATGACTTGAGTGGAAACCTACAGAAAACCAAGAATCTGATGCTTAACTGACTGAGCCACCGAGGCAACCTGAGAGAAAGTTTAAAAGACAAAATTTGTGAATGAAAAGAAGAAAGCATTCCTCCATGCTTGAAAGGACCAGTCAGTATCTATTAACTATAAAAGTCCTAATCTAACATCTCAGTGGCTTATTGTTTTTGTGTGTATTAGGCAGCTACACATCACATGCTGTGCACTGACTCTGCTGATGTATTTTAAATATTCAATGTAAAATAGAACGTTAGTGGAGTACTCTGGAATGAAAACATCCACTGGCTTTGGAACGTTTGTTTCTGCAGTCCAGGAGGTTCTGTGGTTCAGGGTTCTATGTGTCTTATGAGCTCCTGAGGTTGTCTCTGGTGATTCAAGGCAGGGCTACATGGCAATTTTTTTGGCTCTGTAAAGCACATTCTGCTGAAAGTTTCCTTGACTCTTACCTACTACTTTTACCTTAACACATTAGCGTTTCTAAAGTTCCCTGCAAAGATATGCTTCATTTAAATGGCCAGTGTTTGAATGGCATCAATGCTAGGAACTTAATACCAAAACTTTCCAATCATTTCTCAAAAAAGATTATCATATGAAGGCTTTGGAAAGTCTAAAGTGATCTAATAATTTTGTTCTACTTCTTCCTGAGCACACTGCCATATCACGTAAGCTTGGGTAACTAACACTTCTGTCTGCCATCTTATGCAAGCAGTTTACATCTGTCAATGATAGATGTCTACAGTTAGTTCTAGTCTGTTCTGGAAGTGGGTGCCGGGGAAGTATATTTGTAGAATATTATACACAGTCATGAGAAGTTATGTTTTATATTCATATTTCTTCTGTGTCATCTTTAGATAAAATTTGGGAATTAACTGAGAATGGTGAAAGGAATCAAGTCTCCTGAAAACTATTACTTTCTTTTCATTAAACCACATGTAGAATCATTCAAGAAAAAAGTAACCTCAGCAATTGCCAAGACAAACAGAAATGAGAACAGTCCTATTTGTGATCAATAGTATCACACACAGCACCACGGGTAGCCAACCTGAGCTACAAATAAATTATCTCAGGAAGGACTTATGCCAGAAGCAAGAAGCCCCATCCCAGTCCTCAACAGCATAAGCTTCAACAACAGATGTGAGACAAAAATAGAACTATGCTACAACCCAGTAATTGCACTACTAGGTATTTACCCAAAGGATACAAAAATACTGATTGGAAGGGATACATGCATCCCAAGGTTTATAGCGGCATTATCAACAATAGCCAAATTATGGAGAAATCCCAAATGTCCATCGACTGATGAATGGATAAAGATATGGTGTATATATATGAATATATATTACTCAGTGATCAAAAATAATGAAATCTTGCCATTTGCAATGACATGGATGGAGCTAGAATGTATTAGGCTAAGTGAAATAAGTCAATCAGAGAAAGACAAATACCATATGACTTCACTTATATGTGGAATTTAAGAAACAAACCAGATGAACATATGGGAAGAGAGGGGAAGAGAGAGAAGGAAACAAATCACAAGAGACTCTTAATGATCAAGAACAAACTATGGGCTGATGGAAGGAGGTGGGTGGGGGTGTATTAGACGGGTGATGGGCACTAAGGAGGGCACTTGCTGTGATGAGCACTGAGTGATATATTCAGTTATTAACAACTGAATTCTATTCCTGAAGCCAATTGCACTGTACATTAATAAAAATTTTTAAAAAAGAATAGGCATTCTTATGGGGAATCATATCAGCAAAATGATAAATTCCATTAATAAGCACAGGACACATAACAAGAAACAATAATGTAAGAGAAGATGAGCGATGTGGAAAGTAGTATAGCACTCTAAAATTAATACTCATTTCTGAAGAAAAAAGTAGGATAAACCATCCAGACAGATCAACAAATCACAGATATTTCTGTGGGTATAATTGAAAAAACTTTTAAGAATTAAAAAATAAAACTGAAATTGGATGTTGAATAGGCTTACTATTTTCTAATCAAAATCCATAGCAGTAAAGTAACCAAAATCTGGTATAATCTTTACATTTCAAGAAAAATGAAAGATTTTTTTCAAGCTTCTAGGTATAAAAAAAGATTACATTAAGAGAAGCCCAAGTCACAGGAGAAACCTAATGGAGGACCAGAGGGAGGGGAAGAGGGAAAGAGAGTTGGGGAGAGAGAGGGATGCAAAACTTGAGAGACTATTGAATGCTGAAAATGAACTGAAGGTTGAAGGGGAAGGGGGAGGGGGGAAAAGAGATGGTGGTGATGGAGGAGGGCACTTGTGGGGAAAAGCACTGGGAAACCAATTTGACAATAAACTATTTAAAAAAAGAAAATTACAAAAAAAATACATAAATAAACCATACATTTTAGATTTAAAAAAAGAGAGAGAAAGAGAGAAGCCCAAGTCACACCCTCCTACACTTTTGGTGGGAATGTAAACTGGTGCAGCCACTCTGGAAAACAGTGTGGAGGTTCCTCAAAAACCTATCCATAGAACTCCCTTATGACCCAGCAATAACACTGCTAGGGATTTACGCAGGGGATACAGAAGTGCTGATGCATAGGGGCACATGTACCCCAATGTTCATAGCAGCACTGTCAACAATAGCCAAAACATGGAAAGAGCCTAAATGTCCATCACCTGATGAATGGATCACGAAGATGTGGCATATATATATACAATGGAGTACTACATGGCAATGAGAAAGAATGAAATATGGCCATTTGTAGGAAAGTGGCCTATTTTCTCAGGGCGAGAAAGACAGATACCATATGTTTGCTCATAGGTCTAACAGGAGAACAGGAGAAACCTAATGGAGGACTAGGGGGAAGGGAAGAGGGAAAGAGAGTTGGGGAGAGAGAGGGATACAAAACTTGAGAGACTATTAAATACTGAAAACGAACTGAGGGTTGAAGGGGGAGGGGGGAAAAGAGGTGGTGGTGATGGAGGAGGGCACTTGTGGGGAAGAGCACTGGGTGTTGTATGGAAACCAATTTGACAATAAACTATTTTTTAAAAAATAATAAAAAATTAAAAAATAAAAAAAAAAAGAGAAGCCCAAGTCAGAAAATTCTCAGACTTCTCTGCTATAACACCCAATGCCAGAAGATGATGGGGCAATCACTTCACAGCACTGACAGGGGTTTATTCGGGAAGACTTTATCAGCCAAAAGTCATTCACACGTGAAGGTACAAGTAGAGACACACTCTTTGTTCTGTGTGCCTGACGACTCTGCATCAGGGATCACGGGGGGTATGGTCCAGACCTCATGAGCCCTGAAAAAAATTTCTTGCAAAGGATACAAAATGATTTTCAATAACATTAACTTTAGGGATAAGCAAATGAGAAATGGGACATTAACTCACTGAAGGGAGAAGGATGATGTTACCAAAGGGCAACACAATCAAATCTCATAACCAAACGAGGACATACGTGTACACATACTAAATGAGAGAGGCAAACCTTCATATGGAGCTACTAAATATTGACAAAGGGGAGAGAGCAAAATAGTTAAAATTCCTCTATAAACTGATGTAAAAAAATATTGTATTTGATTAACTTTAAATTCATGATTTGTTTTAGAGGGAACAGGTGAGGATGATAGACAAGCTTTTTTTTAATGTTACTTATTTTTGAGAGAGAGAGAGTGAGTGGGAAAGGGGCAGAGAGAGAAGGAGATGCAGAATCCAAAGCAAACATCAGTCTTTGAGCTGTCAGCACAGAGCCAGATGTGGGGCTTGAACTCACCGATCGAGATCATAATGTGAGCCAAAGTTGGATGCCTAACCAACTAAGCCACCCAGGTGCCCCCAAAATTCATGATTTCTAATATTGATAGGATTTGTGAAATGTCAGCTCTGTTAGGAGCACTACTTAAAAATGTGGCATTTGCCTCCTGTATCTTAACTAAATATTAATCTTTAATCCTTTCCTTAATTCAACAAGAATATATTGAATGCTGATTGTGCCAGACTATGCTCTAGGTTTCAGAGCACACTTAAGCCTTTACCTCTCCTCCTGACTCCAAACATGAGAAGGACTACTAATTTGTTGGGACAAGGTCAAGCACATCATTACTTCCCAGAGTTAAAGTTAGTTGAGCCAAGATGGTCAAATTTCCTGTGTCTATGTGATAGAGCTGTTTTTAACTGAGTCTTTCTTTGAAATGTTTATTGAAATGAAAATCCATTGGTAGGTAAGACGAGACTGGGATGGATTACAATGTAGGAGGAGACTTCTGGCATGAGAAAGACCAACAGGACCAGGGTAGAGTCGGGAGCAGGAGAAAGAGGCTTTGGGGAGCCATTCTGTGCATAAGGTAGAAAGGTTCTTGCATTTTGGATTCTTTAATTAAGATTGGTGTTTCCTTGCCTCTTCTCACCATCAGAATGCTAAGATGAGTCTAGAGGAAAGAGGCCAAGGGGGCCACTTGCCTGTTTTACATCTAGGCCACTTAGGACTGAGTTTTATTTTATTTTATTTTATTTTATTTTATTTTATTTTATTTTATGTGTTTAGGTATTTGTGTATTTATTTATGTGTTTAAAACTGTATCAGATTATTATTATTATTATTGAAGTATAATTAGCATACGGTGTTACATTAGTTTCAGGTGTATAATATAATGACTCAATAATTCTATACATTTCTCAGTGCTCATCAGGGTAAGTGTACTTTCAATTTCCTTTACCTAGTTCACCCATTCCCCCACATACCTCTCCTACTGACTTTTTTTTTTAACATATTGTGGGTCCTTTTAACCAGTTCAGCTAAGAGAGCCATGGACTTTTACATAAGGATTGAGGTCAAAATCCAAAAGTGTTCTCAACAATAACAAAAGTTTAATGGTAAAAATCAGCTTTTTCAATTGATAAAAAAAATCTTAGCCTTTCATGGAATATGCTAGCATGTCAATATATCTAGTAGCAAACTTTATTTAATCTTGGTTAGTTCAGCATTTCCAAACCAAAATTGAGCACACATCCTCTTTCTGTAGAATGCCCATTCACACAGAGAAACAGTAGGAATGTTGACTTAACACTGCTTTGGAGTAATAAACTGACTTTTACGTGGAGCTGTTCTCACGTCTCCATAAGGCAACAGTAGTAATTATAGCTAACACATATGAATTGCTTGCTATATATGACAGGCACCATTCACATGCTTTATATGCACCAAGTCATTTAATCATCATACCATCATCACACCGTAGGTCTGGTTCTAAGTGCTATTTAACAAATGAGGAAACTAAGGCACAGAGAGATCCCATAACTTACCAAGAACATTCAGTCTGTAAGGGGGCGGACCCAGGGTTTGAACTCAAGCAGACTAACTCCTGAATCCAGGCTCTCAGCATGGTGCTCAATTGTCTCCAGCCCAGGTATGAATGTCTTTCCATAGCACAGCTAATGCAGGGAAACCAAAGGTCCAACAATTTAGGTTCTAGCTCCTGGCCATCTCTTCACCTCTTTTCAGCTTGACAACATCACTCATATTAGACACTGGAAAAAATGACAAATATAATGTAGTTCTAATCCTTAGATGAGTAATGATCGGGAAAGAAAAACAGACAAATAAAGCAATAAGTACCACCCATTGTGATCCTTACAGCAATAGAGGCATATCTTCAGATGTTTTTAATTATTTCACAACTGGATGGCAAAGCCACTAGCCAATCAGAATGGGAGCTAGCTGTAGGGCCTCTGCAAGGTCCCAGAGGCTCCCTGCTGTACCTGAAGTGCCCTCTTTTCTTCTGAATCATGGGGTAGTCCAGAGAGTCCTAAGGAGAGTCCAAGGAAACCAGGGTTACCAGGGTGTTGGAACCCTGTGCAGGCTCAGAGAAATGGCTGTTTTCCAGCTATCACAGAAGGATTGCAATGTTTAAATAATTGATATGGCCCACGGTGGCCATATTAAGTCTATACTTCATGAGGATGACTGTCCATTGCACTCCTGTAGCCCTCATTTAAGCTGGCACCTGAAGCAGCAAAACTGCTCTCATGCTAGCTGAATTCAAGATATGGAATGAGGAAGCTGATTTTTCTCTCTCCACCACCCTGCCAATGCTTCCAAACTAAAATCATGGATTTGTAGACATTATTACTTAGAAAGAGGCTACTTTTTTTAGTTGTTTTTTTAAATATCATCGATGTATTTAAAAAAGACAAAAATGATGAGGTTCCTAAATAAATGATTCAGGTCTGGAGCGTGTTGCTTTATCTTTCCCAAGATGACTTTCTTCATTCATCTGACATTTTTCTATCCTATCTCTTCCTGTCATGCTTTAAAAATCTGTTTTTTCACTTCACTCTGCATTTATAGTTCTCTCTTTTCTCTTCTTCAGCTCAAGGCTTAGTGTATCCCCTATTTTCAGGAATGAACTAATTGATTTCCATAGTCATAGCTGGCAGTTTTTAAAAGCCTGTAATAAAAACTCAAACTATCTGAAGCAAAATAAAAAAAGTTTATTAACCTAAGAATCCAAACCACAGAGATGTGAATCCAACTTCATGTATGACCGGATCCAGGGGCTAGGATATTTTTAGAACTGACACTTTCTCTCCCAGTGTGTCTCTTTCTGTCTCACAATAGACTTTTTCCATATGGCAGTCAGCATGGCAACTTACAGCTGCAGGGTCACAACCTTACAATGTTGAGACCAACCAAAAAAATTCCAATAATCCAAGTTAGAAATTTTTTAGGGAAACACTATGACTGGACAGAATGAAACCACATATTCAATACAAATACATGTTTCATGTAGGATAAAAACATTTCTCCAAAAGAGAGAAAACTTACCAGAAAAAAATGTAGGGTAAAATTTAAAGTTTTCAACTGTAAGTAACAGAGAGTGTCTTATGTAATTTTACACCAAAATTTGGGTGTTTGATAAGCCTGTCTCATATTAAGGAAACTCAGATCCTCAAAGGGCAGGAATTCTGTAGGAGTTTGGAGAAAGGTGGCTCCTATATCGTACAAAGTGCTCCTAGGAAACTTTATATATGTGAAGATGCTTGAGGGATAAATAGTAGTTTGCTAGGTGAGCAGGAGGTTACCATCTAGGCAAAGGGAGGAGTCTATGAAAATTCAAAGGGGATGAAATAGAAAAACTTAAGAAAAAACAATGAGTAGTAGTTTATTCTTTCTTCACCATCCCATATAGAATTTATGGTGGCTACGCCAAAAGCAGAAAAGTGTTACATTCATCAAGAACAATAACAGAAGAAGGAACAAGAAGGAGTATTAGAATAGGCTAACTGCTGTAGAAAACAACCTGAAGATCCAGAGTCTTACTGAAATAAAAAATTTGTCCTATGATATGGTCCAACGAGGCGGGAAGGGGGACAAGAGAGGAGTCTCTGCTCCATGCAGCCATCCAGGGACCCAGGATTCTTTCAACTTGTGGTCCTGTTACTGTCTAGCACAGCGGTCCCCAGATCTGGTGTGCAGCAGAATCCCCTAGATTCTGGAGGGCTTGTTAATCCATGGATTGCTAGGCCCCCACCTCCAGAGTTTTTTATTTAATAGGTCTCCAGTGTGTCCCTGGAATGCATCTTGAACAAGTGGCCAGGTGATGTGCACATTAGTGGTCCATGGACCCCATTTTGAGAACTGCTATTGGAGAAACCTCCAGAAACTACCTTCAGCATTCAGCCAATGATTGAGGAAGAAGATGATGCTTAGGCAAGGCACAGTGCTCTTCAATTCCTCAGCTCAGAGGTGGCAAACACCACTCCTGTTCACACTCTATTGTTAAGAAACAGTCCCCCAGCCCTACCTAGATACAGGAGCTTTGAGAAAGGTAGTCTAGCAGCGTGTCAGAGAAAGGAGAAAAACACAATTTTATGAACACTAGCAGTTAGCGTCACAGAGCATTACTGAAATAAAAGCTTCCAATAAAACATTAAAGGCCTGCCAAAGGGCAAACAATGGTGATTTGACCCCTGGATTATGATGGATTAAAAACATATAGATTAGTCTGGGGGAATTAGGTTCAGAAAATATTCTGATATTGTTGTTCAGCTCTCTTATTCTTTCATTAAAAAAATAAAGATTTGGAATTCTTCCAGATACATGTACACACACACACACACACACACACACACACACACACAACACCAAACTTTAGTTTGCCTCAAATTCTGGTTTGCTTCGTCTTTAGAATAGAGTTAGGTTGCTTCAATTTCTTTCAGGAAGTAGGCAGAGTATAAGTTAAGAAAAAACTACAAAAATGCTTTAATAAAAATTGTTTTCCATTGGAGGAGGGGCCAGTAAATTTGTAAGCTTCATTTCAGCTTGGGGTTTACAATTCAGTGAATGTTTTTGCTAAAATCATCTTTGCTTTTCACTAACTTATTGATAATTCGAAAAATGAAAATATCCCCTGCTTACTATAGGAATCTGCTGTTGCATATTATGTGTCGCAGTACATTTTTCATCTGGTGCCTAATTCACAATGCAGAATAAATCATGTGGCCATTACCTCCCAAGCTGCAAGTTGCCTTCACCTGTAGTTTAATTCTTCCAGCTGCTTTTTGCCTGCTGAGTTTTCTTTCAAACACAAAAGAACGGTAATTACGTCCTATTTTTAATTATGCATCCACTCTCGGGGGGAAGAAACGAATCTGATTGTTTCCATCCAGACCGAAATTCTTCATCCTGGCTCTGGACCTACTATCCCTTGGACTAGCGCTGTGGTTGAATATGTGGCTTGGTCTTAGCTCATTTGGACTTTGGATTTTTTTCTGGGATTGTAATTTCAAAATCACAAAGGTCTGTGAGCAATACACTTCCCGGTATCTCTAATTAATTCATTGTCCTTTGCAGAGAGACTTAGTCAGAAGACATAATTGCAAGGCTTGTGAAATTTTATTAACATGCAATAAAATATCTTGGGAAACTCTGGTCAGATTTCAGGCTCCTGAGATATATTTAACTTCCATACCCAACTTATCATATTAATCAGTATAAAATAATTACTAAGGAGCATAATTTTGAAGTGTAGTATTTACTCACAATCCAAGCTCATCCTGAAGTATTATGGAGGCCATTTCCATGACGGATTTATAAACTGGCAAAATCAAGGAATAGTGTAGAATCTACTATTCATGTAAATAGCCAATCTCACATTTCCATTTCCTTTCCATTCCCAGCAACCAGTATTCAGCAATATTCTTTTGAGAGGAAGCCTCCTGGAATGAGAAGAACGAGGGGCTTGGCCATCAAAAGACTCCAGGTTCGAGCACTGTCTTAGCAACCTATTTGCTATGGCCCTGTGTTATTAATTTAATCTTTCTAGATTTCAATGTCATCATCTGGAAAATGGAAATTAGACAGTGAAAGAAGGAATCACCCTCACTGCACAAGGAAGCACATTGTAAAGATCTCTTTTTTTAATTTTTAAAAATGTTTTTATTTAATTTTGTTTTAATATAATTTATTGTCAAATTGGCTAACATACAGTGTACACAGTGTGCTCTTGATTTGGGGGGTAGATTCCCGTGATTCATCATTTACATACAACAGACAGTGCTCATCCTTTATTTATTTTTGAGAGAGAGAGAGACAGAGACAGACAGAGTATTAGTGGGGGAGGAGAGAGAGAGAGACAGAATCTGAAGCAGGCTCCAAACTCTGAGCTGTCAGCATAAAGCCTGATGCAGGGCTCCAACCCACAAACCATGAGATCATGACCTAAGCCAAAGCTGGATGCTTAACCAATTGAGCCACCCAGGCATCCCATTGTAAAGATATCTTTTACAGCCGTAAATCTGCGTTGTTTCCACTGACTCAGCGCTGAGTCTGAGACAAACATGACAAAGTAGGCGAACTGTGGTCCCCTTGAGACCTTCTTCCTGTGTCCAACCATCGCCTAATGCTAATGTCTGCCCAGACTTACTCATCTCTTCCCTTTATGCATGTCACTCAATCAATGCTCTAGTTAAGGGTTTGTCCCCCCAACTGCTCTCTTTTGAAAACAGACTTCCAAGATGGACACTTAGAGCCACGGTCATTGTCCACAGACTCTCTTTTGGATTGGCAGTGTCTTTCAAAACCTGGAAATCATTTTCTGTGCATGAAGAATTATTTCAGCTCCACCCACATGTGAACCCATGCTGGGTATTAAATATTGGTTCTGTCAGATTTGCAGGTGTCCTCAGAGCCAAGCAGCAGAGTATAGAACAACCCTGGTATAAAATAAACAAGCTTTCTTACTAGTTTATTTGCTCTTGACCTAAGGCAACTTTTCTTTCCAGTTTACTTATCTATAAACAAAAGTTACTGAGAAGTTACTGTGTGTTAGGAATTGTTCTAAGTACTTAACATCTTTGCATGTAGTCACTCAAATCATGTTCACAATAACCCCATGAAATAAGTAAGATTATTATCCTTATTTATAGATACAGTCCAAGGGACTTAAGTAATTTGCTCCAAATTATATAACCAGTAAGTTGCTGAAATTGAGACTTAACCCCCAGCCCCTTGGCTCCTGAGACCAAGAGCTTATCATCCTTAGAAGGTACTTGGGTAATTGAAGCTATAATCATCTACCACAGAGAATATCACAAATTCACTGATGGACAACATGACTTAGGAAATATGAGGTGCAGTAGGGGGAGCATAAAATTCAGAACAAAAAAATTCGGTTTATAATTATTACTATATGATCTTTAGAAAGCCACTTAATGGCTCCTAAGTTGTTTCCTCATGTGGATAAGAATACATTCCCAAATCACAATGTTGTTTTCTTGTTTGTTTGTTGCTGTTGCTTTTAATGTTTATTTATTTTTGAGAGAAAAAGTGATTGAGCACAAATGGGGGAGGGTCAGACAGAGAGGGAGACCCAGAATCAGAAGCAGGGTCTAGGCTCGGAGCTATCAATACAGAGCCCCATACAGCGCTTGAACCCACAAACCGTGAGATCATGACCTGAGCCGAAGTCAGACATTTAACCTACTGAACCACCCAGGAGCCCCTACAATGTTGTTTGAGAAACAAATGAGATACTCTCTTTAAAAATGCCTGGCAGGAGTGCCTGGGTGGCTCTATCAGTGAAGCACCCAAACTTCGGCTCAGGTCATGATCTCACAGTTCATGGTTTTGAACCCTGTGTCAGTCTCTGTGCTGACAGCTCAGAGCCTGGAGTCTGCTTCAGATTCTGTGTCTCCCTCTCTCTGCCCCTTTTCCACTGATGCTCTGTCTCTGTCTCAAAACTAAACATTTAAAAAAAATGCCTGGCAGTCATAACTGGATAAATATGGGTGTTTTCTTTAGAAGAACATTATTTCTATTTCCCAGTCTCCCTTTGTACTCCTTTGTAGCAACTATACCTTATCTTCTTCTACATCAGGAAAAATTCTTGATATAAATGCACTGTTTTTACAGACACATTCTTTTTTTGAAGTGTATAGGGAGACAGATTGGTTAATTTAAAATAATGACTCTGTGGAATTTCAAGCACTGTTTCATTCACATAAGTGAGCTAGTTGAGGCCAAAGGAACTTTCTTGGTGTTCTAGAAATCATAAATTATACCATGTTGATCACCCCCAAAGCACTGGGTGCAAACTGGTCTAACCAGTATTGCTTGCCACCTGGTTGTTGTTGTTTTTTTAAGAATATAAACGGCTAGAGATAAAATAGGGGCTCAAGTGTTCTCCCATAAACTTAAATCCCTTTAGTCTGGCCCCTCTCATAAGTGAATTTGCCGCTCCTACAGATTAGCACCTTGCTAGAGCTTTGAGGAAAGTTTCAATGTCTTGTATGAGCCACAAAGGATCGAATGCCATCTTTTTCATTCATTCAATTCTATAAATAAGGAGAAAAGACTTCAGAATTTACTGTCAAGAGGAAAAATAACAAGCCCTTTTGGATCTTAACATTCAGCCAGGTTCAGCCCACCCAAAATCTTTCCAAAGTACTTACGATGTGTTGTAGCACTGATTTATAAGCTAACAATATTTAACTAGGCTATAACTAAAGCATCTATACAACAGACCCACACTCAAAGAAAACTATTGCAACAGGTTTATGCTTGTGAGATAATCCAGTTGATTTTTATCTCCATTAAAACTTGTTTTGGGAGGGGCGTCTGGGTGGCTCACTCTTGATTTCAGCTCAGGACTCAGGTCATGATCTCATGGTTCTTGAGATCAAGCCTTCTTCTCCCCCCCCCCCCCCACTCTCCCAATCCCACCCTTCACCTTCGGGCTCTAGTCTGACAGTGCGGGGCCTGCTTGGGATTTTCTCCCTCTCTCTCTGCCCTTCCGCTGCTCACACTTGCATTCTTCTCTCTCTCCCTCAAACTAAATACATAAACTTAAAAAGAAAGAAAGAAAAACCTATCTTGGTGTTTAAACAGCTGTGTAAAAAGAATCTCTCGAATGGATCCCCACGTTAATATTTGCTTGAAGAGCTGCCGCTAGTGTAAGATAGAATTGATGGGCAGGAACTTGAGGACTGAAGCTAGGATGTGAACATTTCCTATCCAAGTGAATCTGTGGACCACTAGGCAGAATGACTATTTTGAGAGACAGTGTGTCTAAGTAACCACAAAGAAATGGACTCAGCAGACATCAGCCATGGCACATGTAAAAACTGTGCCATTAGCAAAGCATTTGACTCTAGGAAACATAAAGCACCAATAAGGTCTGCCAGTGGCGCAATGGATAACATGTCAGACTACGGATCAGAAGGTCTGCACATCAGTGTAAATGGTCATACACACATACCTTGTATTGATTTGAGTTTGTCCAAGGAAGTTAGTGTAAGTAAGGAGGTCAAGATAGATGCTTTGGGACAAAAATACTATCCAACTTTCTCTTGGGCTGTAATGCCCAGTTAGTCACTCAGTTCCATTTATGTTTGTAGAGCCTAGAACAATAATGCAAAGAAAGATCCAGATCTCCTATCTTCAAAATGATCTGGAAGATAAGGTTAAATTTTGGATTCTCACATTCCTCAAAGTTCTGTGCAAGAACCTGGTCTCCAGCCTTCCCACTCCTCTTATACCATGAAAGGCCACACTTGCATGTTTGTGGTCACCTCATCCCATATGTGCAAACCCCATACATGGCCCTGAAAACAGCCATCCATTGGTCAAATCTCAGCCTGGCAGAGCACATACTGGCAGCACAGGCCATCCATGGGAAGACAGACCAACCTCACAGGCTCGGACACTGTCTCAGAACCGTTTGGACAGGGGATTCTGGGGTGTGCCCTATATGGAACACAGTCTAGGAAGGCTGAAGACTTAACTCTGGGTGGCACATTTCCTTGACTACTTTGAGGAGGACACAGCTGGAGGAGGGCTGAAGTGGGACCCACTGAAGTGGGGGTGGGGGTGGGGGAGGAGGTTCCTCTAAAGTGGAAGAGGCCCTTTTTGTCCTTTTGCCCTTCTGCCTGGGTCCAAGGACAACACTGGGTCCACTTGGAGCCAAATCATAGTACTTGACTCATACTTTCATTCGCAGCACAGGATAATGCTATAATTCTTGGTTCATCCAGAGTATTCACAGAAGCCTGTGTGGTTTCAAGCACAAGGATTTTATCTGGTCTGAAATCTGAACTACTTTACAAAGACTCTAAGGCCCAGGGACAGTCCCAGGCTCAATGACACTCCAAGGATGTTCCAGACAAGTAATGTCCCAACAGCTAGTTGTGCCAGCTCAGCCCATACACCTTTATTCCACCTAGAGGAAACATTTGACTTGAACGTTTTAAGTTCTGGGTTTTTCAGGATTTACGTTATACGTCTTTCCAGAGGCTCCTCTCAACTCTTTTATTAACCAACTGAGAGACTAGATAGTTACTGTATCAATTGTTTCAGTTTTCCATTTGTCACATACACTTTCTTGGAGCCAAGGAATGTTTATTTAATTTTCTCCTTCACACCTTCAAATGCAGTACATTTCTTAAAATATGCTATGAGAGTTAGCTGAGTTACTCTTAAAAGAGTGGATTGAAATATATTACATTGGTCTAGTCTTCTTTTATAAGCATTGTAATTATCTTCATTTTTAATTTTATTTGTAGAGTAATTTAGAAGTTTTCAATCTGTCTCACCTCTCATGGTGGAAATGGAGATCTAGAGAAGTTAGGATACGTGTGTAAAGTCACACATCACAACCTGTGGTTGAACTGAGTCAATTCTAAAGTCCTGTTTGTTTTGCTGGCCCCAGTCAGTTACAATTTTTATTGTATTACATGACTTGACTTTAGAGGGAGAAGAATTAGGGAAACCGGCCAGGGCTCCCTGGACAATCTAGAGGAGTAGGCATGGGTCTTGGGCTTTACCATCTCACCATTTTTCCATTTTGTCTGTGCCTCTTAAGACGGACATATGACATGGGGAAGAGGAAATCATCAATGGTTCTGTTCAGACATTTGAAAAAGTGAAGAATACAAAATCACCAGCAGGAGACTAAGAGACTAGCACTAGTGCAAGCAATAACTCATTGTGACTGGCTGATACTGCTTATTGCTGAAATAAACACATTTTTATATTTGAATGCTCTAACACAATGGAAATTTCTCTGGTACTTGCTCATATCAGTCCCATGAGAGAGTTCCTGTTTAGGAAACCAGGCTCCTTCTATCACGTGCGCTAGTCATCTCTCAGGATCTCTGAGAGTTCTTTAGGACTCAAAACTCACCTGCTTTCTAAACTCTCCAGGCTCCATTCCATTGGTGAGGGTGTTCTGAGGCCACCCCTGCAAGTGTGCAAGGTGTGAGTTGGGAGGAGGCTGGGAGATGTTGCCAATGACAGACCAGCCCTCTCCTGGTGACGACACCATTCAACGGAAAGGGAGGCTGCATTTTCAGTGGACAACTGGTCAGTCCTGCCCCAACTAATAAACATCATTTTGAGAAAGCAGAAGGTGACAAGATTTCAAACAGAAAAACTTCTAATTAATGACTATACTTTAGAGTTCTAAACTTTTCATTTGTGGATTCACATAAAGGATCAGTGAACTGTTGTAGGACCTGCCATGTAGAAAAAGATATCCTTGATCTTGGCCCAATATTCTCCCAATAGAGAAGCTAAAGGAAATGCTACTTTTGTTAAGGCTTTTGTTTTGTTTTGTTTACATGGATTCTGGAAAGCAATTAAGACCAAGAAATAATGAAGTAAAGATGAAGTTATTACAGTGCCCCAAATGTTCTTCAGGATATTTAGAACAACAAGATTCAAGAATAATTAGCTTCAGTCTGCTAATTACTTACTTTTACTTTTTTTCCTGATTTTTGTACATATAAAATGATAATACTAATCACTACTTGAATTTTTTTCTAATGTCTTAACCTTGTGATTTCAGTATGACAGAACCTGACAGAGAGGAGAAAGTTTATAGAAGGGTAATGGCAGTTGAAAACCTCAGATGATCCAGTAAATACAAAAAGTCCATTATCGTAAAGTATCAAGATACCATTGAAGGGTTTGATAAATTATATTTAATAAAGGAGAGAGATTGAGAATGGGAATGCCATAAGGAAATGAATTAACATCTAGTCAGAAGAAAATCAGAGGGTACACCTGCCAGTCTCCAGTACTGTTGCTCATCAGAGAGACATGAAGAGGTTTTTCAAAATACAATCTCCTGGCCTCAACCCCCGGAAAATCTGATTAAGTAGATCTGGGGAAAAAAACTAGGACTCTGCTTTTTTGCCTAACACATCAAGTGATTCTGTTGACCTCTCTAAATAACAGTGGTGTAGGGGTAACAAGGGAGAAGGGAGAATTATTTGCTAAGGATAGGAAAGTCAGTAGAATGTTTTCAATGGAGGGAAAGAAGTAGTGCATCATGATAAAGAAAATAAAACTTGAAGGAAGTAGATGGGGGTTGGCAGGCTAAGGCCAAGACCCAAGAAGACATGAAAAGGAGGATATCCGAAGTACAGGTGAAAGAGGTAGCATTTGGAAGGGATGTTAGATGTAACTTTAAAGGCATGAAATAAGGAACTATGGGCAAAGTTTCCATCACAGTTTTGAGGCAAAAGAAAAAAGTGTCTGGTAAATGGCCTTGATCTTTTGAAGAGAGTGAGTGACAATCCACCTGGAAGCAGGTGGCTCAGTTGGAGTCTGGAGCTTAAGGACTGTGGAGAGATCTGGAACAGCCACTGGGATGACTGACCTAAGGAGCCATGTGAGTGAAAAATAATATTTATAAGCTGTGAATTTTATGGTAAGAAAATTCTTCTGTACTAGATGGGCTTCAAAATGTTGAACTTAGATTTTAAAAGAGTAAAACAGAAGGGAATCTAAGGTGACAGGTGACTTCAAGTCTAAGAGTAGCTCTAACATATAGTTGAGGAAATCTTTCTGAGCTACCAACTGTAGGCTGTTTTGCTTTTCTGTGCATTTTCACACCAACATTGGCACTGAATGTTTCCTCTGCTTAAAATATTCTGCTCCCAACTCATCCACCTGGGCTGCCTTCTCCCACCCCCAACTTTAGCTAGGTTCTTGCACAAATAGCACCTTATCACATAAACCTACCTTAACAAGCCATAAAAATAGGGCCAACACTCTTACCAATTTCTCTCTCTTAAGCAGCTTTTTGTTTATAGATGTGTAACTATCTGATGCATTATACATATATTTTTTATTCTCTGTTCTTCATACCCCAGCCAAAATATAAACTTCAAGAAAGTAAACCTTGATCTGTTTGTTCTTTTGCAATTATTGCCAGAGCTTAGCCCAGACACTTTTACATTAGACACTCAGAGAGATTTGATCAATGTATTAATCAATGAATTAGTGAGTGATTGTGGTAGTCCACTTTCAAAATGACTCCCAGTGCACGCACTTATACAGCCTTGCTCACAATAAATAAGGGTGACTTTAGCAACCAATAGGAGATTCTGGAAATGATGGTATGAGATTCTCGAGGTGGGAGTCATAAAAGATATTATGGACCCTATATTGATTTCTTGAATCATTTGCTGTGATCTCTGGGGGAAGTCAGTGCCATATATTGAGGGCTCATATAGCCTTAGAGAAAAGTCCCTACAGGGAGGACAAGAAACCTCCTGTCAACACCAGCAGCAATATGTCAGTCATGTGAGTGAACAACGTGGGAGTGGACCACCAGGGCTCCATCAAACTTTCACATGGCCATAACCTTTGCCAATATCTTGATTGAAACATCATGAAACATCCTGGAACAGAAGTACCCAGTTAAACTACTCCCAAAGTTCTCAATCACATAATGTGTGTGAGATAATGTTAATTATTATTTACCAGTAAGTTTTGGGATAATGTATTATACAGCAACAGATAACTAATATAGTGCCTTAGAAACAATTTTCAAAATATTATCCCTCTTTCCATTTATGTTTATCATCAGGGACAGTTCTATTATTTATGAAGTGAAGATTTTACCCAAATACCCAGTGAATCTGTAGGTTCATTTTCAGAACAACTTTTTAGTATACCTGGAAGTATATTTCATGCCCTATTACTGACAATATTGTTGGCCATATGAAAACCTAGCATGTTTATTTAGAGCAAACATTTCCCTTTAAAGGCATTTCATGTTGGACATAAATGACTAGTCTCTGTAATACTGCTTTATTCAGTCATTAGTTAGGTGTTGCTTCCAGAAAATCATGATCTCAACTACCATCTTGCTCACTTGTTGGCTGGAGTGCCCCCCAAATAGCACTACCTCAGCTAGAAAGCAGAGACAGACCCTGATAATCAAGATGACATCTGAAGATGGTCAGCTAACCATACTCCTTGCAGTTGGGTATGAGTCTTTTCTCAAAGGGGGGGATATGTGACACGTCTCTGTATCTGACAATAAATTTTTTTTTTGTAAAAGGGAATGAATGCTTTGTTTATTTAAAAATCATCATTATCAGGGTTCCCGGGTGGCTCAGTCCATTAAGCATCCAACTTTGGCTCGGGTCACGATCTCATGGTTTGTGAGTTTGAGCCCCATATCAGGCTCTGTGCTGATAGCTCTGAACCTGAAGCCTGCTTTAGAATCTGTGTCTCCCTCCCTTTTTACCCTCCTCCACTCATGCTCTATCTCTCTTTCTCTCTCTCAAAAATAAATGAACATTAAATTTTTTTAAATATCATTATTATAACTTTATAGTCATACCTCAATGAGTCAGAGCAAGAAGAGAGGGGTAGGTAAGTCTTTAACTATATAGCTAGCTAACAAAAGTTAATAATGAAATTTTCAAACAACTGAAATATAGCCAAATAGAGTTGGAAAATAAGAAACCTTGGAGAGTAGAAAGAAACATCAAAGAAGTAGCCATTATGAGGTTTTAAATAAGGATATCATATGATCTGATTTACACTGTAAGAAAACCACTCCAGCAGCTTACAGAAAACAGGTAATAAAGTAACAAGAGTGAAAGTAGGGAAACCAGTTAGCACGTCAAGGGAACAGTCTAGCCAAGAAATAATGGTACCTGGGACTCTGGCGATATAGTAAAGATGAAGAGATTTACCTATAATTAAATTCAGGATACATTTTGGAGGTAAATTCTCTTTTTTTTCCATAATATTTTATTGTCAAATTATTTTCCATACAACACCCAGTGCTCTTCCCCTCAAGTGCCCTCCACCATCACCACCACCTGTCTTCCCCCCCCCCCCCCCCCCCCCCCCCCCCCC
>NC_043709.1:44540904-44541158 GCF_006229205.1 Suricata suricatta | reverse complement strand
CATAAACAAAAAGGTCAAACTTAAATGTATCTTAAAACTGACCACTGTTTTTTTTAACATAACACAATTTATTTTTTTTAACATATGCAATTATTTTCCATCATTTACAATACAGTAGTTACAATGGCACTCCAAATAGAAAAGCAAAGTAAAAAATCAAAACACCGATAGTTTTTTGAGGAACCTCCACACTGTTTTCCAGAGCGGCTGCACCAGTTTACATTGCCACCAACAGTGTAAGAGGGTGCCCATCT
>NC_043709.1:44499964-44540804 GCF_006229205.1 Suricata suricatta | reverse complement strand
TCAATGTGGTTTTGATTTGTGTTTCCCTGATGATGAGTGATGTTGAGCATCGTTTTATGTGTCTGTAGGCCATTGGGATGTCCTCTTTGGAGAAGTGTCTGTTCATATCTTCTGCCCATTTCTTCACTGGATTATTTGTGGAGGTAAATTCTCAAGACTTCTAACATATTAGAGTTGGCAGGTGGGGGAAAAGAAGATTCCAGGATGACTTCTTGATATTTGGTAGATGGTTGAGCCATTTCCTAGGAAAGAAAAGGATAATACAAGATCAAATTTAAAAAGAAAAATTGTGCTTTGGATTTGTAATGTTTGAAATGCCTTATTATATATCCAAATGAATACATCAGACAGAAAAATGGCTTTAGGGCTCTACAGCTCATTGTAGATGTCAAGAGCTGGAGAGAAAATCAAGCATAATCAGCAAATAGTTGGTAGTTACGGCATGGGACTTTTCCAGAATTCATACATCTAAATGAATGAGACCTCCTTCAGTATGCTTTCTTTCTTTGAGAAGCTTCACAGTATACTTTTCTCTAGTGATGTTGCCCATTTGCAAAATATTCAGGGCCTCAGATTATTTATTAGTAGAAAGGAAGAAAGAAAAAAAGAAAGAGGAAGAAAAGAAGTCAGTTTTCTAAGAGTTGAATGAATTTAAAAACAAACAAAAAAGCAGATCATGATCGAGTGTCTCTTACTGCAAACTTTCTAGACTACTGACCTTAATAAAAGCATTGAGTAAATTACGAGACAAAGAATCCAGATTTTGGTATCAGGAAAACCTGGGTTCAAATCATGGCTCAGCTACCAATGAGCGCTGTGGCCTTCATAATTTTTTTGCTCTGAGATTAACTTTTCTCTAGTAGAAAATAGAGACTGTAGCATAAATCTTTTGTGTTTTAATGTAGATTCAACATGATATATATAAATATCTAGTAACATAGTAAAGGCTCAATACATATTAGCTATTCTAAAACTTTCTAATGTAGTGATAAACTGAAATGAAACAAGCCATCATAAAACCATCAGAATGGATGGGTGCCTGCCTTATTACCAGACTGAAAACTACCCTTTAATTAGAAAGATCACAGTGAGATTTACTCTTTCCATGGGAAGAAAAAGGAATGAAATATGGAAAAGCCATGGGGTATTTCTGCCCACTGTGAGCCTCCCCTTAGCTCCATAAAGTAGGCACATAATAGAGTAGACACTGGATAAATAATTCTCTAGGGCTCCAGGCAGTTGATAAGGAATGCTGCTTTTGTCGAAACTCATTGTGCATGAGTTTTTCTCCACATTTCCAAAGGTCACTGAAATGATTCATTCATTCGCTCTTCTATAATCCAATAATTCATGCAAAAGTAAAAACAAATATTACTCCATTAAGGAAATGTTCTGGCTTGACACTGATATAAGTTGAATCTCCTAGTCCTTAAACTAAAAAACACTGTTCAATTTTGTCCTTTGTTTTTAATATAATTGATCAGTAATAGAATCAATATATAATAGACCCTGGCATTTTATAGATTCAGTTTCAGCTGGTCTTAAGCTACCCTGAAAGTCTGCCGTGATTTTTTAATTTTGCTGAAAAACTAATATAAATCCCATGAGTTTTAAGGCTGGTGTGCTGTAACTGGTGAGTCTAACACAGCCAAGTTTTTGAAACTTCCATGGTTGCTCACACTTATTAATAAAACACTTTAAACTTGGTCTCTGTGTGTGTGTGTGTGTGTGTGTGTGTGTGTTCCTTCTTCCCTCTCCCTCTTTGGAGAACACTGGTCAAGCAAAGTGCCTAGCATAACATCTCAGTGGGGCTTGACTATTCTGTACTCAAGAGTTTACGAATTGCCTGCCCCTGGAGTTAATCAGCTGGCTGACATATTTTGTTTGGTCCACATGGCATTTAAAAATCCAGCCGAGGTTTAAAACCTGAGAGAAGTGATGTATTTTTTTTTAAAAAAGAAAGTAAAAGAAAAAGTATTTATAGTTCCTCTTTAGAAATTCCTATGTGGCAAGAATTAGTTTGATGTGTCCTCTTCCACCTGCTGACTCCTTCCCACTCCCTATTACTTCCCAGATGAAATCAAGGTGAGGTGCCTTTTATTATCACGATTGGATCATTGTGTTTCTTACAGTAAAAGAATAGTCATCTGAATCTGCAATGCTTTTGAAAACAATTCTCCTTCTTTCATTTGCGTCAACTACCTGAGTTTTACAAGCATTCAATCTGGCTCCCCTACAACTCACTGTGATTTATTTAGCAGTCCTTGAGAGGTAATACAGGTTTGTTTCTTGGTGGAACACGCTCTTGAAAAGAGAGCCAATTGCTAGAGCTGGTAATGGTAATTTTAAAAAAGTGAATGGTTCTCAGCCACAATTTATATAGAAGTTTAGAATGGAATTTTTAATTAAGATCTGAAGATATCACATTACAGTTTTAAGTTGTTCTGTATTGCAGCCTATGAAAGTTGAAGTAACCTAGTAATTTTTGCAAATTTGAGTGTTCTTTAAGTTCTCAGAACATGTCCTTAAAATTGTTTCTATTCCTTTTGTTACATGGGTCCTATTCTTTACACCTGGATTTTTAAATTCAGTGCTCTGTCACATTCAAAACAAAGTTTATCAGTAGTCACTGAGGTTGTATGATCTATCAGATTATACTGTGTCTGGGAAAACTTTCATCAATATAAAATCACAACATTACCATTTTTCCTCTTATCTACCCAGGCTCATTGTTACATTGTGCTCTTGCTTTGGTTGCCTGCTCAAAGCACTTTATCAATTCATCAAAGGGAGTGAAATAAGCCATAAGCATCCCGTGCAGCCATGGAGCTTTCTTAGAACAAAAACATGAGTAAATTTTTCCTGTGGGAAATGACCTGTGAAAATTCTTCACAAAGTAAGGAAGCTGTAATTTTCATCACACCTCCCAGTTCTCTAAAAAAACATCATCAATCAACAGTTCTCTTTGGTAAACTGTTGTGAAAATATGCTGTGGGAACCTATTTACTCCATGTCACATTATGAGCAGGAAAGATTACTGAAAAAGTGGTGCATTTAGCTTCCAGAATTATAGGACCATCCAGTATCTTAGAAGAGAGCCCAAAATTCATACCACAGTCTTAATCAGGTCCTTCAGGCTGTATTTACCTTCATATCTTCCCAGGCAAGTCGTGTCTTCCAGCAATGCTGTCACATCGTCACCACCGCCATCACCACTGCCACTCCCATGGCCAGATATAGGACACCACATGCACACACACCTCTTTCACAAAACACATCAAAAATTCCACTTTACCAGTTTTCAAGCTTGAGGTAACAGTAATCCTTTTAACAGTTGGAAGTAGCCAATCTTAAGGATCCCTCTTCCCACTTAAGGAACTTCTTTTGAAGGAATGGAGACCCTCCCTGGTCAGGAACTGACTTTGACTTTTCTGATTCCTAAAGGAAATCAGCTGCGGATAATCCTATTGACCATGGTGCTTGTGTAAACTACTCTTTGTATCTTCTGCATTCTCTTGCTGGCCTACATTGTCTGATAGGTTCTTAGCCTACAATGAAAGTAGGAAGGATTTTTTTAAATTTATTTTTAATTTTTTTATTTTTTATTTGAAAGAGAGAGAGAATCCCAAGTAGGCTCCATACTCAGCACAGTCCTGACGCGGGGCTCAGTCCCACAACCCCGAAATTTGACCTGCACAGAAACCAACAGGCAGACCTTTAATTGACTGAGCCACCTAGGTGCCCCATAAAATAAGAAGGATTTTAAAGTTTGTTTGGTAGAAAGCATATCTTTTGCTACAGAATCCAAACCTAGAACAAACTATGCATTTGCTCACCATTCTAACCCTTCCTGGGAAACATTCCAAACACTTTTTGGGGAACAGTGGCTTGGACAACTCTGTTTGACCATTTCCTGACTTGTATCCAGGCCTGGTTATATAATTTGCTGGATCTTAGTGCAAAAGGAAAATAAAAGACCCCCCCCTTGTTAAAAAAAGTAGGAACAAAGTACCATTAAAAGAACAAAAATATAAAGTTTTTCTTCAAAAAATATTAATATTTATAAACATAATAAGGATAATAGTGATATATGAGAACCAGCATCAACTTACAAACTGCAAAAAAATCATTTTGGTGTCATAATTATAAATAATAAAATAATAATATTTTGTATCTTGATCTTAAAAGTTTTCTGGCTTGGATACTGCCAAAATTTATTAGGTCATTACTTTTTACTTTTAGTAACTTCATTTTCATTGATATGATGGAAAATGATTGTAATTACTCCTGGCAAACAGACTGTCACCAATGATTTGATAATTTTTCCTTTTGAGAAGGATCTTTCTGCTGATGCAACGGCTACTAGAGCTGTTAAGAATAATTCACGGACTGTGACAACTTAAAGATAAATTTCAGATACATTATTCCAAATATGAATTTTAGTACATCTAGAGCTAATGATTCATGTGGAGCAGTTTTCCAACAAGATTTAATTCTTCGCACAAGTTGGTTTCGCGTAAGGCTGAATTTAATTTTAAATGTAAATGTATACAATGGCATTTTAATGTTTCATGTGACATTTCTTGTAACTCATGGGGTTTGTACTAGAAACTAAAAGCGGCTTCATGATTGTATACAGTTCAAAGTCCCTCTTTATGCATTCTATCACTGTTTCTTCAATTACAAAGATTTTTTTGATGCCTTCCCCCAATAACTGCTTCATCTCAAGTTTTCCATGAAAAGTGTTGTTTTCCAACAATTCTGATGATCTCTAAATTTAAATTCCATTTCAAAGTCTGTGGCATGACATTTGCTTTGCAACATTGCAGGAGCTTTCATGGCTTTTTTTTTTTTCTTGTTTGTTTTATTTATTTTTGAGATAGAGACACAGCATGAGCAGGGGAGGGTCAGAGACAGAGTGAGACACAGAATCCAAAGCAGGCTCCAGGCTCTGAGCAGGCTGTCAGCACAGAGCTGACTCGAGGCTCGAACCCATGAGCCGCGAGGTCATAACCTGAGCCGAAGCTGGACGCTTAACTGACTGAGCCACCCAGGCGCCCCTGCAGTAGCTTCCAAAACCAGAGAACATAAAATCTGAACAATGCCGGCAACTTCCTGATAGGCTTTATTGGGCAATCCTTGTGTACGCTTTTTGCAGTATTGAGTGAACAGTTAGTTCAGTGCTGGAGCGCCCCCAGAGCCTGTCTCAGCCACAGGAAGGACATTGGGCCCGAGAATGCAGTTGAGCCTTCCACGAGGGTCCCCCTACGGCCCCCAGGCACAGTTCTGCTCTCTCCTGGGAGCTGCGGCCACTGCTGCTGCTTCCGAGGCGGGATGCATTGCAGGATGCCATCCGTGTGAACCCAACCCCGGCGCTCCGGGCTACCCAAGTGGGTGCACACGCCGGGAGCCCAAACCAGTCTTGGGCGCACACACTGGCCTCTCCTCTCCTGTGCGCGCGCTGCTGTTCAGGATAAGGACAGTCGGCGCGTGCTGCACCTGCTCCAGTGTCCCTTCGTAAATCCAAGTTTGAAGACAGAAAAGACCTATGAAAAATTTCAAGATGGGGCCAGCACAGCGTTAAACTAGCTGCAAGGCTCCTGCTGAGAGCTGGGCCCTGCAGGAACGCACAGGTCCCAGACCCCTGAAGCCGGCCCTGCTAGTACCATATGAGTTATACCTACATCACTTGTGCCTCAGCCTATCAGCAATTCCCAAGCCATGTTCCGCAGGAGACGTGTTCCGTGAAAAAGAAGGGGGTTGGGAGAGAATTGGAAATGCTATACGCTGTGTCCCAGCCCTTGGAACTCAGAGTGCACATAAGCAAATTATTGGCTCTGGGAATCTTGAATTAAAGACGCATAATTTCATTTATTCCATCCTTTCTGAAACTTATCTGGCACTGGAATCCAATTTACATAAAACAACTTTGAAAATCTTGAGAAACGCTAATAGTCCATATAATAAAGTTTTTAAAATACTGCATAGGACTGTAGTCCAGACTCCATTTAAAAATCCCTAAAGGCTTTGTTTTTATGCTCTAACACAAAATAGGCATTCTATTTCAGTTACTATCTTTCCCAAGGACAAATCAAAGTCTATCGAGGCTTAACACAACATATAAAAGAATACAAAATATATTTTGCTTGGCAATAATAAAGCTCTAATTATTTTTAAATAATGCTTTATTTTAAAAGTCATATAGCAGATCTTGCTCTTCTAATTAAAAATTATGTGATACCAGGTTATTATTCTTTAGAGAGAGAATTGTTTTTACTCTCATACAAGTGATTTTTGCTAAACACACTTATACAAAACAACTAAAAATGCATTCATAATTGGCAGGTCCCTTGAACCTATTCCTGAGGTCAAGAAAACATTCAAGCTCACAATTTCTTTGGAGAATTTAAAAAATGTAAATAAGGTTGTATCACCATCTTTACTTAAGATCTTTAGTGGCTTCTTACTTCTTCTAGGAAAAACCCCAAACTTCTGAAGATGGCCTACAAGGCTTTGCCTATTTTATTTATTTTAATAAATTTATTTATTTATTTATTTATTTAGAGAACAGATGAGGGCAGAGAGAGAATCTCAAGCAGGCTCCGCACTGTCAGCCCAGAGCTAGAAGCAGGGCGCCATCTCTCAATTTGTGAGATTATGACCTGAGCCGAATTCGAGTCAGACGCTTAACCGACTGAGCCACGCAGCGCATTTTAAAAACACCGACTTCCCTGTTTCATTTTGTACCAACGCTCTCCTCATTTGTATCATTCATACTTGCTTTCATTCATTCATCCCACAAATAGAAAAATATGAGGAAGAGATAAGGACCCTGCCCTCAAATGAATATGGATCTAGGATACAATATCAAGTAGATGTAAGTGCGATAAAGAAAAATAAGACAGGGGTGCCTGGGTGGCTCAGTCGGTTAAGCCTCCGACTTCGGCTCAGGTCAGATCTCACGTTCGTGGGTTCGAGCCCCGCGTCAGGCTTTGCGCTGACAGTTAGCTCAGAGCCTGGAGCCTGCTTCTGGTTCTGTGTGTCCTTCTCTCTCTTCCCCTTCCCCTCTCATGCTCTGTCTCTCTCTGTATCAAAAATAAATAAAACATTTTTTTAAAAAAAGAAAGAAAAATAAGACAGGCAAGGGGTTATGGTGGGGCGGGGGGCAATGCTTTAGTTAGGACGCTCAGGACTGGGTCTTTGAAGAAGAGACTTTTGAACACAGACACCTAAGTGAAGGAACAAGCAGTGTGCAGACTCAGGGAAGAGCATGAAAGGAAGAGCTTGGGATGCAAACTGCACCTTGTGAAGAACAAGATGACAGATGGGGACAGATGAAGTAAGGGGAGAGTGGCACACGATGGTGGCAGAAAGGTAAGTGGGGAGAACAGATTAATTCAAATGTCACAGGAAGCCCTTGCAGGGACTTGAGCAGGGGAGTCCTGGGATCTGACCGTACTGGAAAGCTCCACTGTGGCTCCGGCTGGCAGGGTAGACTGAGGCAGTGCAAGGGGAGGAAGCAGAAAGTCAGTCGGAGAGCTCTTGCATTGGCCTGAGAGGCGGCAATGATTATTCTGTGGAAGAGCTCTTGAAAAACAGCTGTATTCAGGGCTATTTTAAACGCACACCCAACAGAATTTACTAAGGGAATGAATGTGAATGCAAGAGCAAAAGAAGAGCCAATTGTCCAGACTTTTACATTCTGAGCAAGAAAGAAAATGGCAACGTTAAAATGGCAACGCTGGAAGAAGTGCAGGTTTTTGGAAAAAAGTAGAAAGCTCTGTTTTGTCCTTTGCGAATTTGAGCTCTCTGTCAGATATCCAGGGGAAGATTGCAAACTGATAATTAGATGGATGAGAATGGATTTCATGGGGAATCCTGAATCTGGAATCCCAAATCTGAGAGTCATCTGCTCAGACAAGAGTAGGCTTCTCTGTTACGTGATCTCCTAACACCTTGAAACTTTTCATCATAGGATGGATCATAATTATTGGCAAACAAATATTTGTAAGACTAAGGATTGTTTTGCCCAAGTCTCAGTTAAATTACAGCAGAGAAAACTTCCTTATTCACTTTAAAATTATCAGCACCTAGTGCAGGGTCTGTTATGAGCAAGCACTCATTAACTGCTTGTGGAATTGGTTGATTAACTGATTAATTGATTCCAGACAGACCTATTTCTTCATTACCACTTCACTGCTCCTCTACCTTCTCTTGTTTCTCCAACACATGAAAACATAAGTACTTACTGCCAACCACGCCTAAAAGTGACTCTCAAATATTGAAAACAAAAATCCTATGAAGATGTAACTCACTGGGAGAAGGGAAGCCAGATGTGCCGAATTGCTTTTAGGTCCAGAACTGCATTTAGGGCCAAATTTTTTTAAATGACTGATAGGATTGTTTTTGAGGAAACAAAAGTCTCCATTGGTGCCAAGAAATAATCGGAGAGACAGATTATCACCGTGGGTCTTTTGTACTATAAAAGTAAATTATGAAATTGGACCAATAACCATACAAAAACCTTCTGACCAATGAAGAACAGATTTGTGCTTTTCTGCTTCATCACAGTAAATTACTGCTAGAAAGTTCAAAGACCTATCAAGTAATGTGTAATTTACTACCTTGCCTTAGTTCATGTAGGAGGAGAAATGTTCAACTGAAAAACTAAAGCATTTTAAAGTCAAATTGGCTCTTTAAAATCTGTCTTCAAATCTATATTTTCCTAGAATCAAATAGGAATGGATCCAGAAAAAATTAACCTTTTCCACCTAACTCAAATATAAGCTTATTTTGGGGTGAGTGTTTGAATAAATTTTCCCATCATTCCACTTCACTTTCCCCTCATCCTTTCCCTGAATGGGGCTTTTATTTCCTTGGAATTTCATGTAAACCTCTAGGGAAATTTCAAGGTATCTTATGAAATCACGGGCATCTTACAAAGTCTTGGGCCATGATAAAGTTAAGTTTATCTCTCTCCCGTGGTTCTTTGTTTCATTATAACACATAGTTGAAACACCTCACTGGAAGATGAGTGAAGACATTTGTCTCCTGGGGAAAACATCTCCAGAAGGACTTGACTTGGGAATCCCAAACTTCTTGTTCCCCTTTTTCTAATTTAGGGCCAATACAGTATTAGTCACCTAGAGTGATTAAAAGATGAATAATTGAAGGTGAGGTCATTGTCACAACATGAGATGCTGCAACCATCTCAATAGGAATAACTTTTACATATCATAATTCATTGAGAGATTGAAACAATAGCAATGAAGTTACAATTGCATGGTTTGGGTTTAACTTTTTCTAGTAATCATGTACCTAAAAACATAGTGTACATAATGTTTACATTGCTTTCAATAATTGACATACACTACTGAATGAATTAAAACTAGGCTGAAACCAGCAGCTCACAAATGCCATCCATGTTCATTGCTATATTTTTGAGGTTTGGCACAATGCCAGGTAGTCAGTGCATGCTCAATAAATAGCAATTATCCACACAAAGAAAAGGTGGAGAAAATAAAAGCCGTGATTGGGGGCAATTATAAATCCTCATACATTTTTTTTTTAATGAAGGAACTTGGATTTGAATCCCAGTGTTTGTTTTTTCGGATGAGATTTAAGAAAGTTACTTTGCTTCTCACAGCTTTTAGAAATGACCAAATTTTCATGGTGCCTGGTGGTTCAGTCGGTTAAGCATCTGACTTCAGCTTAGGTCATGATCTCACAGTTTGCGGGTTCGAGCCCCGATTCAGGTTCTGTGCTGACAACTCAGAGCCTGGAGCCTGTTTCAGATTCTGTGTCTCCCTCTCTCTCTGACCCTTCCCCACTTGTGCTATGTCTTTCTCTGTGTCAAAGATAAATAAACTATAAAACATTTTTCAAATAAAAAAGAAATGACCAAATTCTCTTATAGATCTAAAATTCTATTAGATGCTACCTTCTGCAAATGTCTTCCTTTATTTTATGGGACGAAACTATTACAAGAGCAATGCAAGTTCATTGTGTCAAGTTAAATGACGTTGCATTGGGGAAAAAATCAATAATCTTTTCTTTTCTCCTTCTTGTTTAACCTCTGATGCAACAGTGTTAATGCTTTTGTGCAAATCCTTCTACTCCTGCCTGTATTACATACTTCTCTCTGGATCACTGCTTCTCTAGCCCAAAGCTGAAACACACAGACACTTTGCCACCCTTCTCTTGGTGCAATTCCTACTCTTCCTTCCCACATCTCCTGAATCACCTCACCTGTGCATCCATTTAATACCTCCATGACTAAATTCCCAGTCATGCCAATGTGACTAAGCTTTTTCATAGACAAGCGGACGTATTGTGGAGTATAGTCCACTCCACCCTCGGTCTTCATCCCCACCCTGCGAGCCTGACCAGTTTGGGGCGGGGGTCACAAATGTCCTTCTGTCACTTGGAGTCCTATGATTGGGATAGACCTGACTCCTCCTTTTGGGCTCCAGGAAAGCAGTACAGGACCTAAGCCTCACCAGTAAGTCTACTCCATCTGTCTGGCAATAATAATTAGTTCCCGGATAGTCAGTTCACCAAAGTTGCTCCAAACAGATGAAGCTCTAAGAGTTTTGCTGGAATTCTTGGGAAGAGGTTTTCTTTTGCTGCTACTGTTATTCAGGTGGGTTAGCATCAGTGTGGAGTGGCCAATGGCTATCTTTGCTACAACATGGATAGAACCTCTTTTATGATGATCCTAACTCAGAAATGACAGTGCCAAAAGAGGGAGAAAGATTCCTGGTAGGTCATTGGAGCACTTGATCAGCCTAAATCTAGTAATACTCTTTACTTTGCAGTTGACTGAGCCAATAAATCCCCACTTGTGTGTTAAGCCAGTTTGAGAGAATGTCTGTCACTTACTTGGTACTGGGAGCCCTGAGTTACATACTGACCCTCCCAATAAGCCCTGTCTCTCTTTGATTTTTGCTTACTAAGGGCAGATATCACAGTCTATCTTGTTTTACCTTCTTCCCCAAAGTTTTAGGCTTCATGACGGTAAAGATGCCTTATTTTTCTTTGGTGTCTCCCAATGCCTTTGCACAATACCTAGAACCTAATAAATTTTGAAAGACTAGATGGACAAAACAGATTCTATGGCACCCAGAGGACTGGCTGAGGAAGGTGAAGACATAGTTCCTTTCCTTAAGGAGTTTATAAATTACTATTAATTATTCCCAGATGGAGATGTATTCATCCTAATTCATCAGCTCCAGCTATGAATTTGAGGAGCTATTAATTATGTGTTTCTATTGGATGAGTCTACAAATAAGTCCTCTATAAATGATACTTGCTCCATTTGCCTTTAGATTTTTCCATCACTTTATCTTTTAGGGGCTGGCTTGCCAGCTTAGCTGAATTCTCTCCAAATATCCTTCCAGTCACATGATATTAATCCAACAGTATCAGAGAAGGGCTTCAGGGGAGGGGAGAGAAAAGGGGAGGGAGGAGAGAAGACGGGGAAAGTGAAACCACATGAAATGGGCACAGTACCAAACACATTTTTGAAGTCTCTGGTGAAACTTTTTCTGGCATCACTATATAACAATAGCACATCATTTTCATTAACTTGAACAAACAAAACCAAACGGAGATTAAAAACCAGTACAGATGTGATATAGCTTTCCGCTCTAGCTTGATCTAGGCAGCCGTATGGAGCCACTTCCCTTAACAAGGCAGGGCATGTTCTTTGGGTCTGCCCCAGGACAAACTGCACATGGCACTAGGGTACAGCCACAAAGACCCAGCTCGGGACGGGGCTATTTGCTCTCATTCTGCTCCTCCCCACTCTGTTCATTTCTGATGACTGACGTGATCCTGGTTTTCTCTCTACCTCCCACCTTTTTCATTCCTTTAGCTGCTGACTTTCATGATGTTTTTTATACCTGGAAACATTCTTGCTCCTTTAGTGCCAAGCAACGTTCCCCCCTTCCTCTCCTATCAACTACTTCCTTTAACTGAGCCTTCCAAGGCTGATCTCATTGCAAACCGTGTTTGCACATCCTGAGTAGATTTATTGTTATCTCATGAATCATGAGCATCTGAATTCCATTTCCATGTCCTCGGGGGAAAGCCCTGTCTGGTGTGTGTTCCACACAGCCCTGCATCAAGAGATGGCACTTAATAAATAATAAATTGTGATGCTAACAAGACCATGAATATACATATCAGAAATAATTCACAAAGAATGGATGACTGTTGGACTTACCCTTTGGTCTGAGGACTAAACTCATCTGGTCACCTTGGACATTGGTTTGAGAGTCTCTCTCGTCCTGTACAACAGTGTCATAAGTTACATGGCTCTCTGGGGTACCAGGAACTAACAGGTAAATAAATAACAAAACAGCTACAAGGAACCTTAGAGATACTGTTTTCCTGGTGAAGACATGAGATCCAAAGAGATTATGTTGTTCTTAAATGCTTGAAGATCTCAATCCAAGGGTTTGAGTCCAGGTTCAGACATTCACTGAGCAGGTCCTGTGAACTTGGGGAGAGCTGCTGACCGTTTAAAACCTGCTTCATTCTATGAAATAACCTGTCCTTCCTAGTTTAAATTTTCTTAGTTTAAAAGTTCAGATTCTCACTGAGTGAGAATCAAATAACAGATATGGAAGAGCAACAGAGGCAGCTAGAGGCTCACATTTATTGCATGGTCAACATGTGCCATGCACTATTGGTGAAAGGTTTACATGAACTATCTAATTAGTCTTTATAAAACCCCCAAGAAAACATTGTTTTATTCCCATTTAGAGATGACAAAAGATTGAAGCACAGGGAAGACAAGTGATTTTGCCAAGGCTTCACAGCTTGTAGGTGGTGGACTAGTTACTGAAGCCAGACAGTTTGAATCTAGAAGCTGTTCTTTGATTCGTTACCTAATCCAGGAGCATGGTACAGTGAACCAGTGGAGCCATGTGAACATTATTTTAAAGGAGTCAGAAAATATGAAGTATTATTATCATAAATAAAAGATGGTTTTATAAATACAAGTAATTAGTAATAGTAGAAATAGAAATCAATTCTTTCTTCATCTTGGAAGAGAACATCCTACCAGGATGCATCCAGAGCAAGAGAAACATGGTCTGTGGAATGGAATGCTATGGACATAGGACATACTCTACATTCACTATATACCTGCATAGAGAAAGACAAAGGAAAGAATAAAAGATCTAAACATTGCCTTGCACTCAGTGAGCTCTCACGCTTGTAATGGCAGACACGGGTCACTCTCCATCAGCCTCCGTGCCTTCATTCCGCCGGCTCCTGATGAGGGATCTCACCACACTGTGTGACTCCAAGATTCAGAGATACATCGTTTTTGCATACATGGCCCCTAAATGTATACCAATTCTTTTATAGGGTGCCCATCACCTGCTCCCACTCTAACAGAAAAGTTGGTAATTGCTTGAATACTGAGGAATGTTGTTATTCTGCAGCACGGCATCTCCCAAGAGGGTCCTCAGGGTATTCCAGTTATGCACAATGGTCCCATTACTCATCAAACCTAGAGTATAACCCCATAAAATGGAGGGTAAAGCCTAACACTGGAAGAGAGTGTATCTGGTGGTGGCACTGGCAGGGCACTCTGTATTGCTAAAAGGGCAACATCTAAAAATATATTTTTTAATTTTTTAATGTTTTTTATTCATTTTTGAGAGACAGAGACAGAGCATGAGTGTGGGAGAGGCAGAGAGAGAGGGAGACATAGACTCCGAAGCAGGTTCCAGACTCTGAGCTGTCAGCACAGAGCCCGACATGGGGCTTGAACTCAAAAACGATCATGACCTGAGCTGAAATTGGATGCTTAACTGACTGAGCCGCCCAGGTGCACCTAAAAATATTTTTGAATGGGAGGGTTGATTTAGGAAGAATATCCTGCTTGAGTGAGTGACTGAATGGAACTAAATAAATACCGGCTTCTTCTTGTGTCACCTCCTTGTATAAGAATAACCCGCCATCAAACAATATTCCTTTATGTGCATATGCTGTCCCAGATAGAAATAGTCATAAATACAGCAAGCAAAGTACCTACCTTCATTCAAGGAATTATATTCTGAAGGGAAGAGACAGAAATGAGAAGCAATAAATAAATAAGATCAAAATAAAATACTGTGTTTTATAAATTTTGAAATGTAATTTTTCTTTCTTTTCTTTATCTTTGTTTTCTTTCTTTCTTTCTACATTTCTACACTAGTTCTGAGATCTCAAAATAGCTTAAAATCTTCTAGCATGTCTGGCTTTAATTGACAGCATTTCTCTCTTTGTGAAACCTAGAATAATTATGCATCTTACAACAATAACTTAAGATTCAATGAAAATGGTAGGAGATGGAGAAGCCACTAACACATTGCAGATCCACTGTGACAATCACAATCATGTGACAAATCATAGCTTGACTATTTCCAATACTAGATAGCTAAGGTATATCAAATTACCTTGATGGTGACAATGCATATAAAGGGTAGGATGAAAAGAAGCGTTTCAAATTTTTACAGAAATTTACACTTCCATTTAGCCTAACTTCTTTTAGTTGTTGATGTGCTTCTTTCCAGCTTGTGCTAAATTTCTCTCAATTTAATTTTTCCTTGAAGTGTCTACATTATCTCTTCCACATATGTGAAAAAAGTTCTCCAGCTAGAAGATTGTCTTACATTTTTGCTTTTAATCTTAAAGAGTTCACCTCCATCTTCTGGTTTCCTTTAAAAAAATAACCTCTACCTTACTTTTTTCCTCTTTCCCCTCACTTCCTTTAGGTGGAGTTCTTCCTCTAGACCTTCTGGAATACCTGTCTCTTCTCCTTGCAGACTCGTGCACAAATCTTACCTGTCTTTTCAATCTGCTTTTAATTCTTCCCTGCTCTACACGGTCTTCCCTGCTACCTGTGTTTTTTGAGGTCTGACACCGACCTTGCATCTCAGGACTGCCTCTGTGTACTCCCTTACAGTGTCAGGTTCCTCTTTATGACTTAGGTTAAGACATGTCAGCACATGCTGGGCCTTCCCATCTTCCCTCAATGTTTAAGTCACATTTTATTTTTGGCAACTGAAGTTATGAGGAGGGAAAACCTTTTTCCCTTCTAATGTTTCCATGTGGAAACCTCTACTCACAGGAGTGAATGGTACATGTCTAGCCCTCCATCTCTCCCCACCCCAACCCTCCTCTGCAAGCCAGGAAATGAGTTATCTGAACTACAGGTCTGGAAGAGAGAACTGAGCATGCTCAGCTCTGCCTTTGTGTCTTTCCTCTGGATTTCCCTGCACAGGAGATACCTCTGGTCTGTCTATGCGGCAGCCTCTGCCCCTGTGTGGGGAAAAGGTTCCTACTGCACATGTGACCAGTTAGGTCGGCCCACGTAGGTGCTATCTCAAGCTGCTTTTGCCACTCTGGCTTCACCAATGTGCTGATGTGCTGATGCCCATCTGACACCAGTACTTTACTTTGCAACTAGTTGTTTTGGGAATAAGACGTGTGAGAGAAGGTTTGCTTTTTGATCCCCGAACACTACCCCCCACCCCATAGTGCCAAGAGATAGAAGAACACAAATGACATCATCAGAAGAAGGGATTAGAAAAAAAATCAGATGTGTTCCAACCAGCACCTGAGAGTTGAGTGGTCCTTCATTTCTGGAGCCGTCCAACCACAGGAAAGGGAAGGGTAAGGCTAAATTTGTTATGTTGTTGTTATATATGAACAACTTTTGTGTGTGTGTGTGTGTGTGTGTGTGTGTGTGTGTATGTGTGTGTGTGTGCTTAATCTTTAAACTTTCCTTGAAGTTGGATGTCATTAAACGATTTTCACAGCTAACAAAACTGTGTCTCAGAGAGCTTGAGCTTTTAGACCTCACAATGATAAGAGAAAACAAGATTGTATTAGTTAGCTTGGGTTGCAATAACAAAAATAGCATGGATTGAGTGGCTTAAAGAACAGAAATTTATTTGCTCATAGTTTGGAGGCCAGAAGTCCAAGATCAAGGTTCTAGCCAATTGGCTTTCTGGTGAGAGCTATCTTCCTGTCTCGCAGACAAGTGCCTTCTCACTATGTCCTCACATAGTTTTCTCATACAGAATTTCTGGCATCACCTCTTATAAGTGTACTAATCCTATTGAATCAGGGTCCCATTTTTATGATCTCATTTAACCTCAGTTACTTCTTTGAAAGATCTCCTCTCCAAATACACTGAGGGGTTAGAACTTTAACATACGAATGGGGGCTGGGCCGGGCAGGGCTGGAGAGGATACAAGCATTCAATCCATTACAAAGATTAAACGCAAATCTATCAGATTCTGAAACTGGAAGAGAGGAGATGATTTGGAGAAAAACCTCAGTAGGAAGATGGAAAAGGAGGGAGAAGTAGCATGGTTCAGACAAGCCTGAAGGTTCCAACATCCACTGTATCTATCTCATTAAGTGAATTCACATTTCCTGGTTCCACAGGCCCATGATGTTTGTGTCAAATGAACTGGCGATAGGCAATATGAACATTTGTTAACAGGATCCCCCACTCATATTTAACTCAATCTTGCCTCATTCCCTTGACTATCTCCTTCTCTCCTCAGGCAAAGCCTTAGAATTTGAAAACCAGTAATGCCTCTGAGTGTGCAAAGAGGCCTTTTATCAGAAAAGCTCTGTTCCCCCTGCAGGAGTGAAGGCAAAGTTTTCCCTGGCCAGAGTACTTTCTAGCACTCAGTTACCATCCAGGTTAACTAGTCTCAGACTCCAAGCAGTTGAGCTCAGCTGTTTTCCGTTTCTGACTTCTTCAAGTAGCCTTTCCCCATTTTTGAAACTGAATTTTCCGGTAAGTAAATGCTTGATTCCTCACTTTCCTATTCCCTGTGAATTAAAAAAAATCTAAGGATTTTACTTGTAAATTTTCTCATCCAAATGGTTTGGTATTTGCATTTCCAAACTAAAGCAACAATAAAGTGAAGCTATTAAGGAAGCACACTGGGGGACCCAGTTGAAAAAAATGTAAAAAGCCCTCCGGAAATGTCTTTTTGTCTGGGAGGGGAGTGAGCTAACAGACCATGCAGGGATAACCAGTGCGAACCAGACAGTCATTAACAGAAAGCTGTGGTGGGAGTAAATTAAATGAGTTAGAATCTCACAGCCTAAACAAGCCCATCACTAACTAAGTCTCAGTGTCCTCACCCCTTCCTGAGCAGACATATATGTATTTGTCAATTGTTGTTCACTGCCTTCTGGTACAAGGCCCTGATCTATTGTAGACTGTGTCTAGAGCAAGCTTTATTTCAAACCTTCCCCCCTACTTCCTTGTACATTAAGCAGTCTAGACAAATCTGGAAGCATTTGAGGAGAGTCTGATCTCTCTCTCCCCTGGACCAGATACTAATTGTCCCAGGTCTATATAAATCTACATAACCTCACAAACATCTAAATATACTCAGATGGAGAGGTAGGGAAAATGGGTCCAGAGTTAACGCCTAAAAGTGCAAAAGAGAGATGTGCCTCTGAAAATCTGTAAAGACCACTATTATTTATAGTATTTATTGATATACTGGCCTTCTCGGAAAATGCTATTAAAAAATCTGCAGTTGACTGCTGTCATGCAAAAATGAGGAGTTCACTGATTGTCTTCAAATCCAAATATCTGGAGCTTCTCTGGCTAGACTAAAGTGGATGGAAAAGATATCATTCACCAATTCAATCATTCAACCAATTTTTATTTCCAGTAGGGACAGCATGCAAGAACATAGATTTCTTTGAAATCACCCAAGCCTGGATCCTAATCCCATATCACATCGGCAGTACTGTCTCTGAGCTCTGTAGGATTTGGGTTTTAGTTGTAGTAATAGCATTATCTTACAATAATTCTTTTATTTCTATTTATTTATTATCTACTTTTGTGAAAGAAAAAAAATAAGGCTTAAAAGGACCACCCAGGGATGGTTTCATAAAGAAAGTTAGAACTGAGTTGAGTCCTGACTGATGAAAAAAATAAAGACTTGCCAAGAATATCATGAGCCAGCATCCAAAGATAAAACCCAAGAAAAAATGTTGGAGACATCAAATCCTGTTTGTTGGTGCAGAGGGCTTGTGCAGAACAGGGATATTAGCATTTACTAGGCTTATGAATTGATGGAGAGCTTAGTTTTAATTTTAATAAGCACTTGGTTTTATTTCTGTATGAATGATCCAAAGACCACACTTTAAGAACAAATAATAATAATGAAAAATAAAAATGGAAATACAGATTATGGAGGCTCTTGAATGTCAGTCAGGCTAAGGAGTTTGGGCTTAATCCTGAAGATAAAGAAAAATCAGGTAAATATATATTTTTAAAGATTATTTATTTTTGAGGGAGAGGGACAGCACAAGTGGGGGGGGGGGCAAAGAGAGAGAGAGAGAGAGAGAGAGAGAGACAGAATCCCAAGCAGGCTCTGTGACAGAGCCTGATGCAGGACTCGAACTCAGAAAGCAGTGAAATCATGACATGAGCCAAAACACTTAGTCAACTGAGTCAACCACATGCCCTCAAATAAATATTTTTGAGCAGTAGAATGACACGAATCAGGTATTCAGTTTTACACAGGATAAATCTAGTGTGGCACCTCTATGCAACAGAGAAAATATTGCCTCAAACTTTCTGAATTCAGTCAGTGTTTTCTCAGACTTCTGGTCAAATCTAGCTTCTCTAATCCTATGGTTACCTAAAACTTACATTTAAAAAGCATCTAAAACCTGATTAAAAATTGACTAGACCCCCATACAATGAGCATGGTAGACAGCGGACCTGTTTAGAGCAGTGAGTTTCAGGTAAGCTCCCTCCTCATAACTTTGGATTTCATTTCTTTTATTTTTTTTAACTTGAAGAGTTCTTTTTCAAGTACTGTCAGTAATGGTCTTTGGTCCTTTCTTGTTCATATAACCATAATGTGCAGAGATAGAAATTCATGCCCAAGAAAAGTGTGAGGCATGATTAGAAGTAATGATATTGTTTCCACAAGCCACTTATGAATGTCCCATGACTTAAAGTATCATCTTACCAACTGTAAAGAAAAAATGTATCTGGAAAAAGTTTGCTGAGCACTCAAAGAAAAATGAGATAAAATACCTTAATATTTTGCTTCTTTGTTTATAAAACTTACATATGATGGTACTTCAATTCTGACACAATAGCCTAAAACCAATGACATCTGATTCACTCACATCACTTAGAAATCATTCTAGCCCTAGTTAAATTGCATAAAAGCCCCACTGATCCCTTCTATATGATGTTGTTTGTTAATTTGGACCTCACTCCTCATTTCTTGATTTATTTGCTTTCTATAATAAGTCCCAGAGTGAGGATGCTGGGTCGTGAGCCTTGATCTTAAATTGATGATCATCATAGGTCAAAAGTCCACAGAAGAAAGAAAGGCAGCATTTGCTGATGAAATCACATGGGTTGATAAAATCCATAAAGAGCAGCTGTTCTTCTATTCCAGTTCACCAAAATTTCTTTAAGAGTCACCC
Organism: Suricata suricatta; assembly: GCF_006229205.1. NCBI lineage: Eukaryota > Metazoa > Chordata > Mammalia > Carnivora > Herpestidae > Suricata > Suricata suricatta. The sequence goes on along the minus strand of NC_043709.1, from coordinate 44,521,313 downwards.
CCACTTTTTTTTTTATCTTATAGGATTGATGGTGGCCCAAGTTTTGTGCTTTGGTGTGTGTTTAAAAAATTTCCTGTGTGAACTGAGGTAAGATTTCAGAGAAATGAACTTAATAAGGTATTGATTACCTGGGTGAAATCTGTGACTTCTTCAGGAAATTCTTAATGGAAAGGAAAACCTTTGTTCCCTCATGACTTGTTTATATGTCCTCTTATTTGCCTTTTATTATCAAGTTAAAATATCTTTCTCTTTTTGACCTTGCTACAAACCAGTAAAAACTCTGCTATACAAGAAAGAAAAAGGAATCAAGAGTAAAGCCAGATGCACAAGGATTGAGCACACATGCATGAAGCCCCTTTTGGTCTGATCTCTACAGAATATACTTTTCTCAATGTTTCAAAGGCCACATAGTCTTAACAATCTCACACATATATTGTGATCAATATTTTAGGATGATGATGTTCCTTTCACAGCTAAGAAGGTAATGGACAGAGCCTTCAACAGTAGTTTGTCATTCCCAAATTGATGAATGTTGTACGATTTGTAGAGATTTTTGGAACAATGCCCAAGTGGACTAGGGAGATTTCACTCCACTGAACTTTCAACTTCAACTTTTCTTACCTGCAGAATTCAATGTAGCGTCAGTAAAAATGGCATAGAATGATTATTTTCTTTGAGAAAGAGGAATATTATGGCTCTGAAACCCACATAATTTTAGAAATATAAGATCATTCAACCTACAGTGTCTAGAAGAGACCAAGGGATAGATCATATGATGCTCTATTTTTTCTTTAAAATGATTTAAACGTGTGGCTATTTGCACCTGGGAATGCTTTTCCTACTAATCAGCCCCAAAAGATTCTGAAATTGGTGTTACCCATTTACTAGCAGACTCTGAACTGAAGTGGCATCTCACACATAATGTAACAGTCTTCCTTGATTCCAAACCTCCAAGCAGGGCTGGGCCACAGGCCAGCACATCTGCTATAGACCCCTGGATATATCATCACCATCTAAATAGAGATACATTTTGAAACTTGAACATTTTTAGACTAAGTTTTTCTTCATTTCTTCGTTAGAGAATTTAAAATTGTTTCCTTGTCATTTTATTTTCCTATTGCCAGACTGGAACGTTCACACGATATGATTTTTTAAAAACCCTTCTAAGTAAAATGTCAGGATACACATCTATATTTTTGCACTTTGGTTCATGCACTTTGAGACATTGGAAATTTTATAGAAAGGCTTATTTTTAAAATTTCACATTAGAATTAAAATATGCTTTAATGTCTAAAATAAATCCTTTTGATTCTCTTCGCACAACAGCTATTCTTTACGCTTATGTGACTTCCAGGGACTATCTCTTCTCCCTAGTGCTCAACTGATTAAGTATTCATGCATGTCCCTAAAGCTCTGAAGAGGATCTTCAACCAAAATGTCTAGTTGTTTAGTTCTATTCTACAAATCAGTAAGAGAAAGACAGACAACTGATTGAGAAATGAACAAAAAACTTGAATAGTTTAGCTCACAAAAGAGGGTTTCCAAATGACCAATACCTAACCATATGAAAAAGTGCTCACATGAGCCATCAGACAAACATGTAAATTAAAACTACAGCAAAGTATGGCTAAGACCCACGGTGCAAGTACTGCAACAGTGTGGATGGAGCACCCAGAACTTCCACATTGCTGGTGAGAAGGTAAAGCAATAAAATCATTTTAAAGAAAGGTTTGGCAGTTTTCTAAAGCTGAACATTACATCTCCTATAACCCAGCTACTTCCTACCTAGGCATACGTCTAACGGAAGTTCCTGCTCATGCTCACCAAAAGACAGGCACTAAAATGTTCCTCACCATACTATTTGCAGAGGTGAAGATCCAGAAACCATCCAAAGGTTTCTTAATAAATGGAATGGATAAATTGCGGTATGGTCCTGTAATGGAATCTTTCAGTGGTGGAATGAACAGTCCTCAACTACATGCCACAATATGAATGAACCTCATGAATGATGACTACTACATGGTTTCATTTATGCAAAGTACAAAAGTTGGCCAAGTTGTCTAAGGTACTAGAAGGAAATGTAGTGTTTACCCTTGGAGCATCATGACTTCAGAGAAGCCCAAAGGGAAGTTGCTTCTTGTTCTAAGTGCTACTTCCGTAAGCTGTACAGTTAAGATTTGTGTGCTTATTGTGAACATGTTAGACTCGATTAAAACTTTTTGAGGTGCTCAGACCATTTTTCCCATCAAGTCTTAGTCTAAGAATTTAACCTAGGAAATGACAGATTAGAATAAAATCCACATATCTATCCTGCAAGGATAGTCATGATGGCATTAATTTAAATTGGAAAAAAAGGGGCACCTGGGTGGCTCAGTCGGTTAAGCCTCCGGCTTCGGCTCAGGTCAGATCTCATGTTCGTGGGTTTGAGCCCCGCGTAAGGCTCTGTGCTAACAGCTAGCTCAGAGCCTGGAGCCTGCTTCCAGTTCTGTGTCTCCTTCTCTCTCTGCCCCTCCCCCTCTCATGCTCTCTCTCTGTATTAAAAAAATAAATAAAACATTAAAAAAATTAAAAAAAATAAATAAATAAATTGGGAAAAAAAACCCCTCCAAATGTCAAATAGTAGAAAATGTGTTTCAAACTGTAATATGTTAAAAAATAAAATACTGTAAGCTATTTAAAAATATATTTGAGAAAAATATTCATTACAAATAAATTATTTTGGCATTAATAAGTGAAAAGAGTTAGGCTATATGAGTTTGCTGGATATGTCCCAGTTCTGGGCCTCAGGGCCACTGCCTCTCATGCTCCCAGAGCACTGCTAACATTTGTATCCTGCGTGAAAGATAATCCTGCAGCAATGAAAAGCATGACCAGCCTAATTGTGCCTGACCACCCTTCATAGCATCTACTAAAACGTTTTTATTCATCTGTCTGATGAGATCGCAGGCATTCGTATGTTTCTTTTTATAAATTTTCTGTGCCTTCCAAAATTTCTGTAATGAAAATGTGTTGCTTCTTTTTTAAATAAAAAAAAAGTTCAAACAGTACAAATTCCAAAACGCTCACTTCAGTTGTTAGACAAGAAAGCCAGAAACTACAGTTCTATTATTTATTATTTTCACCCGTTCTATTCACTGGTGCTTATCACAAAAGGTGAAAGAAAATTTACTTTTTACCTCTTGAAGCCTATGATCAAAGTCAACTTACAATAATGCAATGGATGGATGGCTATCAAGTAGAAACATACAGGAAAGTAGACTTTGGACATAGAAGCCATGCCTAACAAATACATTTTTACAAACATCACTCCTCTTGGTAGAACCCTCCATTTTCTTCAATGCTTAGTTTTAGTTCCAAACTCCTGTATGAAGAACTTCTGGATCATGCCAGCCCAAATGAGGTGCCCTTCCCTTCTCCAACTGTTCAGTTTTTAGCAAATTCTACATAAGCTATCTTCCCAATGAGATGATAAACTTTTTGAGAGCAGGAGGAGCCAAAGTGCATTTTTACTTCTGAGTAACTTCTTCCTTTCCACACTGCACCTATCATAATTCTTTGTATTACAAATAAAATATTTATTAGTGCTCAATAAATATATAGTTCATTTGGTGAATCACAATGCAGGCTTCCGTTAACCCTAACTGATTAAGGAGATCATGAACTCCATAGGAAGGAACGATGTGAAGAGATAATCGGTATCAGTTCTCATAACTTCTAAACTGAATGTCTGAACATAGCAGGACCGAGAATACAGGCCATCCACTTAATTAAACCATTTCAGAGGGAGTCCAATTCTTCTCAGGGACAAGGAGGGGGCCAGCACGGTGGCAAGCACCTGTCATCCCAGCTTCTCAGGAGGCTGAGTCAGGAGGATCGCTTGAGCCCTGGAGTTCTGGGCTGTAGTGCACTGGGTTGATCGGGTCCGCACTAAGTTCGGCATCAATATGGTGACCTCCCGGGAGTTGGGGACCACCAGGTTGCCTAAGGAGAGGTGAACCAGCCCAGGTCCGAAATGGAGCAGGTCAGGGGCAAGGAGGGCCAAATATTGTGGGAAGCTCTTGAAAGGCTTCCAGGACGGGTGTTGGTCCTGCACCCCCACGCCCAACAACCCAGCCAGTGGGTGGAAAGGAGAGGGTCCATCCAGGGAGACTGTGTTCTCGCTCTTTGCTCAGAGCTACTCCCACCAGATTAATCATCTAGTGATAGTCCTAAAGACAACCAAAGCTAAATTCTCAAGTAAAATATGTGTTCAGGAATTAAAGTCTGTGTGAAGTTACTAGAATTAAAACTTCTGAACATCGTGTTTAACAGAGGTAAGAAAAAGATCCAAATGATGATTAATGTCTCTTTGACAAGTAAATTTCAGGGAAAGAGTTTTAACAAAACAAACAAGATCAGGTGTTCACTGGTCAGAACAATCACGTACCTACTGGAAGCATCACAAAAAGTTCCATGGCTGAAACTGGGCTCTAGGAGAGATGAGGAAGGGACAGAGGTAGAGAAAGAGTGGGGAGTTTGGAAAGAGATACAACATGAGGGCAGGCCATCAAATCAGAAAGTTCCCAGGCCTTTGATACAAGGGTCTTCTAGTACCATTTCTATCTGATCCAGGCTTCAGCTCACCGGCTCCATTTCTCTCAAGTTCCCTGGGTTGTTCTACAACTAAGATATCAGTTTGCATGTGTTTAATAAACCCACCAAAGTGGGAAATCTAAGAGAACAGAGAGAAAAGATTTTATAATTTCCATAGGTCAACATCACCATCTTTGCCCTTTTCTACGTTAGAGAAGAGAGAGAATTTTAACATGGTTTTGCTTGTATTTCGTCACTGAAACGGCTAGTTAAAAAAGAACTTCATATGTGTTTTTTTTTCTTTTATGGTTGTTTCATTGATCAAAGTTTAGTTCCTCTTCCACTCAAAATAAAGCCAGCTGTCCTTAAAATCTTTATCATTTGCAGTTCTGCAAGTGACCCCCAATGAACCAGTTAGTGAGTACAGATGGAGAACTGGAAGAGAAGGGGTGTGGGTTTATAGAAGTGTCTCCTGGGTTTTAACTAGCCTCAGGCTATAATAAAATGTTAATGAAAATATATTAGAAGAAACGGTCAGGGACAACAATGATTAACCACATGAAACACCCCTGAATTATTTAAAACAAGGCCTTCCCACCCTCCATCATTACACCTGCACAGGGAGAACAGGTCAGATGGAAAAGATCTCATAGCATTGCCTGAAGGTCAAGGTTCTAGGGCAAACCACAGAGAGCAAAAAAATTCCAGAGGACAGGATGTAACATCTGCCTGAGGTCTGATCTGGGGAGGTTATGGTAAACATATTCTGGTTGATCCTGTCTGCAAATCCATGTGCCAATGCCTTCTGAATAAGAAGTCTTTCGAGAAGGGCTAGGGCAATGCAGTCTCTGCTGAAGATGTGGTGTAGACAGTTTACTTGTTAGTAAACCTAACCAAAATAATAAGAGCTAGTTCACGGGTATTCTTTTTTTTTCCCACAAATAAGCATCTCTGTGCTTCATGCTCTATTTGCCATCATACTGAATGCAATAATGCATCACATTTTGAGAAACTGATTTTGGAAAGAGTCTCATTTGATTGAAATGAAATGAAATGTTTTTGTAGTGCAGATGAGAAGAGTAAGATGCTCTTTCAAATGCTCTCATACCCTGGTCTGTCACATCCAGGGGCCTTAAATTCCACCAAACTCTTCATAGGACAGAGTGATATTTGTTTTCCTAACCACAGGAGGAGAAATTCTGAAGAGAAAAACTGTCCTTAGGGACACAAAGTACTGGTAAAGCAACATGGCAACATGCATAATGCAAAAAACAGGTTAAATTTAGTGATGGATGAACATCAAATGACTTCTAGCTCTGTTTCAATTTAGATACTTATTCCAAGCATGTTGAAATGATATAGACCTCATGAGCCTACATAACTGAACTTCAAAATCTTTTCTGGAGCAGTTTTTCCTCACAGCATCTCCCGCTGGCCCCCGCCACCGCCCCCCACCTCCCGGGTACTTCTCCCTGCCATCTCTTTGCCTCTTTGCATAGAAGAATCTGGAATGAAAAGCTAAGGAGTACTGAAATATGAAAACAAACCTTGCAGAGTTTATAAATATGGTTCTGCTGTTTGGCTAAAGAGGGACTCTATTTTTGTTCGCTTAACGTTGCCTCTGCCACCTAAACCTGATTCTCCTCATGCCACACAGGACAGGAAGCCAACATGCCCCAAATTCCTCATGGTCTTCAAAGCATAATTATGGATAATGAAAAAATATGTCATCATCTTGGATATAATGATAATTTGCTTTCAAATTTTTAAAAGTTTAATTATTCTATTTCTCTAATACTTCAGTAATGTATGTAAGAGCACATATGTTTGTCCCTGTTAAGAGTGATGCAAAAGACAGAAAATTTGGAATCAGTAAGCCTCCTGAGATGCCAGGCTTGCCACTCAGTCTCTTTACAGTAAAGTGTTCCCTTCAATACTTTGGAAGAATATTAATCATCTGACTCACTTGAAGTTAAAATACCGAAGTGGAAAGGGGTGTCTGACTGGCCCAGTCAGTGGAGCATGTGCCTCTTGATCTCAAGGTCGTGGTTTGAGCCACATGTTGAGTGTAAATTTTAGTTAAAAAATTAAAAATAAATAAAATAAGAAAGTAGAAAGAGTCACACCTGAATGTTCTTAAGAAAATAAGAAAGTTGTCATGCCAAATTTAAATATAAAGACAGAAAGAAAGATGGAGAGACTCTGGGATTTGTCACTGGAAGACCTAGACAAAAACTATGTACTTCTAGTTTTATGCTTTCATTCAGTTCCTGATGATAATGTTTTGAAATGTGCCAGGAGAAATCTTTACTCAAAAACATTTCATTTTCCAAAAATGCTACCTAGCAAGAACAGGATCAGAACCAGCAGGAAGAATGAGGAATAAAAAACAGAAAACATTGCCATACACCTGAAATTAATATAATATTATATGTCGGCTATACCTCAACTAAAAAGAAAGAACAATAATAAAATAATATGATGGCGATCAAAAACAAAAAACAAATCTTTGAACAATCTAAAGCAAGACTCTAACCTCATGCATTTTTCTTAAAAAGGAATCCTTGAGCCTTCCCTAAGACTATTTACCTTTACTTTATATAGCAGTCAGTATAACAACATTAATATGATTTGCCAGCCCATAATCAATCAGAAAATGAAAAAGAGACCACTAGACGACAATGACAATAAAAGACATTTATTGTTGAATGCAGTAACATTGATGCCAAGGGCAAAGTTGAGGCTCAGTTATGTCTTGTATGAATTTAGATGACATTATCGCTGGTATCCAGCATCATCCGAGGATTTTCATTGTGCAAAAATATGCCATGGGAAGAGCAAGGGCTCTACATAATTAAAGATTGGTCATACGCAGCCAACCATGCATCCAATCTTTAAAAGGAGGTCCAGAAACTGGACATGATATATAGAAAAGAAGCCGTTTTTCTGGGGTAAAAATATAAGGGCTGGAAGTCCTTCCATTCTATCACTGAAGTATTATAAATTCACGAGTCCTAGCAACTCTGCCATAAGAAACACCAACAGGTGGATGCTAGCCAAAGACAGAGAGTTAAGGGCCTGAGACCGGAGGCCCCAGCACCTCAAGATACTCTAAGTAGTAGTATTGGAAAAAGCATCTTCAAAAGATCTATTTTATTGTCTGGGGACAATATTCCAGGAGATAAGGAACTTTTATCTACTTTGTTTACTGATGTAGCCCAAGATCATAGAAGAGTGCCTGGAAAATCGTAGATGTTGATGATTTTGATGGGTGAATCAGTCAACAGACGTGCGCAGGCACTGAGTAAATTCCCAGGGATCAGCACGAGAGAAAGTGAGAGCAGCTGGAGCAGAGGAATGACAGAAGCACGGGGGTCTGTGAATTTCCCTCTGAAGGAAAAAGCTGGGATCCTGTCACTTGACAAGTGGGGGCTGTTGATTCAGCAGAATAGGACACAAATGGTGAGGATGTCCTTATGTAACATCCACTAACTCATGGGATCCAGGGAATGATCAGGTTAATGAGTGCAAATAGCTCTCTGTGTGTCAAAAGTTCTCGAGGTTACTATTTCATAGAAATGAAATTTTAAAGAAAGTGTTCCTGATGCTACCTAGAGATATCAAAAACAAATCTGTTATGTTCATTATGCTTTGGGAAATCCATATATTTTAGAACTAATTTCCTCAAAGGTATCTAAGATGTAAAGATCATGAGGCCAGGTTAAGTTGCCTGGGAATCTGTACTCTGTAAGACATCTCAACCATGGGCAAGGGGCAGTAACAGTGCAGAATCACGGGATCAGGGCTCTGCCTCAGTCACACCAGGGATAATGCCTCCTTATTCAAGATGAACAGGGCTCTGGCATCACAGTAGTGAAGATCAAAGCGGTCAACTCATTTTTTCCAACTTGGAGCACTTCACCGAAAAGGAACTTACAAATCTAGTACAAGTAAACCTGTTCTGTATCAGTCCAGAATAATTATCCAAGCTCAGCGCAAACCCAGTTCAGTCAGCCAATTATTTTATCTCGGTGATATTTACATAAACTTTATCAAAATCATCTCTCAGGATTCGACCAAAGGGCTGCCACAAGAATAATCATAATTTTTGAAAAGTAACAACTTCATGTCAAATCCCAACTTTACCAGCCATAGAGTGCTAAAAAGAACCTCCAGGGTATTACTAGATGTTGACTTCTATTTCTTTAATTAACAACAGTCAATATGGGAGTCATTCTACTCTCTCTCTTCCCACTATCTCAGAGGTGTGTTCCCCTGAAAACAGACATAGCAACTGCCACCTGTTGGCATGATATAAATAAAAGTACTTGGCATGGCATCGCTGATCTACCATGATCTATTAATTCTTGCAAATTAACAAGTTTGAGTAGGTATATTCATAACCTAAGCCAGATGTACTTTGCGATTCTGATTTTTCAGATTTTGAGAAGGTAATGAGGCTCATATTCTGAGTACTATATAGCATCCCCTGGGAAGTCTGAAGAAACACCCAGACATATGATCATGTCAGTAAAATATATGAATAAATAAACATTATTACTAGCCCCACATCAATTTAAGACAAGTTTTGTGCTCAAATGAATTACGGAAAAAATAATTCTCTTTCAAAAACGCCTTGGATTTGGGAGTTGGGGCTACTGGGTGGTAGACCTATAGTAGAACTAGTGTTTGAGTGTGAGAAGGGTACAAGGAAAGAAAATTCATGTTATTTTAATGCTCTGCTATCCAGAAAAGAAACTAGAAATGCTATTTTTGCATTTCCAATAGTTAATAGGATCTCTTGAGAGTTGCTCTTTTCTAATGGAGACCTCACTGTCACATCTTCAAAAGGATCATTTGAAGTAGATAGCATGTGTATATGTTTCCAGGGTAGACCCTACAGTAATTTACTGCTTCCAAACTCCAACCAGTTCCTTTTAAAATGTTCACAGTTTCAGAATTCATTCTGCTTCAGTCTGAAATAGCCGTCCACCTGGCTCCATTTATCCCCCTTCTATATTAAGGGCAACGTAACCCAAAACCTTTATCTTCAACCTTTAAACATTTCACACAGACCATTTGGGAAATTTATTGTCATCTTAAAAAGACTTGTCTTTTTCATTCAGCATACCCCACTACAAAAACCAGCTCAGTACCTGTTGGCCATCTGGTCTCTTTGTATACACCAGGCCAACATTTCCAGATTTCCTCCTTAGAATTTGCTCTGTAGAAGACAAATCCGATTAGGTGAAAAATAATGCTGGAGGAGTTACAAGCCATTATTCTGAGCACAAATGACATTTTCTTTAATAAGTGTTCCCAGTCTAAATAAGCTTTGAACCTCATATCTGCCTGGGTGCTGGGGTATGTTTGCAATAGTCATGTAGTGAACACGATGACACATCTGGCTGAGACCCAGATATTTCTCATCAGCAGAGCGGCAGTGTGTGAAACGCCTTCAAATGGTCCTTCCTTTACCATGTCAGAAATTTCCAGAAACCTAAGTTAGTGAGTGATTCGAGCACAGAGCAAAGAAAATTGGACCAAGCTTTATGGCATCATAACAGCCAATATGTACCAGTAATTTGAAATCTAACAGGATTTATAGCAACAAATAGGAAAAGATTTGCTTTTTGAGAATATATAGGATTGTATGGCAGCGAAGGCACACAAGGGTAAAAGCTCAGGGATCTGAATCAGTCGCGTTAGTAGTTTATTAACGATTGCCCTTTCCTCCAGGCCATGGCCTCTCAACCCTACCTGCACATTAGCATCAACTGAAATGCATTTTTAAAAAACATATCAACACTTCACTTCATCGCAGACATTAAACCAGAAACTCCTGGAGTGTATTTCAGACATCTTTATTTTTAATAGTTCTCTAGATAATTCAAATGTGCAGACAAATTTGATAACAGCTGCTCTGAGCCATTCATTCATTCATTCACTTACTCATTCATTTTATCAATCATTCAAAAAATATATACTGAGTATCAGCTATATCCTGGGTCTGTTCTAAACACTAGGGATTCAAAAGAAACATGTTCAGAGTGGCTGGAAAATAGTCATCAAAGCTCACCGCTGATATACCCTTGGGGTAGGACAGAGTGCAAGAGCTAGGTCATGCATAACCTTGAAGGACTTTGGATTTCATTCTAAGCAATTGAGACCCATGATGCGGGGGAGGGGAATGTTAGGCAGAGAAGTGACATAATCTGATTTATATTTTTAAAATAACATTTGGCTGCCCCTTGGAGAATATCATTAAAACTAAATCAAGTCCAAGGGCAGAACAAAACAAATTTAGTGAGCAAGACAATGGAAACTATTGGACATTTGCTTTTATTATTGCCTTTGCCTCAGACCCCAACAGACTGGTATGCCTGCTGTTTTAAAAAGTCATCATTCCTCCGGGCCATGTTTGGGAGAATTACTCTGGCACCGACCCAGTTAGTGACCTCCCAATGTTTGGAGGAGACTGCATATGACTTCCTCTGTTACTAGACAGAACTCACTTTCAGAGCACAGCACACATTTCTCAGTTTGATTATGCATGATTGACTGCTTCCCAGCTAAGGCATTCATGTAGTGACAGGAGGATAAAAAACACAAGCAACGACTCTTCCCAGCTGAGACACGGATGCACCAGGTAGAAATAGCAAGTTTGCTATGGGCTGTCAAACAGGTGCTAACATCTCCAACCAGGGAGAAAGCTATGGTCTCTAACAAGGCTATGGGCTCTCTATCCTGTTTAGAAGATTATTGAAATAAGGTCTTATGTCTTCTCATACATTATTATGCAAGCATTTTCCCTGTGGTGTGGATTTTGTGCATCATACAAAATTATATAAGTCAAGGCTGATGAATTAAGGAACCCAATCTATGTTGTGTTCTCAACCATATCACAACTGCGAGTCAGAGAATCCCCTAGAGAATAGGAAAAAAGTAGAGACAACAAAACTTGGAAAACACAACCTGCTCTGCTAACACCTTTCATTCACCATTGCACTGCTTTCTTCTTTAGTGGAGACTGTTCTGAAGTGTGCTCCAAGCTGAAGAGGGAAATCAAGGCCACGAGCCAGTGAAAGACTCCAAAAGGCAAATGGCACCTCATTTAGGTTTGTTTTTCATCATTTAGGTCCATCAATACATAAATTTTAGCCACCATTTGTAAAACAGGCAAAAAGATTTTTGTAAGCTGATGTCACTGAAATAACACACACAAAATAATCTTATTGTGAATCAGAAACACAGTAACTGCTAAACCCCACTTCCCTAGGAGTCACTGTTTTTACAGTGCAAGTTTCAATAACACAAATTCTCTGGGAAAGACAATCAGCTGTCTTTTAAAGCAGAATAAAAAGAAAATAAAAATCATTTGAGATGAGGCAAACTCTACTGCAAGGTTATATCAAATTTAAGCACATTAATTTTAGAAAATTCATACATTGCCATCTACTGACAGATAATAATAACTTTAGTTAGAACTTTACTTATATTAAAATGATAGTCCCAGTTGGTAATGTAAATGAATCAATTAGTCAACAGTGATTCGATGGGCACCTATTCTAAGCACAGGGATAGAAGATGAGTAAGACTGAAGTATTTCTGTGCATGGAGAGTTCATCGAGCTGAAGGTGTCCACCTTGCTCTGTGGCTTCTGTTTCATGGCCCTTGTCACTAACCAATACGATGCATTTATTTGTTTGTTGTCATATGCCTCAGCTATGTTCAAGGAGGAACTGACTTATTTATGCTGTGTCACCATCTCCGGATACCCCGCTCATAGTTGCTTTTCTATAAATACCTGCTAAATAAGGAGTAAATCAATAAACTCAAAATCACATAACTTGTAAAAGACAGAACCCAAACTCAAACCCAGACCCACCGAACACACAGCTCATGCCCTTGGGTTATATTCTTCCATGATGTGCATGCCTTCTTTAATTACAATGCCCCTAAACTGGGAACAACCTACATTTTCTACAATAGGGGTGCCCTTTTAAGTGAATTATAGAACCAATGAAACAAAGTTTTCAAATTACCTTCAAAGATGTTGGCAATTGCTGATTACATAATTTTTAGAAGGAAAAAAACCCAGGATATGAAATTGTATGTATGCATGAGAAAAATTACTGCATGATACATGTCAAAGCAAGGACTGGAGGCAAACGCATGAAAATGTTTAGACTAATTCACTCTGGATAATGGGACCATGGTAACTTTTGTTTTCTCTTTTTTGTTTTTCTCTATATTCTAAGTGTTATAGTAAGGGCATGTAACCACTTGTAAGAACCATAAAAAGATAATTTTGACACATAAGAGATTTTTTTTAGTAGACTATTAGAGCAAAAATGGTGTGGTAGGTAGAGAGAATATCAGTAGCAAAGAAACAGAGGAAGAGATTTCCAGAAAATTTGCTCAGCTGGCCTTGACTCACTGTGTAAGGAGGTGGTGAAAAGACACTCTCCAAAGGCATTTTGGAGCTGGATTATAGGAAATCTTTCAGAGCCCACATGTCCATCAACTGATGACTGGAAAAGGAAGATGTGGTTTATATATACAATGGAGTACTACTTGGCAAAGAGAAAGATTTAATCTTGCCATTTGCAGCAACGTGGATGGAACTGGAGGGTATTATGCTGAGTGAAATAAGTCAGTCGGAGAAGAGATATCATATGGTTTCATTCATATGTGGATCTTGAGAAACTTAACAGAAAACCGTGGGGGAAGGGAAGGAGAAAAAATAGAGAAGGAGGAATGCAAACCAGAAGAGACTCTTAAATACAGGAAACAAACTGAGGGTTGATGGGTGGGACAGAGGGGAAAGCGGGTGATGGGCACTGAGGAAGGCACTTCCTGGGATGAGCACTGGGTGTTATATGAAAGCTCATTTGACAATAAATTATATATTGAAAAAAAAGAAAATCTTTCAGGCCAAGTTTGGACTTCATCTCCAAGTAATACGAAGCCATGGAGGGTATTTAAGTTGACAGGAAAGTGCTACTGAATGCTCAAGACCTAAGGAATTGTGAGAAAAATGGCACAATCGCAACGCTAATTAGCCACCATGTTCATTATTCCCCCTTGCTGACATTAACTTTAACGCTGTGTTAAAGATTGACACACAAACACATTTGCTTGCCACAAAGCGCTTTGCTGACAAATGTTGCTGCTGCAAACGTGCAGTGTCCCTTGTGCCAACGCCCTTGAGGAGACTGATGGATCCTCTTAGAAGTACAACAGAAAAGATTAGTTCTCTCCATTTCTATTTACTCCTTGTGAAATAAACTTATAATAGGGACCTGGGATACAATATAGGAATATACTTATTGTTGATTATTGAGTATTTCTTCTGAAAATTTTGTTAAATTTTTAATGCTGGGCATTTTTCTTTTTTTTCCTCTTTTTTTTCACGTTATACTTTGGCATGAATTTTTTTATTCTCTGGCACTATATCTAGAAGCCAATTAGCCAGGAGCATAATAAGATCGTAATAGACATGCTTCTGTTATTATAGATTCTTACAGAATCATTGGACTGATTAATCAAACTTTTCTTCTTTTTTTTTTTTTTTGCAGAGATAAACATCTGTAGGAATTTTAAAATCCAAGCATATAGTAATTCTCTTTTCTAAGCAGGGATTCGGAAGCCTCATGAAAACCATTGTAAGTGTTTTCACTCCGAACAGGAAATGTGCATATACAACAACCTGTGTAAAACCTGCCTTTCCCCTTGTGCTACTGTGAGACCTCATACTTGTTTGTCCCTGTCTGGTTTATGTGTCACCTTTTTGCGAGGCCAAAGGTGTTAGAATTCTTTTGGCTTCAAGTGAAAGAAATGCAGCTCAAACTGGCTGAAGGGAGGAAAAACCCATTTGTGTAATTGAAAAGTCAGAGGGTGTTTGACTTACATTCTGCAAAGCTTAACAACTCACGCAGAAAAAAATCTCATCTTTTATACAATGGCTCCTTCAGGAAACTTAGATTTGTCTTTCACAGGGCTGGTTTGGGTATTGTGGCCTTCTCTAAATCTGTCACTGAGGCTGGGCAGGTAATGCTCTAATTGGATGGAGGGAATCCTCTCTTGGCAGCTAGGTAGAAGATGCATTCTGGGTAGAGAAAATAACAGGAAAGAAGGACAAAGACAACTAAAGGAAAGTGGAGTTTCTGGGAAGTTACAAAGCACAGCAATCAGGAAAAATATTTGGAAAGGAGGAAAATGTCAAGAGATGAGGTGGCAGAGTTACAGGGAGACAACTGGATAATGAAGGACCTGGAATGTCATACTCAGGGTCTGGAGTTTATCCTGAAACCAGAAGGGTAGCTAGCTACTCAAGAATTTAAAGCAAGAAAGTGTGACCATATTTGCATCATAAGGTAGCTCATTCTGCGAACTGGATGAAAGATGGATTGGAAAAAGGAAAAGTTTACATATTTTTTAACCTATATTAAAATACTAATACTACTAAATTATAATCCAACTGGAATAGCCACTATGGAAAGTTTCCTCAAAAAATAAGTAACAGAACTATCATATGATCCAGCAATCCCACTTGTAGGATTACACCCCCAAAGAAGTGAAAACCTGAAGACCCTGGTATTTTTAATAGTAATAAGTTATGTTTATAAATTTTTATTATAGCATATTATTTTAAAATAATGAGATATTTTAATAAGTAATAGCAACATTATTTATAGTTAACCAAAACATGGAAACAATTTAAGTGTCTCTTGATGGTTGAATAGATAAAGAAATTGTGATATATAGACATAATGGAATATTGTTCAGCCATCAAAAATGAGGAAATTCTATCATTTGTGATGATATGGATGGACCTTGAAGGCATTATGTTAAGCAAAATAAGTCAGGTAGAGAAAGACAAATACTATTTGATCTCACTTGTAAATGGAATCTTAAAAAAAGTTCATAACAGAAGAGATGAAACTTGTGGTTGCTAGAAACTCGAGACAGGGAGAGAAGGAACTGGAAGAAGGTGGTCCAAAGGTCAACCCTTCAGTTATAAAATAAACACTAGGGATGTAGTGTACCACATGATCACGGTAACTAACACTGCTACATGATACAGAGAAAAATTAAGAGAGTAGTAGATTCTAAGTTTATATCACAAGGAGAAACTTTTTTTCTTTCTTTTTGTTGTATCTATGTGAGCTCTTGTGGCAGACATTTCACAATATATGTAAATTATGTCATCATGTTGTTCACCTTCAAATTATACAGTGTTGTATGTTGTTATTTCTCAGTAAAACTAAAACAAAAAGTTGTAAGCCAAGGTTCATGAGCTTTCTCTATTTTCTCTACTTACTGTCAGCTCCTCTAAAATAAAGCCGATTTTTTATTCATCTTTACAACCCTAATCAGTCACCATAAATCCTTAATGAAACACATTAAAATGAAAGAAAATGACTTTTCAATGAAACAACCATAAGTTTTTCACATAAATCAGATCTGAAGGGAGAAGATATGACTGCAATTCTATGCTTCTGAAAAAGAAAGCCATAAAAATATTAATCTTTTTTTTCAAGTTTATTTTGAGGGTTGCCTGGGTGGCTCAGTCCGTTGTGTCCAACTTTGGTTCAGGTCATGACCTCATGGTTCATGGGCTTCAGCCCTGCATTGGACTCTGTGCTGACAGCTCAGAGTCTGGAGCCTGGTTTGGATTCTGTGTCTCCCTCTCTGCCACTCCCCCACTCATACTCTGTCTTTCTCTGTCTCTCAAAAATAAATAAATGTTTAAAAAAAATTTTAATTAAACAAAAAATTTTGTTTTGGGAGAGAGATTGGGGGAGGGACAGAGAGGGAGGGAGAAAGAGAGAATCCCAAGCAGTCTCCGCACTGTCAGGCCAGAGCTTGATGTGGGTCTCAAACTCACATCCCATGAGATCATGACCTGAGCCGAAATCAAGAGTCAGTTGCTTAGCCAGCAGAGCCACCCAGGTGCCCCATAAAAAATATCAATTTTAGATTGGTTTTCAGACATTATTATGTACTGAACTTAAACTTTACACAAAATTTTTTTGCTGGACTGAAAAGTTGTCATTGCTCTAGAAAGAATATTATAAATTTAGTAGCCCATACTCTATTTTACCTTCATTTCATGCTCGATGCCACAAATAGGCAGTTTTTTACTATAAAAGATCAAAAAGTAATTATCTCAGTCTTTGTGTATCACATGGTCTCTATTGCACCTACTCAAATCTGCCATTTAGCAAAAAAACCACCAAAAAACCCCCCAAAAAAACCCCACCCATAAACCATTCATAAATGGATGTGATTGTGTTCCAATGAAACTTTATTCATAAACATTGAGATTCAAATTTTATATAGTTTTACGCATAACAAACTATTACTCTCTTTTATTCTTTCACCAATCATTTAAAGTGTAGAAACCATTCTTAGCTCATAGGACATACAAAAATGGGTGGCTCAGTTGGTATATGTGCTGCCAAAGCGAGCATGAAGGTGGCTCAGTTGGTTGAGTGACCAACTTGATTTCAGCTCAGGTCATGATCCTTCGGTTGGTGGATTCAAGCCTTGTGCTATTAGTGTGGAGTCTGCTTGGGATTCTCTCTCTCCTCGTTCTCTGTTCCTCCCGGCAATGGCATGTGCACGCATCTCTTTCTCTCTCTCCTCTCTCTCTCTCTCTCAAAATAAATTTTAAAGTTGTTTATTTATTTATTTTGAGAGAGAGACAGAGAGAGTGAGTGAGGGAGGGGCAGAGAAAGAGGGAAAGAAAGAGAGAATTCCAGGCAGCCTCCACACTGTCACGGCAGGGCCTCATGTGGGTCTTGAACTCACAAACCATGAGATCATGACCTGAGCCAAAATCAAGAGTGGTACGCTTAACTGACTGAGCCACCCAGGCACCCCAACTTTTTAAAGTTTTTTTAAAAAGCGTGACAGCAGGCTGGATTTGACCTGCAAGCTGTAGTTAGTTGCCTATGCTTGCTCTACTGTAAAACTGGAGAAACTAAATTTGCTCACATCAACATCATCAGAAGTGTATTGAGTGCCTATTGTATGGTCACAACCTAACATCTTTCCTTTGCCAAATTTTGTCAGATTATATATTTATTAAGTGATATCACAGCATTATCATCTGTCTTTGCAAAACTAAGTTAAATATATGCTCCACTATATCCTTTAAAGCCCTTTAAACTGTGTTTATTGAAAATAAATAAAAATATTTATTATCATGATCACAAGAAGAGCAACCCTCGAGCCCAGCCTGATTCTATTTTTACTTTAATTATGCTTTAGAATGATAATCAAGCAAGATGTCCATTAGTTTATAGCTGGCTGTTCAGCAAGTATAGCTTCACTTACATTTACTGACTATATTTATTAGTCATCAACATATGATTTGATTTATGAGTAACTAAGTAGGAGACCAACATGCTATTAAGGAATGTGAGCATATCCTCTTTCACCCCAAATACCTCCCTATATTCTAGCATGGCGCCAAAAATACTGGAATTCATTTGTTTGGGTCTCAACCAAGTTTTTTATTCATTCTATTTTGTAGAACTTTCAGCTTTATGTCCTAACACCTTAAGATTAAAAAAAAAGTAAGTAGCAATCAATTAAAAGCAAAATATACACATAAAGTTGAAATACAAGATGTTGGCTCCAAGTTTGTGGCTACAGGGTGAGAAAAAGGTTGGAGGAGCAGTGGAAAGGAGGGCACTGGAGAAAGAGTTCGGGAAGACAAGGCAGAAGAGAACAAAAGAAACATATTTCTGATTTCACAATTATGTCCAAGGCATTGCCCCTAGTCCTGGATTTCCTTTGTGAGTCAGAGCACAATGTTTCCATTCTTAAAAATACTAGCTTTCCTTTTCATCTGACGCTACCCATTGATAAAATTATTAGGGAAATAAATGGAATTATTCTTATTTCCTGAGCCTTTTATCCTCTTTCAAAGGTTTAAGTTCCTAGAGGATGGTAATAAATGAACCATGGTAGAGCAGTTTGCGGAAAATTTTACTTGACCTGTAACTTAGTTTTATAAGTACTTCTAAGCAGTTCTGAAATGACTATGCTTGAAAGGTAATTGCTCACTGTGGTAGCAAATAAATTCTATCTATGCAATTCAGCAAGAATATAATCTCCAAAAAAAGACTTTCATTTAAAATTGTGGTTTCTAAGTATCATTGTTCACTTTGTATTTTAGGAAACATATATTTTATATACTTAAAAGAAGGAGGAAAAAATACTCTGGTGTTCCAGGATTGGTTTTTGTTTTCGTTTTTACAAGGGAACATAGGGAGAGGACAAAGAAGGGAGGCAGGGCTGGAGAAGACACAGTTAATGTAAATCAGGAAAACAAACCCTAAGAGAGAAAGACGTAAGTTCTGCAATCCCAGAATATGCTTTGATGTATGGGAGCAAAGGGGAGGAATAAAAAACACAATATGCTCTCGTGACAGAGGGCTT
Organism: Suricata suricatta; assembly: GCF_006229205.1. NCBI lineage: Eukaryota > Metazoa > Chordata > Mammalia > Carnivora > Herpestidae > Suricata > Suricata suricatta. Next base: position 44,502,284 of record NC_043709.1, on the reverse strand, counting down.
TCTCTTTCTTTGTTTCCCAACAATATGGTCTTCCTCATGTCTCCGTTCATTCTCATATCCCAAGAGACTTCTTGAATTTATTGAATACCAACGATTTGTTACGTACTGTGCGAGATGTTTTAAGTCCTGAGACAAATAAGATACAATCCATGACCTCTTTTTGGTTTTTTACTATTATAAGTAAGGATACTATGAGCATTCTTGCGTAGGGCTTTTGGTGCACAAAAGCATTTTTATCTGTTAGGTATATGCACCAAAGTGAAATCTTTGTGTAATAAGGAATTCTTATGTTGAGCTTTTCTCAGACTGTCAATTTTTCCAAATGATTCTTCCAATTTTCAGTCCCCATCAGTGTAAGAGAGGGTCATATCCTTACAATGCTTATTAATGTCAGTCTTTAGTTTTAGCAATCCTAGTGGGTAAATTGTGGTATCTATACCATAATTTTCACTTGGATTTCTTTGATAATTAATGATGCATATATTTATGGGACATTTTGATGGTCTTTCCTGGGATTGCTTCTTCAAGTCTTTGTTATTTTAAAATTCAATTATCTATCTTTGTAATAATTTGAAGGTCTGCTTATATATCTATAATTGGGTATATAAGTTTGAATTGGAGTCTGATCAAAGACTTTCCCCATTTACAGAACTGGAGGACTCGACAATTTCTGGCTGGTGGGATTTCTAGATTTCTATTAGCCATCTCTCATTCTGTTCTTTTTATAATTACATTGTTTTTGTTCCATAATTTATGTGTATTTTGAATATTTTTGCACAGTCTCTGATTTCCTTTTTCACCCTTTTAATGGTTGTTTTTTTATAAACAGAAGTTTATCATTTATTTAAGTATATTTTATCTTTTATTTTTTAAGGTTAACGGCACTTGTGACTGTTTAAGAAATCTTTGCCAATCTCAAGGCTGTCAGAATAGCCCATTGTCTTCTGAAAGTTTGCTTTCTTTCACATTTAGGTCTATGGTCCATCTTGAATTAATTTTATATATGATTTGAAATAGTGGTTAAAGTTCATTTTTTTATCACATGGAAATATAGTTGCTCCAATAACATTTATTTTGAACATTACACGTGCCAATATTTTATTAGTTACTTACTGTCTTCCAACTCCAAACGCACCTAGCTGTATCTGTTTTGTGATGCTGGGGCTGAGATTTGCAAAGCACGTTTCTGCTTTGCCAGCTGGTTTGCTGTTAAGCTATGCCAGTAGAAGTTGCTAGAAAGAGGCGTCAAAGCTGGAAGAGAAGGAAAACTTAACTGTTCCTGTTAGTTTGCTGTTTCTTTCCCGAGGGTTTCTGGGGCTCGTGGTCTCTGTGAGCGGCACCCACCAAATTTCATTCCTACCGTGGCAAAAGAACCGTATGCACTTGAGAAGGGAAAACACGCCCTTTTCAGAAGCCTGGGCCCTAACTGACAGGTTCATCCTCCAGCCCTCCAGAGCTCCACCAGCTGAGACCAGCCTTCCTCAGAGCGGAGAATCTGCCCCTCAAGCCCTTTCTCTAACTTCTCAAGCTTTAGCCTTTGGTCCCTCAACTACAGGGATGGTGGCTGCGGTTTGCTTTCTGCAGTTGTCAGGCTTACATTCTCTGTTTGCCCTTTCAGTAGTTAGTAACTTTGTATGCTGTGAGAATCCTTTATGTTACATTCTCTTTGTTCACGTTACTAGTGTGGTTTCTGTCTCCTTTCAGAACCTCAACCAAGGCATCATCTGTTCACTCACTGAATGTCACCGGGAATCAGGTGACTTGTATAAATTGGTGTGCTCTTGGCTTCTATTCTGTGTCAAGAGTTTATTTGTGTGTCCTTGTGCCAGCACCACACTGTATTAATTACTGTACTATTGTTGTAAGCCTTAATATCTAATAGTCATGCAGTTTTGTTTTATTCCAGGTGTCGTTTTGGCTCTTCTAGATACTACATTTCCATGAGATTTAGAATCAACTCATCTATTTCCATTTAAAAAATACCCAGAGTTTTATTGAGATTGATCTACAAATCAGCTTGGAAAGAGTGGACACTTTACAACGTTGATTTTTGCATGGTAAACAAAGAGATATATCCATAAACATGATATCTCCTACTTTGTATTTAAGATTTGCTTAATTCCTCACAAAACTGTTTTTGTAACTTTCACCATAGTGTTTTTTTACGTGTTTTTCATTAGGTTTAATCTTATGTATTTAATGGGTTTTGATACTATTGTAAAAGGCATAGTTTTTCATTTCATTTTCCACTTGATTGTTAGTATACAGAAAAACAATTTTTCAGTATCCAGCAACCTTGCTAAACTTATTATTAGCTCTA
>NC_043709.1:44442367-44499864 GCF_006229205.1 Suricata suricatta | reverse complement strand
TTGCTAAGCTGGCAACAAACAAAACAAAACAAAATAAAAAGCAAGCACACAAAGGCCAAAACTGATGGAATGCTAGAATTCTGTGATGCTGTGTGTGCCACAGCAAGCTTCCGTAGGAGGGAATTTGGCTAAATCCTGGAGACCTTGAACTTCTCTTTTGATGGCCGCATGGGGCAAAGAGAACATAAGCCTTGGGTTCAGCTAATGTAGAATACCTAACAAAGCACCTCTGCATAAAACTGGTTACCCCAAAGGTTTTTTTACCCTCTGTGTCAAAATGAGGAGGAAATAAACCTAATATACAGCAGGTTTACACCTATGGGAAACTTTTCATAGAGTGTAAGTAAAAACCAAAAGTCTCCCCTGAGGATTTGTAACAAGGCATCACTCACAGTGGTTTATGGTCCGAATTTCAGAACCAAGATGGTCTGAAAAACATCAAATCACTCAGATTAGTTTTATCTCCAGGCACCCAGCAGAAGCAAACACAAACCATCTTGGAGAGATTCAATTGCATTCGAGGCCTCAAAAAAACTCAAACAAAATGAAATAATAAAATTCCAAGGAAAATAATCATCCAACAGTCAAAACACACAACCAATATTGGTTGATAGGCCAATTAGTGAGATGATTATTTTGGAAAGCAGTCTGTTGGTTTGGAGACGTGTGTTCCCATGTGTCCCTGCAGTGGGCACAGTCCGTAGAGAAACTGCAAGGAGAAATGAATATACATGTGGATGCTGAGTACAGCCTGCTAGTAACTCAAAAGCAGTAGAAATGAATGAGCTGTTTCTCGGTAGATGAATAAACAGGGTCATGGAATGCAACATCTTCTAGAATGAATTCACTCCCTTTGAACAAGTCTCAGTATCACAATGTTCAATCTTTTTTTTAAGTCAATTGCCAAAAGATGTGGGCAAGAGACCATTCATCTAATATTTTAAAATTTAAGTTACATGGTTATTTAAGGCATAAAAAAAACACATGAGAATTTTAAACACTAACCTCTGGGAGAAGGTTTTCTTTCTGGGGAGGAAGGAGGAGAAAGGCTGTATGAGGCAGAGGAAAAGACTTGAGCTGTGACTGGAAGATTTACATCTTGTTCTGTATGAGACAGTCCTGGATCAAATAATGCATTTTAGTCCTAGGACGCTGTTTTGTTCTTTTTTTGTTTGTATTTTTTAAATGTTTCAAATTATAAAATTTGAAACAAAACAAAAAGGATGGAGAATCAAAGCCAAACCCATGTTGATAAAAGATATCCATAATTAGTTGTTTTGCTCAATTTTACTCAAAGTCTATAGTTAATGCCAAATAATTCTTTAAAAGTAAGTCTCAAGAAGAGTCTTACTTGGGTGTGATTTGAAGCAGAAAACCTGCAATCTACTTCCAATAAATATCTCATTTACAACCATATTGCATTCAACTTTGTATCAGTTTATAAGCTAGTAGTATTATACTTAAAAAAATATCTTCCCCAGATTTTGCTACCCCACAGCCTTCTCCTCCCTGGGGAAGGTAGAATAGTTCATCTGAGGGAAGTTGGAGCCTGCTATAAACTGGACCTGCTTGGCTTACTCTTTTTTCCCCTTTGGAAACTGGTCTATCTCTTGGGTAGCTCACTCTATAACAGGATTTTATAGTTTGGGGAGTGTTGTCTCCAATCCAACAGTTGATGTATGTGCTTTGAACACTGAAAAATAAAACAAGGCATCAAACACTAGATCAAAATAACAAGTCAAGAGAATTCTCACAGGGCTTGAATTTGTGGGCCACGTACTTGAATGTGTGGGGAGGGATGTCCCCTTGGTGGTTCCATAATGTCTCATGTAGAGTCTGGTAGGCCACGTAGGTTTTTACCATGTAACTGCTTCAGCCTGACCTTGGCAGCTGATTGCTGTTTCTGGACATTTTGTCCACAGCAATTTGCTGTTTTGTGGAGGTAGGACTGTACACATAAGCAGCCTCACACAGATCTTTGGACCACACAGGCCTCAGCAGAGGCATCAGAATGGGAAGACCTGGGATCAGTTCGGGAGAGATATGTGCATGCCTTTAGACCGTCCTAGGCCAGGTAGGTGGTGGAGGCTTTACAATGCAGGCTGCTGCACCTTAGTCCACAAGCACACCTGAGGCAAGGTTCAAGTCTAAAGGAGAGACAACCATTCCACACCAGACAACGGAAAAAGGAACTATGTAGCCTGCTTTTAATGCAAGACTGCTGAGTTTTAAGTATGCTTCAGAACCCTGGGGAGATAGTGGCTCTAAATTGTTAGAGCCAGTAGCTAGAAAGGCAGCATGGGATCAGCTGCCTCAAATTCCACTCTGAAGTTAGGGCCAAGACGGAACCCATGGAATGCCCAGTGTTGAATATAAGGGTGGTACACAGGCTCAAGAATGGAAAATATTAAATACTTGGGTGTGTTTCAGGCCGATCCTGTTGTAGGTGGCATGCGGATTCTTTGAGGGAACGTGCCTGGGAGAATTTGTGGAATTCAACAGCACACGAGAAAAAGCCACTGGGGAGCAAGAACCAAGTCTCACTGGACTCCTCTAAGGGTGTGGTTCTCAGCTGCAGCTACACAATACAATAATTGATTCAAAAATCTCTAAAATAAATACATAAATAAAATTTACTAGAAATGGTACCCAAGCATTGGTACTGAGATACTGAACTAGGGTGTCTAAACTTAAGGCTAACAAATAGCTGTGATCTACTAAATAAATCTTGCCCAATTTCTTCTCATACATGATATGGCCTTTCATTTTCCTAGGACAAGTTACGTAAGGGATTTTATTTTTTTTTTAATTATTTTTAAAATGTTTATTTTATTAGTTTTGAGAGGGAGACAGCATGAAGGGGTAGTGGCAGACAGAAGAGAGGGAGAGAGAGAGAACATCGGGTAGTCTTGGCTCAGTCAGTGCAGAACCCAAGGCAGAGCTCCATCTCATGAACTGTGAGATCATGATCTGAACTGAGATTAAGAGTTGGATGCTTAACTGACTAAGCCACCCAGGTGCCCCGTTACCAAAGGAATTTTAATTATGTTATCAACATTTTGTTTCACAACAGATAATCCAATGTTACAATTTAATCCAGCCATCTTAGAAGAGCTTATAGGAATAGCCATTCTCTTTGGAGGCTTAAAGGCCTCACAATCCCAACACCATTCCTTTGTTTCCTGCTCCCATGAAGTGAAAAATTAAAGTTTCTCAGTTCTTTCACCAGACACACATTACTACCATTTAACCGTAAAGATATAGGATAACTACATATGAAAATAATCTGAGTAGCAGGGAAAATAGAATTTCTGCTCAAATATATGCTGTCCAAGATATTTTTAGACTTTTTATGGCTGGATGTTTCCCAGGAAAGAAAGTTGGTTCTTCCATCAGAAACTTGCTCTTTCTTTCTAAGGATTTTCAGATCTTTAGATTTTCGGAAAGTGCTTTCCAAAGTCCAGCATTTTAAACCACTGAGGGGTAATTAATGAGGATGAAAAGGTATTGGGAGTTTAGCCAGCATCGCATAGAGCCAGGCCCACAGCCTGACTTACAACCCACGACTCCAGCTTTCAGACCCACGAGACTGCTTTTCCCAAGTCAACCAGGACTCACCACATCCTAGTGCTCATTATACACATTTGATTCTCATTTTCTTTCCTAGTACTTATTGGGCTTAGTTTTCTTGACTCACATGTTTCTATATTAAGCATTTTTGGGACTATTAAAAAGAAAAAGTCCAATCGCCAGTTATTATGGCTTCCAGTTATGAACGTATTAATGATTTTTTGCTTGTTTATGACATTCCTGACTATTTCCATCTCAAAATTTGCCATGAACCCTAACCTGTTTTTCCAAAATCATAATTTCTGCAGAGAACAACATGTTCTATTGGAATCACTTGAAATAGTGTCACAAATTACTCTTGGAGACAGCACAGTCCAGGTGCAATGTCATGTTCGCCTTGGTTAGTTATTGCTCTTGGCTTTGCCACAATTGATGCACAAATAGACATGACTTATTTGGGTCTCACCTTGCCAGCAATGCCAAAGGAGCTCTCTCCCCACCCGGCTTGATGCATGCTGTTGAACATCAAGGTGATTCCCAGATTACATCCCTTTTCATTTGCTGTCTGTCATTCCATGTGGCTCAGTTCCTGGCCCGTTATCCCTTCCCTGTCTCTTTGGTTTCACTGCTTGACATGATTGCTGGATAGCAGTCTTGGAAAAAGATTCTGAGTTTATTCTTCCATGAAGGAGCTGGTGTCAAAATCCATTTCAAAAATTCAGATCTTTGAAGATGAAGTCTCTGATGGTCTTAAACTTTCTTTGAAGTGTGAAGATGCTTCATAATCAAAACCCAAACTTGATAAGTGATTTTTTAAATACTAAGGCCAAGTATGTTTATTCTGGTAATAGTGATAGTATTGTGGCTGCTAACACCTACTGAGCACTAACGGTACCATATGTTCAAACTATTCTGCATGTATTGTCTCATTTAATTTCATAGCAGTTCTGTAAAGAAACCCAGACAAATCTGATTATAGATTCTATAGCTATTAATCACCACCCATAGGTGGAGAAAATCAACAAACTCCTCTCATTAAAAAGGACAGGGTATTCTAATCTGCAGATATTTCTTGAAGTGAATTGGTTGTAAGTCATAGGACCTATCAACTTTCATTTATGGCTATGGCAATTTTAATGTCTCTAAAAATGCAAGCTCTAGTTCTTATTCTTCCATTCAATAAACATTGTTGAACAAGTATCTGTGAGACCATGCTATGTGTGGTTAGGATGTAAAGTTAAAAAGACACTTATTTTTGCCTGAAATTGTTCCCGATCAGATTAAAGAGGCAGGGATGGAAACAAAGCCTTGAATTTTAGTGTGATAAAGGTTATGACAGAAGTGTGCACAAACTATAAGGGTGAGACCAATCCATTTGGATTTATGGCCATATGTAATATACTCGGATATTCAGTTATTACCCTCAATAATTTTGCTACTCTGGAAAAAACCTAACACTCTGTTTCTTAAACAAATTAGCATTCTCCCCAAGAGATGAACCATAATGTTGTGGTTTAAGAATGTAAGCTGTGGAGTCAGGGTGGCTGAGTTTGAAGCCTAACTCCATTAATTTTTGGCAACTTACCTAACCTCTCTATGGCTCAGTTTCCTTATTTGTTAAATAAGGATAATAATTTCAATAATAGAATCATTTTGAGAACTGAATGAGTTAACATATATATTCCTTAGAGCAACACCTGATATATAATAAGCACTATATATACTAGCTATTGCTATTCTATTTTTAATAAAAAATATTGATATTCAGTGAAAGAGCTGTATAAAATAAGGACGGATACTTTCTTCAAATGAACCAGGTGATACTAATGGCATTGTATACTTATTGAGCCTCTACTATATTCTAGGTACTATGCCAGGGTCTGGGGAACCAACCCAATTCAAGATCTCAGGAATGGGGTGCCTGGGTGCCTCAGTTGGTTGAGCATCTGACACTTGATTTTGACTCAGGTCATGGTCTCAGGGTTGTAGGATCAAGCCCCACATCAGGCTCCACACTGAGCATGGAGCCTGCATAAGATTCTTTCCCTTTGTCTCTCTGCCCTGCTCATGCTCGCTCTCTCTCTCTCTCTCTCTCTCTCTCTCTCAATTAAAAAAATTTTTTTAATTAAAAAGAAAAGAGAGCTCAGGAATACTTCAAAAGCTTGTAATAAAATGGAGGCAACAGAAAACTAGCCACAATACGTCAGAATAAGTGATATTTAAATATAATATACTATGGAAAACTGCATATGAATGGAAAAATTAATTTAGTCCCCATGGACCTATAAAAACTTTATTTAGGAGGTCACATTTGAGCCAGACTTTGGAGGAATCCAACCATGTAACTATCAGGGCCATTCCAGACATAAGGAACAGCATGGCAAAAATATAAAGGGATAACACAAAAACAGAAAGTTGAAGGTTTGTGAGGTGCTTATGGAAGAGTGTCTGGAGAGGAGCAGGGAAAAGTGGAATTAGTTCTTAAGAAGAGCTTTGTAGTCAATTCAAGACCTGGGAGAGAGTAATGTAACATGGTAACATCTGTGTTTTGGAAATATCATTCCTGTGGCACCGTGGGGAATAGGTTTGAAGAGAAAACAAAGGTAGAAAAAGACATCAAAAGATTATTACAATGATCCTGAAGAGAAATGCAGATGTCCCACGCCCGGGCTGGGACGAGGGATGAGGAAGAGAGAAGATACAGTAGATGGAGTGACCAGTTAGATAGAATCGATAAAGAGGAGGTGTTGAGGATGACTCTGAGGTATCTGGCTTGGGTGACAGAGTTTTGTTTAATGCTAAAAACCAAAATTAAAAAGGCAGATGGAGAAGCAGATTTGTCTAAACCATCTCTATTTGGCAGCTAAAAAATTTCAACTCAAGGCTCAGGAGAACAGCCCTGCTGAGGGCCATGGATCTTGGGGGTCACTGGGAATTTGGAAATAGTTATGATCAGCAAAAAAGAGAAAGTGGAAGGACAAGAAGACTAAGACTAGAAGCCTGAGAATCTCCCAAGTGAAAGGGGTGTCCAGAAGAAAGACAACAAGCAAGAGAATATAGAACAGATACAGAAAGAGCAGCCAATGCACTGAGTGTCTGACTGTGGGTTGGAGGGATGATGCCCGTGTTGGAAGCAGAAGGATAGAGAGAGGGAGAAAGAGCAGGCAGTAGGATTGTGGAAGGTGCAAGACAAGAATCCAAGACAAGAATCTGGAGGCAATGGGGTCAAGAAGAGTAGAAGTCCATACTCTCAATTCACTGAAATGAATAGAAAGAACTGTAACCAAAGTTTTGTCAGTGTCCACGTGGGGAGGAATAGAAAAGGCCATCTAGCGTATAGAGGTAGAAACTCAATCTAAGCACATTTCTGGAAGCTTCAATGCCAAGATACTAGGGGAGTGTTGGAGGAGCCAATCTGATTCTTGCTCATCAGGCCCCAGAACTGCACACAGAGCACCATGAAAAAGACCTCATTTCAGTTCTTGTGGCCACTTTAGGGACAAATCCACACTTTAAGAAGAGGACAAGACTTTATTCCATTACTTTGGTGACAAAATTGGCCAGGAGATTGGAATATTTATATGCCTACTCTAGACATGCTGTGATACCATTCTTTCTGGGAGGGCTTGCTTCCTCCCCCGGGGCTTAGCCAAGCTTTACTTGTGTTCACACATACACAAACACACATACGCGGAGTCACACACAGTCATGCTCACACTCACACATTTCTCTTTTCATTCTCTCTTGCCTACAGTGTGGGTCAGGATCATATCTGTTCTAAGATGGTGAAGGGTCAGCAGTGCCACAAGCTCCCCCACTTGCTTCTCCCAAATATTTGTCTACACTCCAAATACATACAATGTTCCCAGGGGGGACACACAAACTTCCTTGCTTACAACTGACAGGTCACTTAGACGAATGAAGCAGCTCACGGTGGTGATGCCAAGCTGCAGCCCAAGCAGCCCGTGTCAAGGCGCAGGCAGGACAGTGTTCTAGCCAATTCCTCCTCGTGAAACTGCAGATCCAGCTGTTCCAGATGCTCCTGGGTTTTATGTTAAGTGTCCCAACTGGTAACTGCTAGGCGCTATTAAGCACGGTTTAAACACCATGAAGCAATACAAAACACATCTGAAGGCAAATAGGCCCAGAACTCGTGAATTTAAGACATCTGCCTTCAGATTTTAAGCTTTTGAATGCAAAAACTAGAAGCACAGCAGACTTTGTCTGCTTTCCAGTTTATGACTTCCTTCCCGAGGGTCCTAGGTGTCTGAACAGTGTGGACATTTAGGGGAGGTGGTGAGACAGAGAAGAAAGGAAGGCCGAGATAAAAGAATATAGTTTAATATATAGAAAATACAACAACACAGATAAAGGAGACTTCAAGCCAAAAAGGGGTAGAAAACTAACATGCATATATTATCTCATTTCACCTTCATAATAAGGATGAACCATTTTCCTCAATGTACAGATGAGAAATTGAGCTTCAAAGGGACGGTTTGCCCGTGTGGTTCCACTGTGATGGAGCTGGGATTTAAATCCACATTTTTTATATTGCAAAGGTCATGTTCCTATTCAAACTGCTTTCCAAGTGGCCGAATGCTCACATAATGACAAATGTGGATGTTGCTAATATAAAAATACGTGTGTTTAACACCCTCTGTTTTCTCTAGTCCAACGCCCAGTACCATCTTCCTTGGGGAAGAATAGATGTCTGGGGAGCTGGCCCCTGTCACCACTCCAAGGCCGTTAGTTACTATTTCCCTCCATCCAAGCTCTTCCTCCAAATCTCTTTGTTCTTTCAGACTAAGGAACCATCTAATCAAGAATGTCACTTAAAATGTTTTTTTCTTTACATAAGTCCCTGGGGCTATGCTGAATTTTAGCATAATGTGGGTTACTTATAAAACTAATAGAAGTAAATTCTAATTGCAGAATGTGTAAAAAACCTGGGTGTCTACATTGCAGGCCCATGGAAGGTATCACTTCTGTTTAACCTTCCACTAAAGTTTTAATCAATGAGCTAGCATGAAAAAAGGGAATAAAAATGTAAGTATTCAGGGGCGCCTGGGTGGTTCAGTCGGTTAAGTGTCCGATTTCGGCTCAGGTCATGATCTCACGGTTCGTGGGTTTGAGCCCCGCGTCAGGCTCTGTGCTGACAGCTGGCTCAGAGCCTGGAACTTGCTTCAGATTCTGTGTCTCCCTCTCTCTCTGACCCTCCCCTGCTCACGCTGTTTCTCTCTGTCTCTCAAAAATAAATTAAAAAACATTTAAAACAATTTTTAGATGTGTATTGAAAGAAAGAAAGCTGTATTATGTATGTATGGTATATATTGAAAATCCTTAAACAAAATAATCTGCAGGTAAATTATTGAAGTTAATTAGTAAGGTTAGCAAGGTTACTGGAATCAAAATCAACACAAAAGTTATATTTCTATATAATTCCTTTTAATAATGTTCTATAAATTTTCTATGAGAAGTCTTGCAATTATTTATTAGATTCATTTCCTGGGTATTTGACATTCATGACACTTTCATAAATGATACCTTTTAAAAAATTTTGTAATATGTAATGTTTTGTTATTTGTATGTAGAATTACAATTTCATGTGTGTTGACCTTAAATCCAACAACTTTGCTAAACTTACATATGAATAGAAGAGAAATTCTAAAACATTAAGAATCTAAATAAATGGATAGCTATACCAAAGATATGAGACTTAATATTGTAAAGATGTCAATTTTTCCCCATACTAAACTATAAATTCAAAAAAACTCAATAAAAATTCTAGTAGGACTGTGTGTGTGTGTGTGTGTGTGTGTGTGTGTGTGTGTGTAAATTGACAAGCTGATTCTAAAATTTCTACAGAAATGCAAGGGCAAAGGATAACCACAAAATTTAAGAAGAACAACAAAGAAGAGAGCTTATTCTATTTTATACCAAGTCTTATAACATTGAACAGTATGGTATCAATCTAAGGACAGAACAAAATGAAGAGTCCAGAAACAGACTTTGAGATGATTTGTCACAATATCCTACCTTGCCAGCTAGCTGTGTTTGTCTAGTACTGAGTTTGCTCTAAAAGGAAGGTGTTTGAGAAAGGTTTGCATTATCACCCAAGACAGCCATTTCTTTCTGGGGTTTAGAAGCAGTTACACTTTTTCAACTGTGCACAGTTCAAATTATGTGACTCTTGGTCAATTTAGATTACAAACATCAGTGTTTCTTATATCAATATGATAAAAACCCTATTTTCATGCTCTAAGTTGAGTCCACTAAATTGAGTCATTTAAAAGATGTCCTAACATTATTGTGAGATTAATTAAAAATGGGATCAGCCTACTACTGTGGAAAATGCACCCACTAAGTATGTGTGTTCTTTGTGTGTTTGCTAGGTGTGTTCCAGAGGAATTTCGAGGCAATCTGGGTAACTCAGTTGGTTAAGCGTTGATTTCAGCTTAGGTCATGATCTTATGGTTTGTGAGTCTGAGCCTCATATTGGTCTCTCTGCTGTCCATGCAGAGCCTGCTTTGGATCCTCTGTCCCCCTCTCTTTCTGCCCCTCCCAAACTTGCGTGTGTGTGATCTCTCTCTCTCTCTCCCTCAAACATAAATAAACATTTTTAAAAAGGAGTTTCACTACAGTAGGTGATGGAAAACAAAATATTTTAGTTGGTTTCATTGTACTCCCACAGGATCGGGATATACCAGTGAGGTAGACAAAGACACAAAGGATGTTGGGTAGACTATTAGTTGTTTCTACCTCCGGAGGGACCAGGAAAGATCACAAAGGATTGTGGCAACAAGGAAGCAGAGAAATGAACAGATTTGAGAAGCATTAGTCAAAATCTAATCTAATTGTATATTTCTAAATCAGTGCAACAGTACAATCTTAAACATAATGAATGTAATTCCTACATTTCTCTCAATTGGAAGAAACATTTCCATCTATATTATGAATTATCAATTTGATGACAATTACCTTTTATTTTATTACTTTATGCCTGTTAAGTAATTTAATGTCTTTGAATATCTTGGTGTTCTGGGAGTCATGAAGGTAAAGTATCAGCTTGTTCTTTTTAAAAAACTTTTTTTAATATGTATTTATTTTTGAGAGAGAGAGAGACAGAACATGAGCAGGGAAGGGGCACAAAGGGGAAGGGCATGTGAGAGAGAGGGAGACACAGAATCTGAAGCAGGCTCCAGGCTCTGAGCTGTCAGCACAGAGCTCGATGTGGGGTTCCAACTCACGAACCTCCAGATCATAACCTGAGCTGAAGTCGGATGCTTAACCCCCTGAGCCACCCAGGTGCCCCAAGTATGACTTATTCTTAAAATGAATCTTAATATACTTGAGGAAAATAAAAGCTTTCCTCATTGTCACCTTCAGTACCAAAGACCAAAATTAATATCTTGATGAACTATCCCAAGCAGATAAATATCTTGTTCTAAATAAAATTTCTTAATTTCAATTGAGGAAACTTCAAGTTAAGTGATTTGCAAAAATCACAAAGCCAGCAGCCTATCAGAGCCTGGTCCAGGATGACTCCTGACTACTCCAGTTCACTTTCCATGGTAACATGCCTTACTGTCCCCTAGAAACAGGCTATTTTATTATTCAGATGGGACTTTTTAAAGCAGGATTTTTAAATCAATCACAGCACTGACTGATGTGGGCAGTTTGGACTGATAATTCCCTGTGTGGGGGACACTCCTGGGCATTGTGGGATATTTAGCAGCATCCCTGGCCTCTGCCCACTAGATGCCAGTAACATTCCCCTTCGGCCCCAGTGGTGACAACCCAGGCTGTCTCCAGACATTGCCAATTAGTCCCCAAAGGACAAATGGCCCTCAGATAAGAGCAGCTGTTCTCACATACTCTCTATCCTTAAAATATTAAAATTTTCATCAAAACAGAAAGAATGCAGGAAACTCCGTACAATTTCTCATAAAAATTCTAAAGGTCAATTTTACTTTTCACAATTGCACTACCTTAAAATTTCAGGCCCTTGAGCTTGCTCACTAAGCTTGCTCGCTTGTTATAACAACAGTCTTCTCCGTCTGCTCGCTTGCCATTCTCAGCTTTGCTTTGTAGGAGAGGAAACTACCTTTCCCAGGCTCCCTTGTTCTCAGGCTGATAGATGAGGTCAGCCAATGGGAGGTACTGGCAAAAGGTTGGAGTGGACCAGAGGGAAGAAAACAGGCCACCTCTCTATTTCGCTGTTAACACTAGTTGCTGATTCACCTCCATGGCTCCTGCTCCTGCTAGCCAGTCCTTCTCTGTGGCTCCTGCCATAGTTCCATCTTCTCCCAGGAGGCCCTGGGTCCTGGGGACACCATCTCTGTCCCTCCAGTTCTAAGGGGTGGTAAAACTTCTCAGTGTTGCTAATCTCTGGTTTATGTTGCCATTCCATTTGGCTTCTTATTTCTTTCTTCACTTGCATAAGCAGTTGGTATGGACTGAATTCTGTCCCCCCTCAAATTCGTATGTTTGGGCTCTAACCCTCAGGGTGGTTATATTTGGAGTAAAGAAGGAATTAAGATTAAATTAAGTCATAAGGGTGGAAGTCTGATCTGATAGCATTAGTGTCCTTGTGAGAGAAGATAGTGGAGAACTAGTGCTCTCTTGCTCCCTTTCCCTGTCTCTGTCTCTCTGTCTCTCTCCCTCTCTCCCCAGCACTGGAGGACACAGCAAGAAGATGGCTGTCTGCAAGCTAGGAAGAGAGCTCTCACCAAAAACTGAATTTATTGGCACTCTGATCTCGGACTTCCAACCTCTAGAACTGTGAGAAAATTAATGTTTGTTGTTTAAGCCACTGAGTCTGTTGTATTTTGTTAAGGCAGCCCTAGCTGACTAACACAGCGATTCCCCGCATTGTATTTTCATTGTTTGAAATAACTAAGAGAATGTTTCCTTTCCTGCTCACCCTGACTGATACGGTTCTTTATATCATTGATATCATAAAATACTTATCATAAAATATCCTAGCATGTGCCCGACATTATGCAAAAGCACTCCCATATCCATTTCTTTATCTATTCTCCCAATATAATGTAAGGTAGGACAAAATGACATGACATAAGGATCACAGGTTTTGTGTCACATAGATGGAATTACAACTCCACCTCTTGGTGGATGCACAACCTAAGAAAAGTTAGTTCATCTCATTCATCTCCAGCCTCCATATCTGTAAAATGGACCTAATAATAGTACTAACCTAAGGAGGTTGTTCTCGATTAAATGAGCTACTCTGTGCAAAGTGCTTAGATTATTTTTAGGTATATAGTAGGCTCTGAATAATCTAAGTATTCTTTTTAGCTACAATTTATTGAGCGCTTACTATGTGTCAAGCACTGTGATATGTACAGGGGACATAAAGACAAATAAAAACAATGAATGCCCTCAAAAAAATAAAATGTTGCACTATACTAACAAAGACAAATATATGAACAATGATTAAAATAAAATGTGGCAAGTATGTTAATAGATAAATGGGAAAGCCGAATGCAGTGTGACCCATTTGGGAGGCAACTGTTTGGAAGTTTGGAAGGTGATTGTCAAGGTTTGGAGCCCAGTGATGTCAATTACTAATATTCTTACTCTAGACAAGTTACCTAACTTCAATAAACCTCTATTTTCTTACCTGCAAAATGAGGATAATAGTATCTAGCTCATAAGGGTGTGGTGAGAAAAAACAAGATAATAAAAGTACCATTTCTCTGGTATAGTTCCCAGACGATGACAGGTGAGCAGAAAAGATTGTTAATCATCTTTATCAGAAACAGATGAGCACAGAATCGGACTGCCTAGCCCGCAACCCGACTAAGTTTCCCATTCCTTCCCCACTCGATCTGTTTGATAATTAATGCCTTTCTTTCCCTTCTTCCTCCTCAGAAGGGGAGATTAAGTCTACCCTACTTTTCTAGTATGAGGATAGATTAACAGAACCACTTTAGAAAATTTCTTGGACAAGGGAACCTGGGTGGCTCAGTCTGACTCTTGGTTTCAGCCCGGGTCATGATCTCACGATTTGTGAGTTTGAGCCTCGCATCGGGCTCCATGCTGACAGTGCAGAGCTTGCTTGGGATTCTCTCTCTCCCTCTTTCTCTGTCCCTCCCCCACTCACTATCTCTATCTCTCTATTAGAAATAAATAAATAAGCTTAAAATTTAAAAAAAAGAAAACTTTTTGGCCAGAATCTAGTAAATCTAAAGATACGAATAAAAAACAATCCCACTGCTGCATATCTATCCAGAAATCAGTACCTGTAAGTGCCAAAAGATGTATAAGAATGTTTATAGCAGCTTTATTTATACGGGGACCAAATTGGAAGCAAACCCACTGCCCATCAACAAGAGAATGGGTAACTACAATGTGATATATTCATATGCAATAGAATATTACATAGCAATGAAGAGTAAACTAGAGTTGTGTACAACAACAGAGATGACTCTCACAAACAAAATGTTGAGCAAAAGAAGCCAGAGTACATACTCTACATTTCTATTTATAGAAAATTCAAGAATGGGCAAAATGAAGCTATTGTGTTAGAAATCAGAAGAGCAGTTACCTTTGGGGAAGTATTTGCTAAAAGCACTGGTGTACTGGTAAGTGTTTAACAACCAGCTCTCAAAGAAAAAAATCCTGATTTTATAGCATTTGCCAAGTCCCATGGTAGAAATCCTCCCACCATGGTGGATTTCAGGCGACCAGTGTGATGTCACTGAGCACATGTCACGTGGACAGCCTGCAAGTTGATGTGAGCCAGCCTAGCGCGCCACTGGAGGGTGCATGAAGGGACATTCTGCTGTGACGAAAACGTTCTGTATCTTGATTTGCATAGTGCTTACACGGATGGAGACAAGATTTGTTCTTTATTATGTGCATATTATACCTCAATAAAAAGAAAACTACAAATGTCTGTGAGAATAGAAAGATGAAAGCAGTTATGTCTATATCCCAGAGGAAGATCCAAAGAAGTACCAGAGATTCAAAGTCCAAAAGGCAGCACTCGGAGCTTCTTGCCCCACCTCGCCCACCACGCCCCAATAGATAGGAGAAAAAAGAAAGACACCCTTAAAAACACAAGCACAAATATAAGGAGATGTTGACTCTTTTAGCAGGGCCACAGTTTTTTCAACTGGAGACTCAATTCAATCTTCTCACCAATGGTTGATCCAATACACAAAAGAGAGTGTTGCTTCCGAAAAGCCCACATTCACTGCTTTAACAAACTATGGTCCTATCTGTCACTTAGCCATGAAGATTATTTCACTGGGTGATTCCAGAAGAATGTTTTAAGCAGTGTGCCACCTGAACACAATGATCAGACATGAAAATACACCAGTGTAAACAGTGTTACTTTTATTTTAAGTAAAAATCACATTCATATCATTTTCCGTGGTCGCTCAAGTCTTAAATATGTTCAATATGTCTGGAATATGTTCAATATATCTGCGATCTAGCTAAATGAGACGTTTTAATAAGACAGCTGCTCCTAACATGTATAGCACTCATATATTTAAAGTTACAAAACCAAAGCAAAATTTTAAAGGGGTTTGATGGATGATACCTCGACATATCCACAGATTCATTTGTTCCCAATCTGGCAGTACAGGACCATAGAGAACACCAGACCAAGTATCTAGAAAATAAAATAACAAGATTAACATGGAATTTAAAATGATGGCAACATTATAAATAGAAAGAACATTACATGGGAAAAGATTCTGGCTACTGACAGTTCTAATCTTATTTATCTAAGTTATCTCTCTTCTTGGGAAATTGGAGCCTCCGGAAGGACAAAAGCACATTGAGAAAGCTTTCTGAGTACTGTTGTGTCTTAATCGGGGCTTTTAGATGGCTGATCGGCTTCTAACTGGCCCTATTTGAAGGTGCAGTACTAGCTACCACCAGCCACCCTACCCTTCTGGAAAACACACACCCTCCTGTGGGGCCTCTACCCCAGAACTCTGGAGAACTAAGGCCTCTGGGGGCTAAATACACCTACTGCTTCCATGAAAGGGTTATATAATCATCTGGTTTAGATCATCTGCAGAAAATCAAGGAGTCTAGAATTTCTCCTGCCATATTTTTAGGCATCACCAAGAGGAATGAAGAAAGTAACATTTTTTTTCTTAAAAAGCTTCTAAATCTATGGGGAATAGCTTAATTCAGGAATTTCCTTTGAAGTGAAAAAGCACAGCTGAAAATCTGGGGCATAATTTCCATCTCATTAAATGGCTCTCCCAAGAATGAGGGATCCCAAAACTTGCCCTAATTGGCCCTGCAGTTGGTGCCTTGCATGCTGTGACTTTGATGTAGAAATGACGGAAAGGTCAAAAGTTTCCTCCCCGCCAGAGGCAGTGGGATCATGGGTACCATTTATGCTGAGTCATCTCTAATGTTCCTACTGTACTGAGGCATCCTGCTTACTAAATCTTTCCTGGAAATGAATCTCAGATGAGAACCGATGGCCAATACCTTCTTAAAAACAAAACAGTAGACAACAGTTCTCTGCAAAAATAAATATATTTTCATCCAGAAAGTTCTAAAAGTCATTCTTGGGGCAGGGCACCTGGGTGGCTCAGTTGATTGAACATCTGACTTCGGCTCAGGTCATGATCTCACAGTTTGTGGGTTCAAGCCCCACATTGGGCTCTGTCCTGACCACTAGCTCAGAGCCTGGAGCCTGCTTCAGATTCTGTGTCTCTTTCTCTCTCTGCCCCTCCCCTGTTCACTCTCTGTCTCTCTCTCTCTCTCAAAAATAGATAAATGTAAAAAAAATAAAAATTAAAAAAATAAAAGTCATTCTTTTAGAATGACCGGGAAAAGCATTGAAATTTAGTCTTTTTGCCTTTGTCCCAAGCTTTAAGTCTGGGAGACAAGTATCAGGACAGAGTAAAGAATATGGTAAAAATATTAGGATAATGCAAATCTCTATCACCATTCACTATCACATCCTTGAAATGGAAGCCCACCATTCATCGGCAGACAAGACAGTTAACATCACACTTTCTTGCTTTGGAAAAGAAAATTTATCATTGTTCATAAAAATTGAAATAATTAAGAGAATCGTCATATGGTAATGTATGCTGAGACTCAAGATAAACCTGGTAAGTCGTGTGTGTGAATTTCCACACTGAGAAGCAGTCTAAAAAACGTGACACAGTTTTCGTTTCCCTCTTTAAACTGCTCTGTTCCTAGGACCTCCTGCCAAGCTAACTTGTATC
The DNA here is from genome assembly GCF_006229205.1 of Suricata suricatta. Taxonomy (NCBI): domain Eukaryota; kingdom Metazoa; phylum Chordata; class Mammalia; order Carnivora; family Herpestidae; genus Suricata; species Suricata suricatta. The sequence goes on along the minus strand of NC_043709.1, from coordinate 44,483,065 downwards.
CTACAAAGTGATGACTGTCATCATCAATGGCTTTTTCCCCCTAATTAAAATGAGAGTGAAAGTGCTGCTCATGTTTCTGGCTTCTAAATTGCTGGAGTCAAATAAGGAGAGACGTGATAATCTGGTTATTTAACTGAGAATTCCGATGCCTACAGATCCGACAAAATAAAGCATCCTGCATGGGTCCCTAGCGTCCTAGCTGAGGAAAATTCCTCAGGTGTGTGGCCTTAACAGAGCCTTGAAAATAACCATTGGCCACAGTCTACTGCAGCCTGTGCCTAAACTGCTTAACACCAAAAGTCTAGATGCCAGAGGGCAGCTTTTTCATATGATATATTTCTATGGAAATAGTTTGAATGTAATTTCTGTAGGAAGATATTTGTTTATTTTTCCTTCTTAAAAAGAGGTCTTATGTGGAGGACTGTGCAAGTCCCAACCTATCTGTTGTTCGGAGTTGCGGTCTACCCCATAAAGCAAAGTAAGAGGGTATGTCTTCTGGGAAGACAAAGTTGTCTTCTCCTCTGAAAAAGCTCCCTATTATATAGTTGGCTTTGGCATCTTCTGGGAATAAGGAGGCAGGGATTGAGGCTTCGTGAGTCCAGGCTTTCAACTGAGGTAGAAAGAGAATACAGTGCTTACAACCTCCAGGACTCATTAGTGTTAACCCAGTCTGGACTTCATGATAATCATAGAAGTGGATTTCTTAACAATAAAACAGTAATAATACTGTTTTAAAAAGAGTTATTAGAGTGATTTTTTTCTATCTATGTATTTTTGTGTTGTCTTGAATTTTAATTTGGGAAACGAAATGGAGATAGGCCTGAGTGTTAGGCAACTAGTATTAACACCTGTAAGACAGACTAATGTACATTTTTTGGATACAATTTTATAGACTAGAAATTTTCAGAGCCCCTTTTTGAATAAAAATTGAAGTAATATAAAAATGGATTTTTTTCTCTTGAAATCCTAGAGGGAGGGCAAATTTTAGATTGACAACAAAAAATGTCAAACAGTTCTTTGAACCAACTATTTGCCATGTCTACTTTTAGTCTAGAAATCACATTTAATTTACCTGGCATTAACTCAGAAAAATAGTTATAATTTATGATATTACTATATAAATTCCATACCTATAAATTACTCCACGGAAATTTTCTGCTAAGGTCTTTCCTGATACATGTCTTTAGAACAACCAGTAAAATATATAAATATGTAACAAACACATGGAATATACCAATTTCATAAAATGTTATTCCTCTTGTAAATCCGTTCCTCTTGTAATCTCATTTCCATTAAATGTATTTAGATTCTTGCCAATGCCTTTGGCTATGATATGAGAGACATCAATCTTCCCAGTTGATTATGTCCTTATTTTCTCTGGCTTTGCTTTTGAGAAGATTCTTAAAAGCATCAGTGGATTGTAGCCAGTCATAGTCAATGTCTGAATTCGAGTCTAACATGGATTTGACACTTATATTAACACTTAACATTGAATACCTCACTTAAAGCCTGATCTTTCAATCATTCATTTAAAGTCTTGTCCACCAACATATATTTGTGTGTGTTTTATGCTTATAAATGTATGAGTGCATATGTGTGATCCCTTACTCACCTCTACAACCATTAGGGAAAGCAGAGAAACAAAGGACATTTTACGAAAGGCAGAATCAAGAGAAATAGACCTAGTTCAAGCACCATTTGATTTCCACCATATATCAGACCAAAAGAATGACAGCCATATCTACCAACAGAGAATGTGTCATATTTACACCTATTCATTTGGACTATGAAGAAGCAATACTCAACAGCCAAACTTACTGTTTATAGTTCTTACACTTTCCCTAATGGTTGGTGGGAAACTCTACCAGTAACCTAAAGACCACTTAGAACACTAAGTTGCTTCAATAGCTAAAATTCCTCTCTATTGGAAGGGAGCCAGGGTGACTAAGTCAGTTAAGTTTCCAACTTTGTCTCAGGTCGTGATCTCTAGGTTCCTGAGTTCAGGCCCCTGTGTCGGGCTGGGTGGACAGCTCATGAGCCTGGACCCTGCTTCAAATTCTGTGTCTCCCCCTCTCTCTGGCCCTGCCCCACTCATTCTCTCTCTCCTCTCTCTCTCTCTCTCTCTCTCTCCCTCAAAAGTAAATAAACATGAAAAAGAACTTAAAATTCCTCTCTGTTGATAAAGTGTCAAAAGCAAGAGGTAGAAAGCTACCAGAAATTCCAAGGAGGACATTGTAGTGCATTCCATGAGAGTGAAGCATAAGTCATTCATCTGACCTAACCAACTCAGGAAGGCATGTCACATACCATTAGCATTCTTGCCAATGTCCTGACGAGACCAAGAGTGAAGTGACTCATTTGATATCTAGATAATTCAAAAAATGCTTCTTTGAAATAGTTTTATTTCATCTTTTTAGCAAAGAATTTTAGGCCATGTAGAAAGCATCCTCAGGTTCTTTAAAAAGTCATGCCAAGAAAGTCCATCAAGATAAAAATCCCACACAGGATTTTTTTTTTAAATCAATAATCACATTGTTGAGAGTAAATACATAAACCCTATATTTCCTTGAAAATGTCTTCAAGTGAGTCCATAGTTGTTAAGGCAACTGTCTCTAGTTTTTAAAAATTGTTAGATTTCTCTTGTTAGTACTTATTTAGGACTAAGAATTGTATGGAAATTAATTCAATTTTTGTTTCCTTGTGGAGAGATCCTTCATAAATAATGATCTCAGCCCTACTCAACTGATAAGATTGTAATCCTCTCCCCAAACCAAAGACTGCTAGAAAAAGATGCCAGACCTTGGGCCTTGGTACCCAGTGGGTTTTTCCCAAATACCTAGTTTACATTGGCTCACTAAGCCAATGTTGGAAGAAATAATGAATAAACAAGGGAATGCATGAAGAGTCAACAATGCAAAATTATACTGTACCTCAATTACTGCCAGTCCAAACGCAATTCCAATAACTATGAGAATATGTTTTGCAACTAATTCTTTGATGAAAGAAATGCATGGCTGTTAAAAAACAAAACGTAAAAAGTTACCTTTATTTGACCTCACATTAATTAAGATTTTTCCCATTGGTTTGACTTTTTACGTTGCTAACGAGGAACACACCCCACAAAAAGGAATTGGATGATACCACTCTGCCACTTCCGACACTCCACACTTCTCCTCCTCAAAAGATTGTTTATTGTGGTTTGTTCATACTTAAGAAAGCACCAAGAAGGAAAGTTTTGCTTCAACTATCTCATTGCTAAATCTAGGGATCTTTAGGCAAAAATAATAATTTTATCCTAACTTCGCATTTTTCATTTTAGAGCTATTCTCACTTTGGCTGTGTAATCTTTAGGCTTGTAATCAGTAGCAGAGAGTTCCTTGGTTGGGGATTCAGCTAACAGATTTTCATTTTTAAAACAAGGTTTCCAAAAATACCCCTTAACAATATATATCAGTGTTATTTTTACCTTAAAAAGGAAAAAAATATGATGTCTACTATTTTGTGTTTACTTTAGATAAAAAAGAGATTTTAGAAAGCTGCTTATCCACCACACTTATTGAATTTGTTCAAACTAGCAAGCAATTTCAAGCTGATAACATTTCAGACCAAACCTAAAAATTCCAACAATTTTAAATTATATGGACAATTTTCAAAATGGAAAAATACTACACGACGTAATAGTGGTATTATTCATATTGCCAGAAAATATATCATTATCCCTATGATAGTAGTATGTGCACAAAGAGCTAACAAAGTATTGCTATGGTTAATAAAATAAAAGTTCTCCATGAAACTGAGTCAAACATTCTTTTCCCTCTCATTCTTGAATGTAATTGGTTTCTCCCTCACATCTGATCCAAAGTGGTAAACATTAGAGTAAATTATTATGTCATTTAGGGTTAACTATGAGAGTAATGATCTTATCTTCTGAGTCACATTCATTATATTTAAGGAGCTTTCTCCCCATTTCCCCTCCAGATAACCAGGTTATCTTGGCAAAAGGGAGAGGGAAAAAAATGTGAATTATAGCCATTCCAGATTTCTTATTTTTCCAGACTTCTTGCAAACTACACGAGGCAGATGGAAGTATTTTATGAATTTATGACCCTCCTTTTGGGAAACGGGTGCAGCTCTCAGCCTATCTTCAGCTGAATTATGTGTGAATTTGAAGGGAATGTCTATAACTTTCTAGGATAATGCTACGGCTTTTCAAAATCTATCCTGAGGAAAAACATCTTTGAGTTGAATCTTAAACAGATAACAACTGCAACTGAATTTACTAATTTCCTCATTATCCTAAATGGAAACTGCATTCATTTACACCATGTAGATTTCCCCCTTCCCTGCAGATACTGCATCACTAAATTACTAATAGAAAAAGTAAAAATATAACTGTTCAGTGATACTACTTTGAAAATTAAAAAAAAAACTATAGTAGCTCTGTAGTCTGGTAGATAAAATCTCCACATGAATTATTTAAATATTGGTAATAGCAATTTCCCTTTAGAACTGAGTTTCCTTATTTTGATGAGATTAGTAAAAAGGATGTGATAGTTAGTGAGAGAGAAATTTCCCCTTAAATACTTTCTATTTCCTAATATATAATTAACCTTAGTAGCCATTACTAAGCCAATGGCAAAATGAAAATCATCTTCAGGTATTAAAGAAACTAACTAATTGGATTATAATAGCTTTAACACACCTCTCTACAAACTAAATTATAATCTCCTAGAGGGTCCAGAAGTATGTGCAATTTTAGCAAAGGTCTGTCTGAGACATAATGGGTACTGAAGAATAACAGCAAATACAAGAAACATCAATATCAATTATCATTTTTGTACACGTTCCTCTGAAGCAGAAGGAACAATTTATGTAAAGCCCTATGGTAAGGGACAGATATCATATACTCTAGTACACTTTGAACCCTGAAGACTGAGTTAGATAAAGTCCCATACTACCTCATGCCTGCTCCAATCTAAGAATTACCAATAATTCACTGGATTGAAGTTGCCTAATTTTCTCTCTCTTTTCATTATTTGAAGATCAGTTCCATGAGTGCCAACATTGTGTCTGCCAGGAATGGATTTCCAATGGCCCGTAAAAGGCCTGGCGCATAGGAAGGAGTCAATAATATTTGATGAATTAACCAATAATAAGAAATATGACATCCTATATTGATGTCTACAAGTGACATAAAAATGACATCTACAGCACATCAAAGATAAACCCAGGTTTTTCAATATACTTTCTATGTCTTAGGCAACTTCTCAATTGGAGCAATAATTAGGCAAATTAGTTGATACATTTAGCACCCAGAGCCAAATCCCAAAAGGCCAAGTCTTTATACCTACACAATTACTTAAGAAAAGGAATATTTCATAAGAAAAAGAGATCTTTACTTTGAAAACTAAGGTGAAAATAGAGATTTTTAGGATTTATGTTAAAAGAGAAAAAATAGAGAGGAATAATGATTATGGTCGCCAAAGAGAGGACACAAGAAACTTTCATCAGTTAGCTTGTACTTTCGTTCTTTTTGCAGTGAGATGTTTCTTTGATCTATTAAAGCTGACGTTTAATGATATCAGACTCAGAAAAAAATGAAATATTTTCACTTTTTATATCTGCTTTTATCTTTAAATAGGATTTATTTTCTTTTGGGGAAAATCCTGGGACTTTTATATCATGATTCCATTGTAATTGCTACAATTTAATTTTTTTGTAGAGACTTTTATTGCGGAAAAAAAAATAACAGAACCACTTACTGTATCAAATTTGATTTGTTCTCACCTGTTTGTAAACATATTTGCTCTCATACGATACACAACTAGGATCTGTTGAACTCTGACATTCACATGACTTGGAATTCTGTTGAAAATTATTTCCCCAGTCAGCAGCTCCATTGACCAAACCACAGCATTTAAACTGTTGGGTGAAAAGTAGATACAAAAAGCAATCACTATGGAATACAAAAATGTTGTCAATTCACTGAATCGTATTCTTCTGAAACTATTATTAAGATGTTTCTTATACTAAAATATCATATAAATCACCTCCCAACTTCTCTGAATGAAGCAAAAATATAGGAATCTTCCAATTTGATCTTAATATTAATGAAGGAAAAACATGGTTGCAGATGCACAAGTCTCAGGAAGTTGGAGAAAAAAATGAAAAACTCACCTAGTTTTAAATGGCAAAAGAGAGAGACAGAGTCAAATCTATGTATCCTAGAGTTTGGAGAAAAGCTCCCAAAGAATTCTTGAGAGAGTCAAGGTCTCTTTAAAGAACTTTGCCCAAAAGAAATGAGATGTTTTTAAAAATGACATTTCCATCTCCTGATCTTTGATCATTTTTGGAGGAGAGAACGAAAAGAGTGAGATGCCTCTCAAAGACCAAAGAGGCTTTAGTGGGCCTCCCATAAGGCTGAATTTCACATGGACATCTACAAAATGGGGGAAGGGTACAAATGAAGGATGAAACTCTTAAGATAATGTCAAGGAAGATTAAGGCTCAGAATATACTGAAACACTTAGAGAATTTGTGGTCATGCTTTAGGATGAAAAACAGTGAAACCAAAAGCCCAATGATTCAGGGTATATGGCACATCATATTATTAGACAAAAGAGAAAAGTAACTGTCCTTCATCTTGTCCTATTTGCTCTATTGAAGAGACAACTCTTCATGAAGAAATGTAGAAAAAAAATTGCTGAACAAAACAGAACCAAGAGTACACTGTTTTCCAGGCTCTGATGCGTTGTGATACCGGTGAAAACTTTCATTTCCTCGCTGAGTAACCCACATTACTTAACCTCTCTGCGCTACAGTTTCTTCATCCATAAAAATGCAGATAAAAGTATGTAAGTTGTAGATCTGTTGTAAAGATAAAAATGGGAAAATTCATGCAAAGATTTGAAGTGCCTAACCCAGTGCCTAACTTGTAGGAAGTACTCAGTATATGTTAGGTTTTATTGTTGTTGTTTTTATTTTGCAATGGTTGTTGTTTCCATGATGCTTTCACATGAACATAATCTGTTCAACATTGATATCATAATTTAGATAAATATTTGAAAAGTATCTTTTCAACTCTGTACTTGATGTAGAGCTGAGAGTGGTGGTTAGCACATTGGAGAATGGAATCAAGTTCCAAAGTCAGTTCAAACAAGGAACTCAAACTAGCAAGTTCAAGTTCAACAGAGACAGATATAAAGTCTTGCAAAGCTCAAAGACTTAATTGCACAAATACATGACTCAGCAGCCATTCATATGACAAAGAGCTAAAGATTTCAGTTCGTCCCAAGGTCAATCAATATTAGCAAAAAGGGCAATCTTGAAATAGCCTCCTTTCTTGTTTACATGATAGACATGACTAATTGCTCATGTTTTCTGATTAAATAATCTAGGATATAATATTAATTGATATAGAGACCTAGATCAAAAAATAAAAATTACCATTGTATGCACTCACAGATCAGCCCATATTTTGAATACAATATACCTCAGGATTGCTCAGGGAGGCCTAGAAACAGAAGACAAGGTAGGAGGTAGAAAGGCTAAACTTAATATTGATATCTGGTCACCAGATCAGATGTGAGAGAAGTTGAGGGAGAAGTTGGTCAGAACTTGTGGAAAGTGTTATAACAGCTGGATGAACAAGGCACTGTGCAGTGAATAATACAACAACCACTAGACAGTCCTCACCAAGAATCCAAGAGGGACACATTTCATTAGTATGTTAGCAGAGAGTTAATGTGAGAATTCTCTGAAATTCAAAGGGAAAACCACTTAGTGTCTACAATTTCTGTCCATGTGTTGTGGGGCCCCAGTTCATCCAGCCAGAGTTCAGTGTAAGACTCTTTTTCCAAAAGAACATTGCTAAAAAGAAAAAGCCCTGGTGGATGGAAGAGAGACAGAGAGAGAGAGAGAAAGGAAGGAAGGAAGGAAGGAAGGAAGGAAGGAAGGAAGGAAGGAAGGAAGGAAGGAAGGAAGGAAGGAGAGAGAGAAAGGAGGGGAGGAAGGAGAGAGAGAAAGGAAGGGAGAGAGGGAGGAAGGAATGAAGAAAGAAAGGAAAGAGAAGAGAAGACAAAGAATATGGAGAAGAAGGGGAAAGAGGAGGAGGAGGAAAAGAAAAAAAAGAAGGAGAAGGAGGAGGAGAAGAAGGAGAAGAAGAAGAAAAAGTAGGAGAAGGAGGAGGAGGAGGAGGAGAAAGGGAGGAGAAGAAGGAGGAAGGGTTAGGGGGAGGAGAAGAGAACAAAGAAAGGGAAAAAGAAAAAGAGAGAAAGGGAAAGAAAGAGGGAGGGAGGGAGAGAGAGAGATGCAGGAAGTGGATGATCAGGAGCAGAAGGTAATATGGGACACCTTCTCCCCTGCATGTGGTTAAGCTCTGCAGAAGTGAGCCTGGCGCCCCATCCCTGCCCCCATATCACCTGTCACACTCCAACCCTGTCCATCCAAAGAAAGAAGGAAAGAAAGAAATTCAAAATGGACATTGAAAAAGAACTATAGTTCTGCAAAACAGGAAGCTTCAGGCATAGGATTAGTGTACAAGAACAGAAGTAATTCAGGGCTGTGCTACAACAAACAGAACATTTAGAATCCCATGGTCAGCAATGAGACCTTGGATATCAGAAACAATATGCAGCATAGATGATTCAGGACTCAATCCAAAGATCCAGCGGTTACATATAGTACATTTTGTCTTGGGCCAACCACCAGGAAGGATCAAGGATGCTCAGTTCCATCCAGGGAAAGAACTGAGCTGCTGAAATTCTTCCTGTTTTAAACCTGGATTGGTCTGGGCTCGAGAGTAGGGTGCTGGAGGAGAGAGGATCAAGAAATGCAACTACAGGCAAACTGGGAAAGGCACAACACAGAGGAAGCGCAACAGGGACTGACTCTGATCATGTTTCAGCTCTTGGAAGTGATGCTTTCAGCAGAATTTTTACAAGCGGGAGTCTATTCCAACAAGAACTGGGGAATGCTCTGGGAAAAAAGAATCATCGGATGAACAGTTCAAGAAACTAAGGATGTTTCAACGTGAAAAGCAAAGGTTTTTAGAAGTCATAGAATAGCCATTGTCAAAGAAGATGTTGGAATGTGCTGAAGTGTCAGTAGATTTTCTTTTCCCTCTAAAACTTCAGAAGAAAGAACTAGATGATGTAAATCCTAAGGAAGCCGATTTTGTTTCAAATTAAGAAAGAACATGCTAATCATCAGACATGGACATAAATGGGATGGGATGGCAAAAATCCATGCTCTTTCAATTCTTCAGTTTTTAATAAGAGACTGGATGAACATAAATATAAAATGCTCCAGTCAATGGATCATGTCAAGTCAAATGCCTAAACATCCAGCTATCCTCTAAGAGTCTGAGAATTTCTATACGTAAAATGAACATTCTATGTAACTACTATGATTGGAATTCTGAACAAAGAAGGTGTGATTAGGAGTTTCACAGAGTAAATAATTTTTTAGTCACATCTTACAGCACATGTCATATTTGGAAAGAAAGAGAAAAATAGTAAGTACTTTCTAAGATAGGGTAGGGAATGAGGCCGAGTCAGGAAGCCAGAATTGTGTAAGGGACCCTGAGTAGACAAACCTGACAACTAGGGTGTTTCAATAACTAAATAAAGGAGGGGTTGGTATACCAATTTAAAAAATTAGCTAGTCAGACAGCTGAGTTCAAATTCCAATCCCATTACTTGTTAGCTGTCAGACCTCTCTAAGCCCTAACCCACTTATCTGTAAAATATGGAAAATAAAGATAATAGCCTCCAACTCAAAGAGTTGTCATAAGAATGAAATGAGCTACTGAAAATAAAGTCTAATAACACTAAATAGCAATAAATGATAGCTATTATTTTATGACAGAGGGGGCAGACATGGAGGCAGAGAGAGAGAGAGAGAGAGAGAGAGAGAGAGAGAGAGACTCTCCAAATGCTCCAAACACACTATCCTACTAAATAGTAAATATGAAAACAACTATTGATTTGGCCCAACTGAGACACAATTGGTTATAAACATTTCTTGATAATCTCTGTCCTTCTAAACTGCTTCAAAACCTTGTAAGAAACTGGAAACAGGGATGGAAATATTCTTGGATTTTTCTTATTGCAGAATGACAGGATAATCAGTCAAAATCTGCAAAATGGAGACATGTTGTAACGTTAAAGAATATCGTTAAAAATTAGGTAAACATGAAACCTATGCCTAACTCCCCAGACGACCTACAAATTCGAATTACCTCTTCCTGAAATTCAGCCAGGGCTTTCTGGAATGCCTTGGCATCATTATCTGCTCCAGTCAAAAGCTTTACGTTTTCATAGAGTGTCTCATTCAGCATGCGCTCGGACTGAAAATTGAAAAGTATTGTTGAATTATTCATGCCAGAAAGCAGTATTTTGATTTTTTAGACTTTACCAAGATTATCAAATGTCATGTGTACGTACTTCAGATTTGAAAGTAGCTCCTAAGATACCTGCGGCCACCTGCAGGAGCAGGATCAAGAACAAGCCTATGAAAAACTGGAAAAAAGAAAGAAAGAAATGGAACACATATTATCTCCAGGGCTTTCAGTAACATCTTGGGACATTTGGTGCCTCTTTCTCCAGTCGGGGTCATATTACAGTTGGAATAACTGTGTTCTTCATTGATTCTACCCTTTGCCTCAAAAAGCCAATGTGGGGGCCATTAGTGGTCAGAAACATTTGCTTCAGACCCCAATCAAGCAAAGTGTTTAAAACAAAAATGTAGGGGTAGGATTGTAGACATCAGTGTGATGTCGAGTGGAGGGAGGTTTGAAACGTAGATGCAACTGTTTGTGTATTATCCTCCTCCTTTTCTTTCTTCATCAAACAAAAACTCACACAAACTTTAAAGCAAATTCCAGAAGTGACTTCAAAACCAGTTTGCTACCCCTAGCAGAATCACCCAGGGTCTTGCTATAAATGTAGACTCCTGAAACCTGTCTCACATGTACTGAATCATAACTTTAATGAATGCAGCCCACAAATTAGGTTTTCTCTTTTTAAAACAAGCTCCTCGAGTAATTAAATTCCCCAAACTGCAAATGAGACCTTATTGATCAAAAAACAACCACTGGGGATACTAGTATAGTCCTGCTAAAGCTGGGTCTCTACCTTCGCTTTTAATAAACAAACAGTTTTAAAAAATATCTTTCAGGGGCAGACATAATACTTATTTTGTTAGAGAAACAAGTTTGAGCTCTGTAAACTCTAATGTTAGGTTTTATCTAACAAATACATCTTGATCTTTATCTAATATTTTTCTACACCCATTTATTATTCTATTGTACATGTTAAAAGTAAATATCTATGGGTTATCCCAACCCAATCTGTCTTCCTTGAAGCCTTCTAAGTGACAAATCTGATTACCTCATTCCCTTATAATTTTGTTAGCATGGGATATGATTTGGCGCCGTCCACATTCAGACCCATCTCCCATCATTTATTGGAAGCAGCCTCTGCCCGCCACGCTCCAGCCATACCCAAGGTCTTGTAATTCCCTTAATGTGCCAGCATTGTACGGCCAGGTTCTCTCCCTGGAAAGCCCACCACACCCTCACCCACACAGCCACCTTATTCCCTTCTCCTTCTAGCTTGAAAATCCTCTCCTCTCCTCTTGCCCTCCTCTCCTTGGACCATTTACACTTGTAACTAATAATCTGCATGTCAGTCTTCCCTGATGGTTTCCAATTGTCTTTATGTCTATGTATCTTTTAGCACAGTATCTCGCACACAGCACGTACTCAGTAAGAGTGAATGAATGAATAAACGAATGGATGAATGAATGAATGACATTACTCAGGGTACCCCTAAGTGAAAAATATTAGTCTCCATAATCAAACTCTCCAAGCAAAAGTTAAAGTTTTGTCAATCTTGTTAAGTCCTTTTGACAGACGGCGGGGATGGGAGATACTCCTCACAAGTCTGAAGGTTGGGTATTTAGATTGGTCTGGAGAACTCACCAAAAGAAGCATGCAGCGGCTTTCTTTCACGGCACCACAGCATCCCAGGAAACCCAGAATCATGATGATGGAGCCCACAGCAATCAAGATATTCACAGAAATGTAGGGGTTAGTGGCAGAATCCCCAGGGCTGAGAATCTGAAAATAAAAAGGAGATTAAAGACAGAAAAATCCCTTTCTTTGGGGTTTGTTTTTCAACAAATATCCATCGGGTACTTAGTATGTGCCTGGCCCCGTTCTAGGACCTTGAGGTACTTCAGTGATCTAAACAAGCAAAACTCCCTGCCTGTGAGGAGCTTACGATCTATTGAGGTGTCACTTACCTGAATGACATTTCCAACTTCTATTTTTCTAAGATGATTTATTGAATGTGGTGTGGAAGAAATATAATGGGCTTTTAAAATACCAATTATTCTTAAAAGCTTAGGACAAGTACTTTCACTCATGATGTGATCTTTGGTTTGCATAATCTGTGTTTGATATGTAAGAGTAACATTGTAAAGCATGCATTTTTTATGCCAGCTTAATTATCTAAATAAGAAAGACAAATTCCTCAAACTACTGACAGACATGACAATATGAATGAATTTCAAAAAACATTATGGTGAGCTAAATAAGCCATATCCAAAAGAATGATTACTGTATGATTTCATTTATATGACATCCAAGAATAGGTAACTCAGAAATCACAGCAGTGCTTGACTTTGAGCAAGGTAGGAAGGAAAAAAGGAACTGACAGCCAAGTGATATGAATGTGAACATTTATAGGTTTATAAAAATGCTTCGTATATTGACTGCAACAGTGATTACACAGGTCTATACATTGCCAAAAACAAACAAAAACATTTAAACTAAGAAAACAGGGTCACCTGGGTGGCTCAGTTGGTTAAGCGTCTGACTCTTGATTTTGGCTCAGGTCATCTTCTCACGGTTCATGAGTTTGAGCCCTACTTTGGGCTCCGTAGCTGGTAGCACAGAGCCTGCTTAGGATTCTCTCTATCCCTCTCTCTCTGCCCCTCCCCCACTTGTGCACGCTTTTGCACTCTCTCTCTCTTTCTTTCTCAAAATAAATAAACTTTTAAAAAGCTATAAAAAATAAGAAAATAAGTATAGTTCTTGATATTCCATATGATTCTATCTCCTTGTTTCCAGAAAGTATAATCTGTAGAGTCTTCCAGAAACTTTTTATTTTGCCTGTTAGGTAATGGGATATTGAGCTCTTTATGTTGGCTTGGGCTACCCATCCTGTGTAATTCAGCTCTTCTCTCCAGCAACACACATACTCTTCATCACCTTCATCCTACTTAGCCTCAATCTACCACTGGTCCTCCAGATATATCAAATCAAAAAGTGAAGCCTTGTGCTTGTGTCATGCATGAGTGCTTTATGTAGCCCATCCATCTTATATGATCTCTATCTACTGGGCTATTTCAAGGCAGAGCACTAGTTGTTAGACTAACTCAGAGACTCTGCCTCCTAGAATCTGTTGCACAGCATTGTAAGTCAGCTCCCTTAACAGGAAATGCAAGACAAACAACAACAACAACAAAAAAAAACTACTGATAATGATATGTACATTTTTAAAGATTTTGAAAATCAACCCATAGCTTAGAGGAAAGCTTCCTTCAATAATCAGTAGAAAGGAATGTGCTGAAATTGTAAAAGCATTAAAACAAAGATTTATAGTCTTATATATTAAAAACTAAATTTTTAATCCTGGAATAGTCAACTAACCCTGCTGGGCCCCAGTTTCCCATTTATAAAGGAAATTGGGTCAGCTTCTGTGGCACCTAAGTTCTCCTTTGTTTCTAAGAGTCTATGCTTACAGATAATGTTTCAACTTACATACTTAGAAAGCTTGGTTCTGTCTCAAAGTTTTTTTTAGTTCTCTTTTGTTTTTGTTCATTTGATTTTTGTTTTCTTGTTTCTATTGGAGCTAAGAAATCAGTTCTATTAATAAATGTACATGACATCTGGGTCAAAATAGATAATGACAAAAACAAAAAAGAAAAAGAAAAGGAAAATGCAGCATTAGGAAATCCACTCTACCCCCTCACCATCAAATACCCCTTCACTAGAACGTCGTGGACAGTGCAGGCAAAACCTAAGGCTTCTGAGAGGTATAACTCACTGTCTGAGTTATCAGAACTCTGCTTAGATAGGTCAGATTTGGAAATAACAGGTCAAGTCATCTACAAGTGAGATGGATTATGCGACCAGCCTTATTCAGCAGTTAACGAAGCACTTCTATAAGACTGGTCTGGGCAGGGTGACCCCCTGCCAGGTACTGGCCAGAAAGCAGTGTGTTGGATGCCTGGGGGTCACTGTTTCAAGTCCAGAGAACAAGTGGCTATTCTTTTTCAGTCAAGAAATGGAAATTTGAGTTCAGCTGTTTGTTCCGAGAGACACAGCAGAGTTTTAAAGGCCGTCTTGGATGAACGGTGTCTGTGTGTATTAAGACAAGGGGAGAATTTCTAATGGCTGAACCTTGATCTTTGGATTATAAGGGATCTCCTGGGACAAGAACGGCTGCCCACAGACGTTTTTTCCTGAGGGAAAGCAAAGTGTCCTTATGAGAGAGACGTTGTTAGCACAAAGAAGTGTGCTAGAAGTTCTGCACAAAGACCTCCCTGACATTCTTCCTTTCCGTGTTTATGCTCATGCTTTTCCTTCTATAACTGTTGCCTCTGTTTTTCCACTGCTAAATTCAGTTCTCTGCACTCTTCATTCTTTGTCGCTGACTTCAGATAAAGATAAATCAAGCCGGTTTCGCATAAGTCAAGCTGGTTAATGTTGTCCTGGCAGATACGGACTTTCATTCAGGGTTTGAGGCTGACGGAACGCAAGAGTAAAACGTAACCGAAGATGCTGCTTAGCTCTAGTAATTCATTCATGTCCCCAGATGTAGAGTCCCACCCTCTCAAGGACAGCAGCTTTTCTCTTAATACGTTCAATGTGTGGAACTTCTTAACAGACTAAACACCAAATTTGTTTACCAGAAGCACTGGGGGGAAAGAAAATGTTCCCATATCAACCAGAAATAAAATAAAATAAATACAGGCTGCACACATATCTCAAAAAGCCAAAAGCACCCTCTCAATAGATGGCTGTTTAATCTCTGTGCTTACTTATGAGTTCGAAAGTCAGACATCTGCTTCTAGATAGCAGAGATTCAGTGAATCTTCAAATACCCTTCTAGAGTAACCCAGAGCCCAAGGCCACCAGAAAGCCACAGTTAACAATTACCAGTATAAAGCAATACATGAAGTCAGGATGGACTAGGGTATTACCAACTGGTTGCTACACCTGTCCCCCACCCAGTTTCTTCACCATGAGTGGGCACAGAATGAGGAAGCAGCTGTCACTGATTCCTCGGGTTCTCTAAGGGAAGAAAACAAATTTTAAAAAGAGAAGACAGAGAACGAAGGACGGTGGGGGCGGGGAGGAAGGTAGGGAGGGGCAGACAAGTCACCCAGCTTAGGAAAGGAATCAGAACAGATAATAATTTGTTTTCAATCTTTCTTAACAACAGGGCTGTCTCCAAAGGCATTCTGCTTCATCATGCTCTAATACATTTCTACAAAAAATGCATTACTTTAATTGCTGGCTTAATATATCTTTATAAATTATCAAATAAGAATCAAAATTCCTCTTACAGAGAGAAACTTTATTTGGGCAAATAAATACCCTGAAAAGGCACTCGCAGTAGAAGATGTGATCCTGAATAGTGGCAAGAGCCCAGACAACAAAGAATAAGGGGTCTACCGTGCAGACGGTTAAGAACAACAATTTAGGAATTAGGAGCGGAGGGGAGTGTCCCTGAGAAGAAGGGAGAGAGGAAAAGGGGTCCAGGAGAGCCAGGAAATGATGCCAGGTATTAAGTTGAATAAAACCAAGAGAACAGCCCTACGCACCCTCCCCCTTTCTCCCACACACTCTCTTTCCGCCTTCACAAATGTGTGTGTGGTATGGAGCAGAAAGAGCACACATGCAAGCAAAAGACTGGAGCCAGAATTAACTCTATGAATTAAATTTCCTCCAGATCCATGGAGATCTTCGTAAGAGCTCTGCCACCGGGCATGGAATGGTGCATGGTGAAGGAAAGAGGCTCATGCTAATCTTATCTAGAGAGCAAGAAGTTGGACACCCCCAGCCAATGGCTGAGTTACACTAGTGTGACCAGCCCCTTACTGTTATAAGGAGCCACCCTCAATGCCAGTCGATGCAGGTAATTATCAACCATCCTTGTACCTTGTTGCCTTTAAAACACAGATTCAGATTCTTCTTCTCCAAGAGAACCTCTCACCTTCTTTACTTTTGGACCTACCTCCCACCTTGGGATCAGTCAAATGATTGTCAATGCCTTGTATTGCAAAAATTGTTTGTGTCGGGAGGAATGGTAGTCTGTACAGTTACACTTCAGGCTGATCTTATGCAAATAATGAAGAAGGTTGATTTCCATTTTGGTCCCTTCAACCTCGATTTTCATGGCAAGCTCTCTATCTTTGGAATCACACCTTTCCCTTCTCCAAAAGGGTTGATACATGCCTAGCACAGTGCCCGGCACACAGTGAGTGATTTTGATTAATTGAATTGAATTAAATGATAAAATCACATACCAGCACAAATGACTACATGCGGCAATTAAGGAAAATGTTACAGAAATATTTATGTTCTCATTGTCATTACTTTCATCATTATAAAATAAATAAACTACTCTGGAAATAAAGAAGCCTGTATCTCTTTATTTACCTCTTGACCATCTTTGCTTACTCGTACCCAAATCGCTATTGCCAGGATCAAGATGCCACATAGCTGTAGAAAGAAAAACAAAAAAAATGTTAGCAGACAACCAAGGCAAACTGATTGCAACTCTGATTGAACACACCCCCAGCCTTCTAGTTAAAATGGTCTATATCTAATTACATATTACCACCTAAGAGAAAATCTGGCATATTCACATGCAGGTAATTGCTAAAACATTCTGCTGTAATTGGTAAATTTGATAAGAATAATTCTGTTTCCTGTCCACAATCCACTCATGAGTCTAGAGACAAGAAGTCAACACCACCACAGAGGAGGGGAAAAATGATTTTTCATGTTTCAACTATGTTTTTGCTAGATTGTAATATATAAAAGATAAGTCACAACAGCTCAAATGCAAAATAGCCTTACTAGATCCCTGGGTTTGTCTCTGAGAAGCTGTCTTGAACCAAAAACGAAGAAAATAATGAGTTATCAAACATTCCTTCAAGATTCAAGAAACAAGAGGGGTGCCTGGGTGGCTCAGTCAGTTGGGCAGCCGAGTTCAGCTCAGGTCATGATCTTGAAGTTCGTGAGTTCAAGCCTCAGAGTTGGGCTCTGTGCTGACAGCTCAGAGTCTTGAGCCTGCCCCTCCCCCGCTCACACTCTGTCTCTCTTGCTTAAAAAAAAAGATTCAAGAAGCAAGAAATAGGGATAGATAGGGAACAATAGTACATCTGACAAAATCTGTAGGTAACCAACAAGTGTTTATAGCACTTTTTGTACCCAAATAAACTCTTTTAAAAATAAGCTCTTTTAGGTGGTAAAGCCTACCCAGAGAGGAAGAACAATGAGCGACAGTACTTAAATTCTTAAATGCATTTAATGACTTTACCAGATTATTTAATTTGGACCAAAGCCAACACATAAAATGTGAAACACATTTTACTTTTGGGTAAAGAAAACCTTCGTCTTTCAAAGTTTGGTTTGGTTTGGTTTGGTTTGGTTTCAGATATATATATGTTGCAGCCTCAAAATTAAAAAAAAAAATCAAAGGTCTATTATTAAATAGAGATGTTGAGAACAAGCTTGGTAATAGCAGATACAGCAGGCCTTGCAAGATTTTCTAGACTATTCTGGCCATGTGGTGCTCTGACAGAGAAATGCCTGAGTCCTCTGAAGCTCAGTGACCTTGTAGTATTGCTTTTGTGCCTGGTTGAGCCATATGCCTGGAATGTCAAAACAGCAGTTTTACTTTAAAAAAATTTTTTTTTCTTAATGCTTATTTACTTTTGAAGGACAGAGAGGCAGCATGAGCCGGGGGGGGGGGGGGGGGGGGGGGGGGGGGGGCAGAGAGAGGAGACACAGAATCCGAAGCAGGCTCCAGGCTCTGAGCTGTCAGCACAGAGTCCAACATGGGGCTTGAACTCACAAACTGTGAGATCATGACCTGAGCTGAAGTCAGAGGCTTAACCAAATGAGCAACCCAAGTGCCCTCAGCAGTTTCACTTTCAATGGCTTCTCATGAAGTCTGTCCTGGAAATAGAATCAAAGGCTGTGTTTGGGAATAAGATGTACCATGAGCAGCTGAATAAGCACAGAATATCTATGTTCCCTAAAAGATCTCAAAAAACATTATCTGGGATCAAACCCTCCCTTTGAGGTAAAGAAGCTAGAACCCTGCGAGATAACAGTTACATCCTGAAAATCCAGCACTGCTCCTGATCCAATCCTGCCCTTCTACGTGCTTCAGCTCTTACAAAATAACGAACATGGTAGAAAACCAAAGCTCTTTCTCAAATCGCCAAATAACCTCTACAATTTAATGATCCTGTAGGCACACACTCGCACACGCTAAAATACAAACCATCGAAAAGACAGCTTTAGAGCCTGAAAACACTCATTTTTTTCTTCCCCTTTCTATCAAATCCTAATTTCCCTTGCAGATGAAGACAAATGCTCATTTTAGCGGTACTCCGTTAATAAGTCAGTCTATAAAAATTTATGTTGAATGATGATGAGACGCTCTGAGGTTTTCAGTAATTTATAGCATTAGATTTTTGTTATTCAATTTATTCGTTGATATTTTCTTTCTTTTCTCTTCTCAAGTAGATTTACATTGATTGCCGTAATGGTTGTTCTTGCTTTTAGCTTAACCAAAAATAGTAGCCAAATAGGTATTATGATTATTATCCTTATCTGGTATTTATTTATGAGACTATCAATGAGAAAACTGTAGAAGATCCTAGAGACTAGGTTTTTTTAAACTCAGCTTTTTTGCTTGTTTCTGTGTGACTTTTTAGTTTACTTCTTCGATATGGTTAGAGAATCAAATCACTGAGAAATCTTATGAAATCAACTATATTTTTCCCTCAAATGATAACTTTTAGTCTTCTCCATCACCCAAGTCATCTGTAACATTAACTTTAAAAGAAGGTGTATCAAAATGAGACACTAGGACACACCTGTTGAAATGGCCAAAATCTGAAACACTGACAACCCCAAATTCTGGCAAAAAATGTGGAGCAATGACAGGAACTCTTACATTCAGTGCTGGGGAAATGCAAAATATTACAACCACCCTCGAAGACAGCTTGGCAGTCTCTTACCAAACCAAGCATACTCTTACTATATGATCCAGCAATCATGCTCCTTGGTATTTATCCACACAGAAACCTGCACAAGGATATTTATAGCAGGTTTGTTCACTGTTGCTAAAACTGGGAGCAGCCAGGATGTCTTCTAGTAGGTGAACAAGTGAATAAATAATCTGTGGTACTTCTAGACAAGGAAGTATTATTCAGATTAAAAAAATAGAAACTATCACACCATGAAAAGACATGGAAAAAGCTTAAATGCATATTACTAAGTAAAAAAAGTCAATCTGAAAAGGCTACATACTGCATGATTTGGACTAAATGACTATTTGCAAAAGGCAAAACTAAGGAGACAGGAGTTGCTGGAGGGGGTTACAGAACGCAGAGGTAGAGCACAGATTATTTTTGAAGCAACAAAAATACTCTATAAAATATGTATAATTATGGATACATATCAATGTCATTATACATTTTGTCTAAACCCGTGGAGTGAATAAAACCAAGAGAGAACCCTAATGAAAACCATCATCTTTGGATGGCTGTGGTGTGTCAATGGCCGTTCATCAATTATAACAAATGTACTGCTCTGGTGAGTAATATTGGTAAC
Organism: Suricata suricatta; assembly: GCF_006229205.1. Lineage (NCBI taxonomy): Eukaryota > Metazoa > Chordata > Mammalia > Carnivora > Herpestidae > Suricata > Suricata suricatta. The sequence continues at coordinate 44,463,135 of NC_043709.1, read as the reverse complement.
AGGGTGGGCTATACATGTGTGAGGGTAGGGTATATGGGAAATGTTTGTACCTTTCTCTCCATCTGGCTGTAACCTAAAACAGCCCCAAAAAATTAAGTATTTTTTAAATATTTATTTTTATTTTTTTAAGAGAAAGAGCACAAGTGGGGTAGAGGCAGAGAGACAAGGAGACACAGAATCTGAAGCAGGCTCCAGGCTTCGAGCGACAACACAGGGCTGGACACGGGGCTCGAACTCATAAACTGAACCATCAGGTCATGACCTGAGCTGATGTTGGATGCTTAACCAACTGAACCACCCGGGCAACCCTCCAAAATTAACTATTTTTAAAAAGAAAAAGAAAGAACATCCAATTATTTCAGAAGTCAAGAATATTTTGACCAATTTCAATCTTTACAATTAGATAAATTTTCTTAGAAATCTTGAAGTTGGACAAACTATCATTTTTATCCCTATCTCTGTCTTTTCTTCAAACTTCCTCTCAAAAACAAAAGAAACAAATATTTAGAACATGCCATTCTCATCTTATTGAAGAAATTTATATGTAAAAAATAATCTTAATAATATAAAATTATTAAATTTTATACTGACTGACTTTAAAAGTAAATTGATTTTCTATCAAGAATAATCATTCCAGGGGCGCCTGGATCGCTCAGGTCATGATCTCACAGTTTGTGAGTTTGAGCCCCATGTCCAGCTCCACACTCTCTCTCTCTCTGCCCTTCCCCCACTCTCTCTCCCTCTCAAAATATAAATATACATTAAAAAAAAGAATAATCATTCTAGAGTCATGATTGATATTAACCTATTTATCGCAATTGTTACAAGACTGGCTACCGTAATGGTTTTTTGAGACTTTTTCCAGTCTTGCTTTGGGTGTTTGTGCCCTAGCCTTCTTAGGCCGTTTAAATAATTGAGAGTATATATTAAGAAATAAGTATGTAGCTCTGTCCTACTTTCTGTTGATCAGGCTGTAAAGGAAATGAGTTGATATTTTGGGGCTCTGAGCCAGCTGCCAGTGGACACGGAAGAACAGGCCTACTGCTCCCCAGTGCCCACCTTTTGGCTTCTCTCTGAAGGAAGATCGTTGTGGTTGCCACTGAGCTCTCCTAAGACCTTTTTTAGAATTAGGATGCATTTCGTCTGAGCCAGCATTCTAAAGAAACTGGTAATAATTCTGATGTTTGCTTATAAGCATGCTATGGACTGAATTATATCCCCCCTAAATTTACATATTAAAGCCCTACCCTGCAGTTCGACTATATTTTGACATAGGGCTTTTAGGAGATTGATTATTGTTTAATGGGGTCCTAATTGGAGATGGCCAGTGATCTCATAACAAGAGGAAGAGATCTTTTTGTCTCTGTCTCTGTGTCTCTCGCTTTCTCTCGCCACAGATGCATGAAGGGAAAACCATGCGAGGGCACAGCAAGAAGGCAGCCATCTGCAAGTCAGGGAGAGAGCTCCCATCAGAAATCAAACTGGCTGGCACCTTGATCTTGGACATCTAGCCTCCAGAACAATGAGAAAATAAATTTCTGTTGTTTAACCCACCAAGTCCGTGATATTTTGTTATGGCAACCCAAGCAGTCTGAGACAGGGAAGAAACTGAAAACTACAAAGTGCCACGAAGAAAAATGAAACACCATCTAGGGCAAAGATAAATGGCACAGAACAAGCTGATTTGTCCTCTTCTCTGATACTGTGTCCGCCAATCATCTCTACTCCCTCCCTCTCAATTCTATCCTTTTTTAAAGTTTATTTATTTATTTTGAGGGTGGGGGAGGGCAGAGAGAGAAAATCCAAAACAGGCTCTGTGTTATTAGTGCAGAGCCTGATGCAGGGCTTGATCTCACCAACTGTGAGATCATGACCTGAGCCAAAATCAAGAATCAGACTCTCAACCAACTCAGCCACCCAGGCGCCCCTCAATTCTGTCTTTTGATTTTATCACATTGTATGTGAAGAGAGTTGAACATAGAAGGAAGTACATAGCACTATGCTAGGAGGAAGCATGGATTGTGAGCTATATAGCCTTACTGGTCCAGAAAGGACACTTTTTAGATAAGCTTAGGGGAAAGCATCTTAAAAGTTTATGAAAGAATAAGAACATATCCAAATGGATAACCTGCAAAACTACAGGAGTTGTTTTTATGGTAATCCCAGGACACTAGACATAATGAATACAGGTAGTGAGAATCCCAGCAGCCCTAACATTTTAGGACAGTACTAACATTTTAAGAAAGTTTTTAATTTTCACATTTCTTCTTCTCTTAAACATTTATTTAAAAGCCTAGTTTCATGCAATATGGTAAATAAGGCAGAGTGTGCACCTGTTGCTTGAGAGAATTTCTTTATATTAAATTTTTGGTTTTCCATTTATCGTGTCTTCTTCTTTAGGAATACAAATTGTTCTGGTTTTCCATTCTCTGTTCTATCATCTTCTTCTACCTCATTTATCTCTTTTTTGATTTTCCTCTGGGAAAGCTTCTCAATTAAGGTTTGTATATCACTGTCTCCATTTCATGTAGTTTCTGGAGTGGATTTTAATTCTATCATTGCCTGTTGGTTTTACATGCATCCATTTTCCTTTTCTTTTCATTCTATGCTTTTCCAGTTAACTTTTTCTTCTCTCATGGCCTCTATCCTCTGTTTCACAGAGCGTTATTTTCTAGCATCGCACTGCAGAGATTGGTTTGAAGATCCTTCTTCCACGATACTGGAGTGTTTCAGAGATGTGCGCTTGTCCTCTAAGATTTCAGAGGGACATTCCCTGTCACTTGTTCTGCAGTCCCTTTACTGGGACTTGGGCTAGATTCTTTATTCATCCTTGAATAAGATGAGAGCCAGTCTGCTGTATTATCCACTGAGAGCAGGGTCTGCCCTTTGCCTCACTTTTTAACAACGTGAGTCACAGTAATTCTCAGACTTCCTGTTGGAGGGGAGGTCGGAGTGCATTCTCTCTACAGGCATGGCCTAATGCAGCTCTGCTTTACCGTCACGGCCTCGGGCCACTCACACACTGCTTTTCTGAAGCTCTAAACTAGTGGAGTTAATTAAAATCTTCAATTCTTAGCAGGCTCTGTCTTCGTGGTTTTTCTATCTTCAGCACCAAATGACTGGTAATTATTGTAACAATGTAGCAAAGTGTGTCTAGAGTTGCATTCATGGGTATCTTCTGAACCTAGTACAACCGCTGCAAATTTTAATTTCAAGTAGTTCTAAATGTAGAGAAAAGAAATCAACTGTGTTTCTTTCTGATATAAATAGGGTCTGGGTAAACGTGCTTCAGGTTACCTTTGCTGCTTTAAAGCGTACAATCACTAAAATTTACATAACTTCAAACTAAGTAAAGAGAGATGAGTGTTCAGCATTTGATTAGCATCCGGATGTTTCTGAATCATAAAAGGGATGCAAATATAGGAGTGTTTTTATCACTTTATGTCAAAAGTACACTGGGTGGCAATAACACCTGCAGAGCTGAACAGACATGTGCAGGGCCCGGGGCGGCGGGGCGGGGGGGAGGCAAACGGTCCACAGACCACGGGTCTCTATATTGAGAAGTTAGAATTCACAGTAATAGACATATATGAAATGTTTCCTATCTTCAACCTTGACAAGTGTGCCCCCTTAATGACCTGGAAGACAGGGTTCCATTTAGAATTCTCTGACTCCCCAGAGTCTGCTACCAGCACAGGTGTCCCAGAAAGAGCCAGCCCCGCCCAGGCCCTCACTCCGGGTTCTGCCCTGAACTCTGAGGGACACGACAGGAAGGCGTGTGGATGCCTCAGTCTGCAAGCCAGCTCCATTAAAACCGGCTCCCATCCTGCCAAACAGCTCCTCCTTGATCACTTTGGGAGAAGGGCCTGTGCAGACCCTGGAAACGGGTTTGGAGCCATTTGGGTAGGGAAATTTGGGGTCCCAAAACTCCAAAGCGGAGGCCAGGCTCCGAGTAAGCATAGTTCTCTAGCCCCACAGACCCCTTGCCCCATGAGGCAAGAGGAGGACCAGAGTAGGGCTAAAATTATATTTAAGTTTTAAAAGCCAATTATGTATAAAATGTTACCATACCAGATTCGAATACTTAAAATGAAAAAGCAATATAATGGTTGGAATTGAGGGAAATTGCATTAATTGAACTATTATTGCATGAGAGTCCTTGGTTATAGGCTTTCAGAAAGTATCTTATTTAATCTTCACAATTAACTCCACTGGATAAAATGATCATCTTCATTTTACAAATACAGAGACGGGGGCACAGAAAAGTCAAGGGACATGTTCCAGGCCACAGAGCAATATAGAGTGAATTCAGGATTTGAATCTCAAGTCTGCTTACAAAAATATGCTTTCTTTCCCTTCCCCTAATTTGTAATTGAAGAATTTCTGCCCTCACCATAATTCTTGCCATCTTATTTCCTCCTCTGTTTCAAATTCTGAAATTGGCATTGATTTATCACTACATAGAGTACTTTCATATTTTTGTCTCATAAAAATGTCTATACAACGTTGATCAAAATGTCTGTTTCTTGAACATTTCTTTTACATTATTCTGAGTTCTTTTCTATGCATTAACTCAATTAATGACTTCCCCAGCGAGTCCATGAAGCAGATACTACTACTATCCCCAGTTTTAATGATGAGGAACTCTACAGCACAGAGAGATTAACTGATTTCCCTAGGTCACACAGCTCGTAATGAAGGAGCTGAGGTTCAGTCTGAAGTCCCACCCACTGGGCTTCCATGTCTTCTGTCCTTGTTATAATTCCACACTGACGGCACAGTGTCAGGAAACCACTGTTATTTGCAAAGTTATGCCGGCTGTAATCAAGTCTTTATCCTGGGAGATTTCAACAATTGACAGAATGTAATATAATTGGGCCTGATTTTTTGTTTGTTTGTTTGTTTTTTGAGAGAGAAAACACATGATTGTGAGAAAGAGGCATAGGGGGAGAGAGGCATGGGGAGGAGAGAGAGAGAGAGAGAGAGAGAGAGAGAGAGAGAGAGAATATAAGTAGGTTCCACACTCAGCACGGAGTCCAACCTAGGGCTCAATCCCACAACCCTGAGATCATGACCTGAGCTGAAATCAAGAGCCGGAAGCTCAACCAATTGAGCCATCCAGGGACCCAAGGGCCTGATCTTTTAAGGCTCCCCTATCTCAGTCATGTCTGCCTTAGCTCTCTTCATTGCGCTCAGCAAAGCCAGCCAAGAGACCCAGGCACCACATAAAATACAATGAGGAATATCAAAATTCTGGTTCCTGGACTCTCTCCAAGTTCTGACTTCCTTCTGCTCTCTTCAAACTGTGTCAGGCACTGGCTTCCTGCAGTTGCTGATACATTTGGCTTTTACAACCCAGCTCTTCCTTCTTGCCTTACCTCACTTAGGATTGGTAACGTGACTTCACTCTGCTTACCTGCACGCAGGGCTGGCCTCCCAATAGCTCGCTACTTCTGGCAGCTCTTCCGCTGCATCCCTGGGCCAAAGGCTGTTGTCCCTGGACAACTACCATACCCACGCATCTACCATACTCCTCAGCCTGATTTATCTGAGAGGAGTGCAAGAAAACGTGGGCAGCTCATCTGTCTGCTCACAAGACTTGGAAAAATAGACTTTGTACTTGGAATGTATCCATTCTGTACTAACTTGCATCGAAAGCTAGCATCAGTGATTAAGAATGATTTCTGCTTCCACTGGTGTCTTCTTCAGTTGCTAATTCTGACAAATGGAAATTGCTGCATATTTATGTGATATATCTCAAGTTCTCTCACAAAAGAAATTGGTATGTTTAGCTTACATGACCATATGCATATCTCAGAGACATTTCAACATCTGGCCCTACTTTGCAAAGGCTTAGTTTTGTAAATTATACCAAAAAGAATGCATTTGAAAACATAAAACCATGGATATGTATAAGAAAACCACATCAGTGGGACTGTTAAAATTTTTGCTTAAGAAAACATTAGGAATGTGAAAAATTGCTAATTTCCTATGAAGAGTCATAAAATTCCAACTGAGAACTCTGGGCTGGGGGATAGAGGGGAAAATCAAAATAGCAGTGAGTCCCTAACCTCAGAGATTCCTGCTGTCTAAATTTTGAATGAAAATATTGATGTCACCTGTTGGCTGAGAAGTTATCATTGGTCTTTACCACCATTGTTCTCACTCAAAGACTTCATTTCAAGATATGTCATATAGAGATGCTGAGGGAAAGAACGCAGCCTTTCACCCCAGGAGAATTAGAAATATCTACCTGAAATATAATGCACTAGAAAGACTTTGTCTTCATTATCAGAAAACAAAGAGATAATAGCAACCATAAAATAATAAGATATCCCTAAGAAAGCAATGACAATATCTGGGTACAGCATGGTACAGATCTCTGATCTTACATATATAATCCTGAACCTATAGCATGCCCTCTTCCTAATCTGCCTTTTTCATTTCAGTTTAAAATTCAGATCTATTTCAAACTTCTGTTTAGCTATTTAATGAAACACTGACCTCTGATGTATTCATAATGGCCATCGGCATTTTGTATGCTGTCTTTATGCAACAGATACATTTTGATGATTATATAATTTGAAGATTGCTACCAGCTCAGGTACTTTAGAACATCTTATGCATTTATTAGCATATTCATATTTTGGTTGTTTGAATGACCATGTACATTGTATACCATAAAAAGACAATGGTCATAGTTTTTTAAAAACAAATATGAGGACTTCTTGAAGAACAAAACTGATTCCAGGTCTAGTGCAGGAACTAAGGAAGAAAGCCTGGAATGTTTAGTCATCCCAAATGGGGAAGAAGTTATATTATTGACACCATGACAAAAGGTCTCAGGAGGGGCACCTGGGTGACTCAGTCGGTTAAGTGTCCAGCTTTGGCCAAGGTCATGATCTCACGGTTCGTGGGTTTGAGCCCTGCATCGGGCTCTGTGCTGACAGCTAGCTCAGAGCCCGGAGCATGCTTGGGATTCTGTGTCTCCCTCTCTCTCTGACCCTCCCCTGCTCGCGCTGTCTCTCTGTCTCTCAAAAATAAATAAAAAACATTAAAAAAATTAAAAAGAGAAAAAGGTCTCAGGAGTCAACCTGAAGGTGCTCCCCAATGGTCAGTGATAAAATAGATTGCACTTCAAGGAAGAGGAGAATGGTGATGGAGTTTAAATCTACTATATCATAAGGCTACTTATAGAAATACGTGCTCATTACTGTTGTATGATCCTGGGAAATTAACTCATCATTTTGTTAAATGAGGAGTAAGAAGCCTTTATGCTGCCTCCCCCACTTTTTTTAAAACTAAAAACTGGATACTACTAGTAACCAATCAGTGAATGCCAGGTTTTTCTTTATTGAAAATATTCCAAGTAACAAATGAAGAAAAGGTGACAGACATAGAGTATCACCAATTTGGAACTCCTAATGGACTGATTCTTAGATTCTTCAGCATCAGTGGCAACAAGTATCACAAACGCGACATGGTCAAAGAGCAGAGAGCGTGTGCCTCCCAAGGAAAGAACACGATGTCACTCAAATAGCGCACCTGAATCTTTTCAAGGTGACAAATGCAATCGCTAGATTGGAGATAATACAGAGGCCAGGGGAACATGATAAACTATACCATTGGTATGTAAATAGCAAACCCCAGACCATGGACAATGTGATAAGAAAAACAACCACACCAATACATAAAATTTCAAGGTGGGGAGAAAAGAGAAGACAGAAGGAGAACCTAAAGATGAAAATAGACGTAAGGGATATACTGACCAATCACAATGTCTGAACCTGATTTAGACTCGGATTCAAAGAGGAATATGTACGAAGCAATTAAAAATTTAAACCCTAGGTGGATATTTGATAATTGATTAAGAAACTCTTATTATATTTTTAACATTGTGGTTATATTTTTTAAGGAATTATTTCTTTTGTAGAGCTATATCTTAAAATATTTATGGGTGAAATACCTAGGATTTGCTTCAGTTTACACAGTGTGCAGGAAGCAGATGAGAGCACTGGGAAGGAGGGGCTTGACGGCCTGACTTTGGGGCTGCGTGATGAGTTGATTACCTTTTTCTATTCTGTGAATAGTTCAAAATTCACCACAAAAAGCTACAAAGTCAATTAAAGTACAGAAGCATTTTTTTGTTTATATTCTGCTCTCAAGGTTTCACCAATTTTCAGTATTTCAAGGGAAGAAATTCCTCTGGACTAACTTAAAAAACCTGGTATGTATTCAAGATCTACATTTAATATTCTCAAAAGCAGCCCATTTTTCTAGGGAAAAGAGGAAGTAAAAGGACAAACCTTTATTTCATTTTATTTATTCATATCCTCATTTACTTACTTCACCAATATTTCATCTGTACTCATTAGGGCAACTGACGTTGACTCAAAGTAATTGTGGACAAATAAGACTGTGTTCCTGTAGTTGAGTTTAATTAGGCCCATCATTATTTTAATTGGACAGAAATTTACCAACATAGATACCAGCTGCCTGGTATCCATGTAAAAGACAAAACCAGAATTCTCTCCTGCTTATACCGCATGAACCACTTTTTAATTCAGTACACAAAATGACTTTTTCATTTAAGGACCTTGGGCTATTTTCAATGATTTACTTCTGAACAATCTTTAATTGTACCATATATACTACAAGTGATAATGGCAATTTTCCAATATCCCAGCCTGCCTTTTACTTTGCCTTCCATAGCTTATTTTTCCAATTTTTTAACGTTTGATGCTACTTACCAACCTATTTGCTGTCTGTGTCAATAAGCTTTCAAAAAAAACCCTCATAAGAACCTGCTATAATACCAACCCTGTTGATTAAAAGGTGAGGTGATGACATATCAAAATCAAAATACTAACTTTCAGTGGTTGATACAAAGCTAGCAACTAAGTTTAATTTTTCCACAATTAAAAATTTCATTGTTTCCCTCTCAAGTTATTTTATGACCCACTGTCTCTTCTTTGGGTCTCTGAAAATGATCCCTTCCTCATGTCTATCATCTGACAACCCACCATTCACCTGTTTCAGACCCAGATGTAAAGATTAGAATTTAGGAACTGGGCTCTGGTGGAATCAAACCAAATTTTTTCCACAAGGTCCTTAAAACTAGGGAGGCCTGCATGATATACAACTAAGAAAAGTTGTCCTTTAATTAAGGGGTATTTTTTTCCTCTGTGATTGTTTTGCAACAATATCAAAACATTTATGAAATGTTTACCATCACAGATCCTGAAGTCTACTTTCTTGAGTCACTGACTCATTTTCAATTAGTGAAATAACCAAAGAAAGAACAAACAAATCCAAACAAGCAAATGGAAAATACATTTTCTTCCTCCTCCTGTTTCTCTAGTGCAGAGTCTGTTCCCATTTATGGTATTTATATCAAAACCCCCTTGCTTGCATAAAATTGATAATTAAAAAAAGAAACAAAAACACTTACCCAGAACAAGAAGTTGAAGATAAACATAGAATATTTTATACAGCCACTCACACCTGCCATGTCGCAGAAGAATCAGGAATCCAGATGCCGCGACTGTATCTGTTGGTTGGAGGATTGTCCTGCAATCTGCTCTGGAAGAATGTGCCTGCAGAGATTTCTGGGCCCACGGCTTCCGAGCAGAAATAGAAAGCAAAGGAGGGGTACAGGGCAGTAATCCAGTTATTAGAGTGGATAAAAAATTAACCCACACATTTAAATATCACAAGGGCTATCTCTAGGCGAGTATGCTCTTTTGCTTGTCATGGCTCCTGGGGCACCGGGCCAGGATATTTATGATCCTTTCTCCCAAACTGCCTCCTCTAAAGTAAACAGATATCAAGTTAAGGAGTGGCTCTGGGTCGGAGAGAGAGTGGCACAGCTGATACTAGGTTGTTGGATTTCAGAAACCACAACCTGACTTCCCTGCTCTCTGTTTCCACTTCAGGGAAGTAAGAATGGTTTGCTTCAAGATAAAGGGGCATTGTGTCTCAATTCGTTTCTGCGTTGCATTTTCTCAACAATGCACAATTTCTTCCGGGTGCAACCTTGTGCATTGAGAAATCGGCAAAAAGCTGAAGGCTTACACGTAGTCACCTTTCATCCTTAACCCAGAATAATGGAAACAACCATTACAGGTACCACCTTGCAAAACCTCTAAACTTATTTCAAAAAGAGTCCGCGGAGCTGCTGTGAATGACTCACAGATAGAAGAAGTGAGGAAGAAGAGATTGCCCTGCCTATCACAAGACCGTTCAGTTTTTATCTTTATTTCTTACAGTGTAACAGGAATAAAAAGCTTAGGAGTCATTCTCTGACTGCCCCATTGTGTTCGTTTTATAATGTGTAGCCATGTTGATAGCTTAGGTCGTTGTTAAGGCAGGCACTGTACTTTCCTTCCCCTGGTTAAGTTACTCCTGGCAACCGCTCCTCCCCACCAACCCAGTTTCTGGATTCCTGGTCCTCTTGGACAAAAAAAATTCAAAATGAGAAGGTGGTCATAGTTCAGTGACCATAGATTGTACAATTTCTTTCTAGTGCTAATAGAAGGCAGCTGTTGCAGGTAAAGGCAAAATTCTCTGACCTATCAGGGAGGTGTGGACTGCTTTTGTATAAACAATTTGGGTCATGCTAGTTTTCACATCCTGCATTTAAAAGGAAGTTCTTTTCCCCCAAAAGAAAAGAACCCCATATTTCAAATGTTGTTGGGAGAAAATACTTCTTTAAATCTTTAAGTTCTGTATAGTAAGCAAGTATGGGCTTGTAAAAAAATGGATTTGTTAGAAGAATATTTTTCTACTTTTCACATACAAAGATGCTTTTGAAACCATTCCACTCTTTGACTATAAACAGAATGTGTTTTTAATGTATTAGCACCAATAATGTTTAGTACTAAGGCCAAATTTAGGATTAGCTCAAAAATAACAGCTTAATATTTAAATGATCATTAAAATTGTTGGTGTTCTATGCTCTTTCTTCTAGAAAATAGAAATAATGTCACTGAGATAAGAGTGTGTATAGGATTACCTATAGCTGAAAGAAGAAAGAGGGTTTTTAATTTTTTTTAATCTTTATTTTTGAGAGAGAAAGAGAGACAGAGAGTGAGCAGGGGAGGAGGCAGAGAGAGAAGGAGACACAGAATCGGAAGCAGGCCCCAGGCTCTGAGCTGTCAACACAGAGCCTAATGCGGGGCTTGAACTCATGGACCATGAGATTATGACCTGAGCTGAAGTTGCTTGGTTTATCATACTGAGCCATCCAACCTCCCTGAAAGAGTTTTTAATTGAACTGAATGGATTTCAGGTCCTAGAAATGATTATCATTTAGAGGTAAAATCAGAAGAAATATATAGATAAAAATGCGGTTGACAAGAACATATTGAATACGTACCAAATTTCAGGTTGGAATACACTTTTCAAAATCTCCTTATAAAGAATATAATCCTTACTTAAATCACTGTGAAACCCTGAAACATAAATGCCAGAATCACACTCCAGCCAGTGCAGGGGTCCCTGAAGGATAGACAGTGTTGGCCAAAAGGAGAGAAGAGAGAGCCACGAGATTCTTTCTGATCACCAGGCAGGCATCTCTGCACTGACTGAGACCCAGCTTTATTTATGGTTAAGTGTATGGGGAACAGCACAGAAGTGGCATTTTCCTTAGACAATGATTTCTGATGATAAATTTCTTTGATATGTAAAAATACCCCAGAACATAGATTTATAGAAGACTCATGCATAACCTTTATCAATAGTGATTGATGTAGGTGATTTAGATGCTTATCATAGAGAGAAGGAAGGTATCTTTAGCATTCAAATACAAGACAATGTTTTTAGCACAGCAAAGGCAGAAGTTAGTTCTTTGTGGGCAGGGGTCAATAGCGTGTTTGCTTAAGGGGAAATAAAAGGAAAAACAGGATTCTCAGAGAACCCAATCTTTGCTACCATAACCACAAAAGAAGAAGTTCCTACAATAATTTCCTTCAACAAGGTACAGTCAGAGTCTTAGGGCCAGAATAAGGGGACAAGTCACTCCCGATACCAATTAACAAGGTGCCTGGGAGGTCAGTGCTCAAGCAAAAACAATTGAGTGGGGGTAGATAGGTCACCATCTGACAGCAGGAGGCTTTGCAAACCTGCCTTAACCTCACAAAGAGTTTCTCAACTAGTGAGTTCAGAATGGCTCCCAACACATAAACATCAATGTTTGTACTCATAGGTCTAACAGGAGAAGAGGAGAAACCTAATGGAGGACCAGGGGGAAGGGAAGAGGGAAAAGAGAGTTGGGGAGAGAGACTGACACAAAATTTGAGAGACTATTGAATACTGAAAACGAACTGAGGGTTGAAGTGGAAGCGGGAGGGGGAAAGAGGTGGTGGTGATGAAGGAGGGCACTTGTGGGGAAGAGCACTGGGTGTTGTATGGAAACCAATTTGACAATAAACTATTTTAAAAAAACATCAATGGATGCATTTTACAGAAAAATTACTCTTTATAAAAGAATCCCCAGTCCAATTCAAAATCTGTATGAAAGAGTTCACTCTTCTGAATTTCTATCCCAGTAAATGTTATGCTCACACAACACTTGCCCAAGCTAAGTATTGTGGAGTCCCATTGTATTCCTTTTTCTTTCTTGCCTGGTATCCAGTCACTTCCCAAAGTCCACTGAGCTCCTCAGTTTCCTTCAAATCTGGTTCCTCTATCTCTCCTTTAGCCGCTGTCATTATTCAACCTGTTATCTCATACTTGGGCCAGTCTTCTAGAATCTTAATTAGTTTCCCTGCCAGTCTCTTCCCCTTCTTACCTGCCTTAACACTTCAGAATTTTTTCTCTTTTTCTTCCTTAATTCTTTTCATATATACTTATTGACTATGTTATTCTCCTGATCCAAAGCCATTCTAGGGGCCCTTGGTGGTTCAGTCAGTTGAGCATCTGACTTTGGCTCGGGTCATAATCTCCGTGGTGTGGATTTGAGCACCGTGTCAGGCTCTGTACTGACAGCTCAGAGCCTGAAGTCTGCTTTGAATTCTGTCTCTCTCTCTCTCTCTCTGCTCCTCCCCCACTCACACTGTGTGTGTGTGTGTGTGTGTGTGTGTGTGTGTGTGTGAAAAATAAATAAATATTAAAAAATACATTATAAGGATGACTTCTTGTAACTTAACAAAAAATTTTCAGATTTCTTAGAATGGCATTGATAGCACAGGGCAAGCTGACCTCTACCCACCTCCCAGAACTTTCTCCTGTTCCTCCTTCCCTGGGCACCCTCTACTCCTAGGCTCCATATCCACAAAATTACTTCATAGAACTGGAATGTATCTTGGGATTTTTACCCTTCTGTGCCATGTCACAGAGTTCTAGGGAACTACCAACAGGTTAGCTCTAGCCCCTCCCCCCAAAAACATTATCAACTAAAGTAATATAATTTTTTTGTTTCAGGACTTGTCAGAACCCTAACTTGCTGATATTCCAGCAGGTGACAAAATACATAGCAACTCCCAAATAAATGTGACCCCAGAAAATATTTTTGAACAACATATCTTGAACCAGTGTCATAACATCTACTTCACTGAATTGCGAATTAGACAAACCCCCACCTTTTACACAGAAGAAAAGTGAAGCCCAGGGAGACTGAGTAGCTGGAGTTCACAAAGCCAGCCAGTGGCAGAGCTCTTGAGCTCTTGACGTGAGATCTCAGGATGATCACCTCAGTATTCTGTCCACTTCCATCAACTATCTCTTAGTTATACACAACTACTATCAGATGAGTGAGTTACTTCCTTAGATCTTGAGAAGTTGTTCGACAGCAGATATTTAACAGACGGAAGTGTGAGGTAGGGAAGGGTTGGAGAGAGTCAATAATAAACTTTAGACCCAGCAACACGTGAGGCTAAGAAGGAGAGGGATGGAGAGTAGGATATCACAAGAAATGACAGCTGGAGGAAAGAACTCAACAGAAGTCTAATAAATCTGGGTAAAATTTTCCTAATGCTGCCATCGTGCCAATTATTATGACTCATAGGTACAGGATAACTAACATGAGATGTTAATCCAGTTAATCATGAACATTCTCCACCAGGCAGTCACAGTAAACTAGGCTTTGATAGCAGTATGGAGACTCTGGCAGGAAAAAGAGAAAGTGTCCTGTGTTCAGAGTAGAGAAAAGAGCATGACTAGAACCATCAGACACCCTATATAAAATACAGCATTTTCTCTTGGTCATCAAGTGAATCAGGCCTACATTTGGGATACAGACCAGAAAGCAGACATAAATAGGAGGTTCATATTTTCACCATGATATCATGTTTCCCTCTGTAGGAAACACCCAATAACTCATTCATCAAGTGTACTGAATAATACTCTGTTCCAGGCACAATACTGTAGATACTAGAGATAGAGCAGTTTATGAAACAAGATAAAAAACCCTGGCCCTCAAGATTTTATGCAATACATATACAAATATTTTGGGTAACTAGATTCTAGAAACAAAAATAGAAAGAGGACATTATCTTCCCACTATGGTGTGAGTATAAATAGATGCTCTTTATTATTATTTAAACATGAATTACTATATTGAGGTAACCTGCCATTTAGTCACTCATTTGACACAGATTTATTGAACATTTACTATATTCCGAGCCCTGGGGATATGGCAGTGAATGAACAGAATATGCTCCTGATCTCTTGAAGTTTGCACTCTGGAAAGGAAGATAACTTCCTGTTTGTATTTTTGCTTCCAAAATCTATTTACCCAACATATTTGTCACTAGAGTAGGTGCTGAAAAATCAATCATGCATTTTAGAGAAACATTTATATTCTATTTTATGTTACATATTTTTCCATTATTGCTGGCACTGTATATTATATGTTTTTAATAGCATTTTGAATATTAATTTTCTCAAAGGCTAATAGCACGTGTGAGAAAAATGATGTTGAAGTTCCTCTTCCTTACAACTACTTAGGTGTGGGTGTGTAAGTGCATGAAGACATGAGGTCATGTATTCTAAATAATTAGAGTGAAGAGAAAGTTCTGATACTCTTTAGCATTTCTCATTTTGAAAAAAAAAAAAACTTTTTCCTTACTTTTGGAAAATGAAGGTTGCTCACTTACAGATTTTATGATCCCTTCCACAGGAGCAGAGGCTTGGCTTTTGTCCTCTACCCCAATTCCAACATTCCCAAGACCAACATTTTTCTTCTGTTTTCATTTGAACATAATACTCTATGTTTCCTATCCTGTGTGCCTATGGAGCCTAGCTCATAAAAACCTCTTGCATATTCCCACTCAGGATGGGAAGCATCTGGTAGGAGAATGATCTGTCTCCTTCCATTGCAGGCCATTTTGAAACAATATCTACTTGTAGTATTGATTCCTGCTCAAAAATAAATGACTTAGAATTGTCTTCGTAAAGTAACAAAGCAGTGTTCATGAGCAGTGGATAGCCAATATTCTTCCTCTTTTATAGATATTTTTACTCTAAAATCGTCATGATTTGTAACTAGATATAAAGTCACTAACCATATTGGTTATACAAGGAAAAATATGAAAATGTGCAAAGGAAAACAGACTAGATCACCAAAATCCATTTTTAAGTGTTTGTTAGTGAAGACTGAGGCAAAATAGTACAGTGATTACAAATACAGTTTTTGACCATGACGGATTAGAGATGCCTGTGAATTCTTATTAGAACTCGCTAGTGTTTATACTCTTTTCATGCTTGCAGCAAGATGAGAAAGGAGCCAGGTGCTGGTTGGGGTCCAGGGTTAGTTCCTTGGCTTGGCAGCCCCCAAAGCTGAGCTTTGCCAACCTTTCCTGAAGTGATCTGCTTCTTAGGACAGATTCACTTTAAATGATCTCACAGGAGCCAGAACGTCAATTTCCTAGTTTATGATGAGAAATGGACCTAGTAAGCCACTCAGCATAAGACAATGGCTGACCGGAAAATCCTCTCCCCGTCAGAAAGCAGCACAGGAGCCCAGCATACAAACATGGTTTCTAGGAGGGGAAATTCAGTAATAGAGTCAGTGGATACACTGCTGAGATTTGATAGGCTGATGGGTCTAGCACCGTCTCAGGGACCCAACAGCCAAACCCACCAAATGACACCCTCAGCGGAGGCAGCAGCCTCTCCATGAAATCTGCTGTGACAAAGCACAGACTCCTTCTCCTCCAGATTGCCTCCTCTGGACCCTGTGCAGTACATGCCCTCTCTGTGATCACAGTCTATCCCCAGGCAAGCCAACGTGAACCCTGGGTATCCATTTACCCGACCATAATTATAGTTCAGTCCTGTTTCCAAGATCACATTTTTATCGCATTTTAGATATTTCTAAAATTCTTCACTTAAAAATGACTGGTCTCTTGGTCCAGTCCTATAGATTTTACTAGTTGTTCTCTCAGAGAACAGAGGTCAATCCTATGTTCCTTCTCTCCAAATCAGGACGCGTGCCCACATACAGACTAGAATACTCAACAGGAGAATGAAGAATACAAAACGGAGCATTGTCACCTCCAGCCCACGATCACTGGATACTCTATTTTTGTGCTGAGTATTTGCCTGGCTGTTTGCTTTTTAAGTTTAAAGTGTAAATGCCAACCTGCTTTTCTCTGAGTTCTCTCTGAATCAGTTCTTTGTTTGGTCCGTTCACAAGGTACACATTAGCTGCCAGGCATGATTAGGCTCTGAGGTAACAGTGATTAAAAGGTAGGGAAATGAGCAGAGGCCACCAATACAGAATTTAAAAAAGAAAAAGAAAAACTACGAGGGGAGGGGTGTTTAATGCTTATATCAGCCACCAGTTTCTGAAACTGAAGGAGCCAACAAAATGTTACACTGAATTTAACACAGGTGTATCCCATGACTGGTTAGAAACAAACATAGACGTTTTACTCATAATGACTGATTCTAAATTAGAAAGGTTTATTCAACCTCACACAGTGGGAATGTACTGCATGGCTATTCTGGTTCCCAGGAGAAAATAAAATAACAGAAAGTCACTGTAAAAGGTTATTTATGAGGAAATCCCAAACTTCCATTTCACACCTTTTAAGAAGCAACAAAATGTATCCCAAATTAAGCTCAGGTAGAAAACAACTCAAACTCTGTTTTGAATTTTTTTCTAAAGCCACAGAGAGTCCTATTTAGATTTTCCCTGAGTACTTGAAAGACTTGATTTTCCCCAACCGTGAGAAAGCAAAAAACAAAACAAAACCAAACAAAACAAAAAAGTTGAGAAACCCAGAAAACCTGTGGATAAACACCTACACCATCCTTCCTGAAACGAGAAGGCCTGGCTGCATTTTCTTCACTATCATACTATTTAAATGGTCACGCCAATCTCAATCCATATCAAATAAAAGTACACTTATTTAGAAATATAATATCTAAATGCAGTCTTTCCAGAACTGGAATACACCATTTCTCCTAGAATTCTCTTCAGTTCCATTCTTCATTTATATTCAAGTATTCAAATATCCTTCCCTAACCCTTCCCAGTAATTATTTTACTATTAACACATTGATTTTTTTCAGAAAACGCTTCATCTATAGGCCAATTATGTGAGGAAGCAAAAAAACAATTTAAATAAGCTATTCTTGGGATCATTAAAGTGTCTATGGGTAAAACAAAGCTGAAGAATTGTTTTCCTTTACACAGAATCAAGTTGACGTCTAATTTAGCCTACACTAATCATTAAACCTTAAGAAAATATTCCAAAGGAGAACTTACTGATTTTTTTAAATTGTGGAACACGCCCAGACTCTTTCTGCATACTAATTTATTTATACCTTATTCATACTTGAGGCTTCAGATAGCCAGAAAATTCCCGTAAGTGCTCTGCTCTCTTTCCTCTTCACTCTTCATGGTTTCTTGAATCCACGAGTGTGAAGAGGTACTGTTAAGCCAGGAAGACTGGCCTAGCCAAGGTCCCTCAAAAAGGAATGTGCAAATCTGGGAACACATTCCAGGGTTTCTAGCTACTAGTTCAGGGCCTGATGTATAAGAAATATCAGCCAGAAATTTCTAGTTTCTTGAGAATCACAGATTCTCAGCCAATCCCCTAAGGAGCTCTCTGAGAAGAAAATAGTTCATAAAGCAATTCTCTGTGCAGTAAAAGATTATGTCACTCCCATGCTTTGAATGCTCTAATGGATTCCCATCACAATTAGAATGAAATCCAAAGCCACACAAGATGGGCCCTTGGCTGCCTCACTGACCTCATTTCCTCCCACTTGCTCCTTCCTCATGCTGCTCCAGCAACAGTGAACTCCTTGTTGATCCTTGGACTTGCTGAGTGCATTCCCGACTCAGAGCCTTCCCATTTCCTCCTCTTTCTGGAATCCTCTTCATCTACAAGAGCTAGACGGTTCATCATCTCCACTCACTGTGTTACATATTTATTTATTTATCCGTATTATTGTCTGCTTCCCTTCTGGAAGGTAAATTTCAGGGAATCAGGAGCATGTTCAGTGTTGTTCACAGAACAACATATCCCTTGGGCTCAGAGTATAGTCGGTGTTCAATATATATGTATTGAATGAATGTCTAAATACAAAGTTATCTAGCTATATTTTCTAATTTATTTTTTAAGAATAACAAAGAGCACCTGTTTGTGCACCCCATTCTATTCCTACAGCCTAATACAGTGACTGGCAGATAAAATCACCACATGTGCTAGGCTGCAGTGCTGCAGAAGAAAATTCACAATGTTCTTATGAACTTTATGTCCCACCAACTTGAGACAAAACACCCCCCCACACACAAATATACAAGTAAATATGCTAGAAAACAGTAGGAAGAGAAAAATGGCAGGATCTAATATTGCAAAGTAACTGAAGCAAATACTTTATATCAGATGGAATCCCGAGGATTTGACATTCAATCTGAGTCCTCACCTGGTTCAAATCATGAGGAAGCACCAAACAAGGCCAAATCAAGGGGATTCTATGAGATAACTTGCCCAAATCACTTAAATGCTAAGACAATGAAAGTTAGGAAAGACTCAAGAAGTATTCCATATTCAAAGAGGCTGAAGAGAGGCATGGCAACCTAGCATGGCAATATGATCCTGAATTAGAGCCGTTGTTATATACAAGTTGTTACTGGCGAAATTAATCAACATGACTGGGATCTCTTGGTAAGGATTCTTTGTATCAGTCGTGTAACTTTTCTGTTGGTTCAAATTGTTTGGAATAAAAATAAATAGTCTCTGTGAAGGGAAAATAATTGAGGCACAAAAAAGTTAAATAATTTTCCCATGCACCTGGGTATCTCCGTTGGTTGAGCATCTGACTTCGTCTCAGGTTATGATCTCACAGTTCTTGGGTTTGAGCCACGCTTCGGGCTCTGTGCTGACAGTTCAGAGCCTGGAGCTTGCTTCAGATTGTGTGTGTGTGTGTGTGTGTGTGTGTGTGTGTGTGTGTGTGTGTGTCTCTCTCTCTGCCCCTCCCCCACTCATGCTCTGTCTCTCTCTGTCTCTCTCTGTTAAATAAATGTTAAAAAAATTTGAATAATTTTTCCGAAATCCCAGTTTGTGATAACCCAGGCAGTCTAGCTTCAAATTTTCAAGCACTAAGCATGTTGTTTCTATAAGACATGTAAATGTTTATCACAATGTCTCACGCAAAGTAAGCTCTCAAGTGATATCCTTATTATTAAAAATGAATACACACTAAACAAAGAAACAGAGTCTTGCATGAGAAAAAGGCACAAGCCATGTTAAGATGTATGGTAAGAGAATTCCAGACAAAGGCAACAGGTAGTACAAAGACCCTTTGTACTTGGCACAAACTTGGCATGCTGGAGGAAAAAGACTGATATGTATGTAACATAAAGAGTCATGGGGGGCATGGTTTAAAATGAAATTAGAAGCAGATTCAGGTCAGATCCTATAGAGAGGCTTAAGGTGGGAAAAAGAGAGTGGACATAGTTAAGTGTTATTGGAAATGTAAGGTAGGTGTTATGGGCTGAATCGTGCCTGCTAAAATTTATACTAAAGTCCTAATCCCCAATAACTCAGAATGTGACTATTAGTGAGATCAGAAAGATGTTAGAGTGAGAGGCCCTGGACCATCTTTCTGCCCGCAAACAGACCAATTAAGCAATAATTCATGAACAAATGCTCTTTATGGGAATCCTATAAACTAAATGAAAGGCTCTTGAATGTTGGAAAAATCACAAAAACAAATTTATTGACATCAGTAAGGAGATTCAGAACACTTTCTTCTTGGAGTTGCTTCCCAGAGTGCCATGTCACATGGTCAGAAGGAGGTCTCCTGGCTCCTGGCTTCTTCAGAGAAAAGAAGGGGTTGGTTTGCCTATCCAGTGCTCTATCTTTTTTGAGGAGACCCCCTAAAAGATTGACTTCAATCCTACCAGTGTTGGAGTTTAGACCCAATTTGAAAATGTGCTAAGGACTTGAGAAGAAATTTTCCCAAAGAAGATATACAAATGACCAACAGGTATATTGAAAAGTGTTTCTAGTCACTAATCATAAGGGAAATGCAAATCAAAACCACAATGAGATCTCACCTAATACCTGTTAGGATTGTTATGATTAAAAAAAAAAACTAAGAACAAGTTTTGGTGAGGCTGTGGAGAAAATAGAACTCTTATGTACTGTTAGTGGAAATGCAAAATGGTGCAGTCACTAGAAAACTGTATGGAGGTTCTTCAAATAAAAATAGAACTACTATATCATCCAACTATTCTACTTCTGGGCATATATCCAAATGAATCGAAATCAGGTTTCACTGATAGATCTGTACTATATGTCCAATGCAGTG
>NC_043709.1:44401480-44442267 GCF_006229205.1 Suricata suricatta | reverse complement strand
TTTGTTACAACAGATGGGCCAATATCAATACTAAAGTCCATAGTTTACATTAGGGTTCATTCTTGGTGTTGTACCTTCTATGGGTATTGACAAATGTATCATGACAGGTACCCACCATTACAGCATCATACAGAATAGTTCCATTGCACTAAAAATGCCCTGTGTTTCACCAACTCATCCTTCTCCCCCTCCACTCTGGCAACCACTGGTTTTGTTACTGTCTCCACAGTTTTGCCTTTTCCAGAATGTCATATGCTTGGAATCATACAGTGTGTAGCTGTGGCATAATAAGAAATATATATTTGGTCTTTGTCTCCCCTGGGTTTCTAAAACTCCTGGAATCTCAGGAAGAATAATAATGTCATCTGTATGCTAATGAGGTAAGTGGTAGCTTGGGGTCCCTAAAGGACTTCTAGATTGTGACTGTTTGCCAGAAAGACCAAGGCACACCCTGGTGTGTGCCTTTTAGCCCCATCCCTGGTTTCCAGGGAAGGCAGAGGAGCTGTAGATTAAGTCATCATCAAGGGCCACTGGTTTACTCAATCTTGCCTAAGTAATGAAGACACCATAAAAATCCCTAAGCAATGGTGTTCAGAGAGCTTCCAACGCAGTGAAGACACTGAGGTGCTGGTAGGGTGGCACACCTAGAGAGGACATGGAACCTGTGCACACAGTAACTGCCCTTGTACCTTCCCCTATGTGTTTTCCATTGGGCTGTTCGGAACTTGTATTTTTTTTTATAATAAACCAATAATAGTAAGTAAAGCACTTTCCTGAGTTCTGTGACTCATTCTAGCAAATTATCAAAACTGATGAAGGAATGTGGAAACCCCCAATTTATAGCCAGAATTTATATACAGGCATACCTTGGAGACATTGTGGGTTTGGTTCCAGACCACCTCAATAAAATGAATATTGCAATAAATCAAGTCAAATGAATTTTTGGCTTCCCAATGCATATAAAAGTTATACTTACACCACACTTTAGTCTATTAAGTGCAATAGCATTATGTCTAAAAAACAATGTGCATACCTTAATTTAAAAGTATTGCTCAAAAATGCTAACAATCATCTGAACTTTCAGTGAATCGAAATCTTTTTGCTGGTGTAGAGTCTTACCTTGATGTTGATGGCTGCTGACTGATCAGGGTGGTGTTGATAAAGGTTGGGTTGGCTGTGGCAATTTCTTGTTTGTTATTTTTTTTTATTGAAGTATAGTTGACATACAGTGTTATATCAATTTCAGGTGTACAACATAGTGATTCAACAATTCTATACATTATACTATGCTCACAGAAGTATAGTTACCATCTGTCACCAAATGATGTAATTACAATATTATTGACTATATTCCATAAGCTGTAATTTTTATCCCCCGATTTATATATTTTATTTTTAAAATGTTTTCTAATATTTATTATTTTTGAGAGGGGGGCAGAGAGAGAGAAGGATACACAGAGAGAGAAAGATACACAGAATCAGAAGCAGACTCCAGGCTCTGTGCTTACAGCTCAGAGCCTGACACGGGGCTTGAACTCACAGATTGGAAGATCATGGCCTGTGCTGAAGTCAGCCACTTAACTGACTGAGCCACCCAAGGTGCCCATATATATTTTATAACTAGAAGTTTATACTTCTTAATCCCTTTCACGTATTTCACCTACCCAGCCCCAAACTCCTTTCCCTCTGGCAATGGCCAGTTTGTTCTCTATATTTACAATTGCATTTTTGTTTTTTGTTTGTTTGTTTTGTTTTGTTTTAGATTCTACGTGTAAAGAAAATTATATGGTATTTGTCTTACTCTGCCTGACTTATTTTACTTAGCATAATACCTTCTAGGTTCATCCATGTTGTCTGTGAAAAATGGCAAGACCTCATTCTTTTTTATGGCTGAGTAATATTCTGTTGCGTGAGTATCACACTGTGTGTGTGTGTGTGTGTGTGTGTGTGTGTGTATAACCACATCTTCATATCTTCATGATCCATTCATCTACTGATGAACACTTAAGTTGCTTCCATGTCTTGGCTATCGTAAATAATGCTGTAACAAACATGGGAGTGCATATATTTTTTTAAATTAGTGTTTTCATTTTCTTAGGGTAAATATCCAGTAGTGGAATTACTGGATCATATGGTATTTCTATTTTTAATTTTTTAAGGATCATCTACACTATTTTCCACAGTGGTTACACTGATTTCTATTCCCACCAACAGAGCACAAGTATTCCCTTTTTTCCACAACCTCACCAACATTTGTTATTTCTTGTCTTGGATAAGATGATAATTTATTGTGGTTTTGATCTGCATTTCCCTGATTAGTGATATTGAGCAATTTTTCATGTGTCTGTTGGCTATCTGTATGTCTTATTTGGAAAAATGCCTATTCAGATCTTCTGTCCATTTTTTAATGGTATTGTTTTTTTGGTGTTGAGTTATACAAGTTCTTTATATTTTAGATATTAACCCCTTATAGGATATATCATTTGCAAATTTC
This sequence comes from Suricata suricatta, assembly GCF_006229205.1. Lineage (NCBI taxonomy): Eukaryota > Metazoa > Chordata > Mammalia > Carnivora > Herpestidae > Suricata > Suricata suricatta. Next base: position 44,439,773 of record NC_043709.1, on the reverse strand, counting down.
CTCTATTCTTCAGTAGGTTGCCTTTTTATTTTGTTGATGGTTTTCTTCACTGTGCAAAAACTTTTTATTTTAGTGTAGTTTATTTTTTTAATGTTTATTTATTTTTGAGAGACAGATTATAAGCAGGAAGGTGCAGAGAGAGAGAAAGACACAAAATCTGAAGCAGACTCCAGGATCTGAGCTGTCAGCACAGAGCCTGATGCCGGGCTTGAACCCATGAACCATGAGGTCATGACCTGAGCCAAAGTTGAATGCTTAACCCCCTGAATCACCCAGGAGCCCTGATGGTAGTTGATTTTTGCTTTTGTTTCCCTTAGCTGAGAAGACATGTCTAGGAAAATGTTGCTAAGGTTGATATACAAGGGATTATTGTCTGTATTATTTTTAAGGATTTTTATAGTTTCAGGTCTCACATTTAATTCTTTAATCAATTTTGAGTTTGTTTTTATGTATGGTGTAAGTGGTCCAGTCTCATTCTTTTGCATGTAGCCATCCAGTTTTCCCCATACCACTTACTGAAGAGGCTATCTTCTCCTCATTATATATTCTTGCCTCCTTTGTTAAAGATTGACTACATAAGTGTGGGTTTATTTCTGGGTTCTTTATTCTGTGTCATTGATCTATGTGTCTGTTTTCTGACAGGACCATACTTTTTTTTTTTTTGACAGATTCTTAAAACATGTATTTATATTTATTTTAAGGGGGTGGCACCTGGGTGGCTCAGGCGTTGAGCGTCTGACTTCAGCTCAGGTCATGATCTGGCTATTTCCAACTCTGAGCCCTGGGTTGGGCTCTGAGCTGACAGCTAGAAGCCTGGAGCCTGCCCCTCCCCAAATTGCGCTCTGTCTCTTTCTCATGCAAAAATAAATAAACTTTAAAAAAAACTTGAGAGAGAGAGAGAGAGAGGAAGAGGGAGAGAGAGAGAGAGGGAGAGGGAGAGAGAGAGAGAGAGAGAGAGAGAGAGTCCCAAGCAGGCTCTACACCATCGGTGCAGGACTCAAACTCACAAACCATGAGATCATGACCTGAGCAGAAATCAAGAGTTGGGTACTTAACTGACTGAGCCACCAGGCACCCCAATGCTGTTTTGATCACTATAGCTTTATAGTATATCTTGAAATATGGGATTGTGATACCTCCAGCTTTGTTCTTCTTTCTCAGGATTGCTCTGGTTATTCAGGGATTATATGATATATGGTTATTTTGTAAGAAACTGCCAAACTGTCTTCCAAAGTGTCTTCACTGTTTTATACTCCCACTAGCAATGAATGAGAATTCCTGATTCTTCACATCCTTACCAGCATTAGGTGGTGTTAGTGTTCTAGATTTGGGCTATTCTAATAGATGTGTAGTGATATCTTATTGTTGGCTTAGTGTACAATTCCCTAATGATATATGATGGAGTATTTTTCATATGCTTATTTTACCATCTGTGTATCTTCTTTTATGAGATGTTTTCAGATCTTTTGCCCAGTTTTTAATTAGGTTATTTTCCTATTGCTAAGTTTTTGGAGATCAGACTTTTTATCAGATATTTGTTTTGCAAATATTTTCTCCCATTATGTGGTGTACCTTTTCATTCTCTTTTTTAAAATATTTTCTTTTAATGTTTATTTGTTTTTGAGAGAAAGAGAGAGACAGAGCACAAGTGGGGGAGGGGCACAGAGAGAGGGAGACATAGAATCCAAAGAAGGCTCCTTCCTGGATCTGTGCTGATAGTTCAAAAGGGGCTTGAGCTCACAAACCACGAGGCCATGACCTGAGCTGAAGTTGGATGCTCAACTGACTGAGCGACCCAGGCACCCCCCACCCCCTTTTCATTCTCTTAATTTTTGTTGTTGTTAAGGAGATTAGGATCATCTCATGGGAAACGGAGGCTCAAAAACCATTATGCTTTTTTTTTCTTTTTTCTTTTAACATTTATTTTTGAGAGACAGAGTATGAGCAGGGGAGGGGCAGATGTATCTGAAGCAGGCTCCAGGCTCCTAGCTGTCAGCACAGAGTCTAGCATGGGGCTCTAGTTTGGAAACTGCAAGATCATGACCTGAGCTGAAGTAGGATGTTCAACCGACTGAACCAGCCAGCAGCCCCTCAAAAACTATTATTCTTAATGAATTATTTTCTAAATGTACAAATAAACTTTGTTAATTCTATCTCTAGAAAACATTAGACTTATGTCCACTACCAACATCTTATTGTGCCTTATTGAATTGCTATAGTAACTGTCTCCTGGAACTTCAAGATTTCAGTCTGTCAAGAACCTTGAGGGCTAGGAGACTTTACCTCATTTCCTAACAAGTTAATTTGCTACAGTTTAATGGTTGCTGTCAAAAGACATGAGACTCCTAGGTCAGGAACAAAAGACTTCATAACTCACAGCTCAGCCAACTCTAGAAGTTTCATGTTTATATCAGATCTTTTGTTCCCTAATTTCCATAGTAATGATGCCCAGCAGCCCAGATAAATGCAGAGTATGTAGGAAGTTTGTATCACACTGAGGGACTCTGAGTTTAGGAAATTCCAATCTCTTACATCTCAGTCTCCTTTAAAATCTTCCCTCTGCCTCTACCTTCCAAGGACATTCTTGGAAAAAAATCAAAAGCTTTCAATGTCTTTGCTTAGAAGTTGTGCAGAAATGTGGGACCCATGAAGAACTTTCTCCCGAAATAATCTTTCATCTTTCATGGGGGGCCAGTTAGAATAAGAATTCAATTTTTAAACTTTCCTTATGTTTAACAAAAAAATGTCTTTAATAATTCTCTATTTCCTAAACAGAATATAAACTCGTTAGCAGAGCATTTGAGGCCCTTCAACACCAATCCCCCAATCTCCCTTCTAATCTTATATTCCTAAGACTTCCCAAGCAGCACCATCCATGCCGACCAATATGGATTATTCTTGCTTTTTTCCTGTTTTTACCAGCTCTATCCTTTTCCTGTCTCAAGTGCTCTTCCACGTCAACAACTCAAAGATACCATCAGATCTGTTCAATTCTTAATTCAAAATGTACCTCTCACATGAGATTTTTAAAAAATAGATCTCTTCCTTCTTCTGAACTCTTATAGCACTTTCCCCCCAACTCAATTTAAACATTCTCTACTAGACTTAGTTACCTAATTGTATTTTCTCTCTACTAGCATGCAAGTAACAGGGTCTATATTTCTTTAACGTTATGTCTCTCATACCATGAACTGTGTCAACCACATGCGGAAAGAATGGAAGAGTAAATAAATGTTCTTATTTTTGCTTTTTACTCAGGGGATTTCTAAAGAGATATGAGTGTATAAAACAACAACCATCTTTTATCAATAAAACAACTGTTACCCAACTCACCAACTTTTTCCCATCATCACAGTAATTAGAGATACTTTTTAGATTTTCTAGTTGTTTTGGCACAAAACCCAGTGCTTCCTTTTATTAAATTTGCTGTAATATTTTAACCTAATGTGAAAGTAGCAAAGCAAAACCCAAAACTGCATTCTGACTTGTCAACATCCCTCTTTTTAATCCCTTTTATCTCTTAACTGAAATCCTTTGCCAACTTTCCTATTTGACATCCTTTGAGTGCTTTCATGTTACCATTGCTCATCATGAAGTCACCTTGCACAGCCCAGCCCTCCCACAAGGAGAGCAGGTTCCAATTAAGCTAACAGACAGCAGGTTGAAAACAGTGTCCACTGACATCAGAATAACACAATGTTTTCATGAACGAAAGGTTCACAACTATTTTTCCCAGAAACAGTAACATACAAGGCAGATCAGCTTGCAAAGAAGACAAGTCTCTTTCAGAGAGATTGTGAAGTAACCTGGCAAAAACAAAAAAGGCAGGTAGGGCCTGGAGTGGGGAGGGAGAGATGGGAAGGGGATTGATGAGCTATCCAAAGAGAGGGAGGTGCAAGTCAAATGCTCTTGGCAAAAGCATGGACTTTTTGTCTTCAGAGTGCTGAGTTGAAAAGTAAGAATCTGCTTCATACCATCTCAGAGAACTTTGTTCTTTTGTCTAGTCAACAAATATTCTAAGTGCCCATAAAGTGTTAGATTCTGGGTACAGTAGTCCGTAGAGCAAACACAATCTCAGCACTGGTAAAGTTTACGATCTAGTAGCACATAAACACAGCAAAGAAACCACGAAATCAATTTGTACTTTCAAAATAGAATGAATGCTCTGAAGGAAAAAGACAGGTATCAAAAGCATCAATGACAATAAGATCCCTACTTTGAAGAAACCTCTTGGGAAGTCTTGATTTAGTTAATATGCAAAATAAGGAGCCAACTATACAAAGAGTGTGGGTGAAATAATCAGACAGAGGAAAAGGTGTTTTGCTTCACTCATAAGATGGATGCTCTCATGAGAGTTTGTTATAGTATATGTGCTGCCGAAGTGAGGGTATGAAAGTTTATACACAAAGTGCTTGGCACAGAATTGGCCCTTCATAAATTCTCATCAAGTGATCATTCTTGTTACTCCTATGGCTGTTGATTGTATGTACCCGGTAGCCATGTAAAAAGCCTACAGATCAGTGAGCAGTGGGAAGCAGCAGCAAGGAGCCAGTAAGGTGAGTGTGATCGCGCAAAGCTCTCGTGCCCTTGCAACCCTGGCGGCTGATCCAGGTCCTCAGAGGTTAATTCACTTGAGTTAAGATGTTATTGCACCAATGTCCTTCAAGCTTCTTGAGTTGAGATGTTATTGTACAAATGTCCTTCACACTTTGGCACGCTTATAATAACAATAAGAAGAGGGTGTGAAGTTCCCAGGAAAATGTTGTAACAATAACTGTGGGAACAGAAAAAGTTTTGTCTAGAAAAAACCCTTCTCTTAGCTGTGGCTGTTTGTATAAAACTGCTTGCATGTGAGAAATAAAGCGGCAATCTGGGCACCGCTCCTGTTGTCCATCCCGTTTCCAGCCTTTGATTCTCTCTTCTTTTCCTCATTCCCTTGCCCTCGTGTCCCTGCTTCTGTGTGCCCGCATGCGCACTACACTGAGCGATCTTTTAAACCCTAGCAGACACTCAAAAAATAACCATTAGTAGTTACATCTTTAATCCAGAAGGAAATATATGTCAAAAAATTTGTAAAACGTAGCGAAAAATCTCATGAGTAATATTAGCATCTCTTCCCTCTTCTTTCTTTGATTAGTCCTTCATCTGGATTTCTGTGTTATGACAAAACCTTACTAATTCATATGCTGATAATTAGGGATTTCACATTTGTTCTGTGAAGCAAATAAATAATGGAATCAAAATGTAAAGGGGCAAAATGCTTGATTTAATTAAGGAAACCTGTTGTTTTGGAGCAGCTTTAACCACATACATTTGCATACAATTAATGTGCTGATTACAAATGACTTGAATTTTCTCATTAAAGCAAAACTAGTGAAGATCTTAGTCTGTAATACTTGACCTCTGTAAACTTACTTCGGAGTCTTTTTTTTTATGCTTTATTTATTTTTGATACAGAGAGAGACAGAGCATGAGAGGAGGAGGGGCAGAGAGAGAAGGAGACACAGAACTGGAAGTAGGCTTCCAGGCTCTGAGCTAGCTGTCAACACAGAGCCTGACACGGGGCTTGAACCCACAAACATGAGATCTGACCTGAGCTGAAGCCGGAGGCTTAACCGACTGAGCCACCCAGGCGCCCCGACCTCTGTAAACTTAAATTTCTTGTCAAAGTTTGCCATAAATAAGGCCTGCCATTAACTCTCATTCTTTTCTTCGGTTAGTCCAAATTGGAGTTTTCTGTATGGCTGTTACTGAACTGATCTGATTTCCTTGAGTAGTTTTTCATAATTTATATGTTGCATTTTCCAGAAGTTAGTGGATCTAATTAAGGTGGACTCCCTAATGGTTAAATAATTTTTGTAATAGTTACAATTTGATAAAGATTGAAAGGGTGTTTGAGATGTAATTTTCCTTTCTTTATTATTTTGCCAAGTCTTCCTTCCTATAATCCTCAAGACTATCCCCACATCTCTGATTCCATATGCCCAGAGCCCCATAAGGGCCCCATATGATTTTCTCTATACTTAAAAAAATTGTCTTTGTTCTCTGCCTCACGGGATAAGAGGAGTTTGTAGAAAAGTTGTGCAAGTTTTAGCACACAGATCCCGAAGTCAAGCCTCCCATTAGACAAAAGACTTTAAAATTGATCCTGTATGACTAATGAGTTTTATTAATCTTCAGTGATAGTCTTGATGTCCCATAGGAGGGATGGTATCAGATCATCTCTAGAATGTGTTTTATTCAGACCATCTCATAAAATATTTTAAAATGTCCAGAATCATCATTAGAAAAGTTTGGGTCACAGTCAAAGGATTTAAAAAAAAAAGATAAAGTCATAAAGCTCATACAAATATCAAATGAATATGTGTTAAATATTTTATTTTTTTCATCATCAGTGAAGGAGCTGATAAGAAGTTATAAGTGATTTCAGGGACCCTCAGGTGGCTCAGTTGGTTGAGCATCTGACTTTGGCTCAGGTCATGATCTCACAGTTTATCATGATCTCACAGTTCTTGGGTTTGAACCCCACTTGGGTCTCTGTGCTGGGTCTCTGGGCTGACAGCTCAGAGCGTGGTGCTTGCTTCAGAGTCTATGTCTCTCTCTCTCTGTCTCTCTGCCCCTCCCCTGCTCGTGCTCTGTTTCTGTCTTTCCCCCAAAAATTAAAAAAAAAAACATTTTTAAAAAGTTATAGTGATTTAATGAAGACTCCAAAGACAGCCTGTAGGTCAAGAATATTGAAATGAATGTGCAAATGGAGGCAGAGTTAGCTACTTCTGCAGTGAGGGACAGAAGTCAATAGAATCTCTAGTGTGCTTAATTTATTTGCATGACCAAAACAAGGATTATTATTCATTGCTATCAACTGTCTACAATTTACAGGATTGTAAAGTAGCTCAAAGGCAAAAGCTTAGAGGCTCCAGAAAATCAAAACTGGATAACCCAACCCAGAAAGAAAAGCCCTAACCAAAGCAGAGTTTTCCATTGGAGCACTGAAGTTTTTCCATTGTAGGGAAAGTTTTTCCCTATAGTGCAAATAGCACATATGCTTTCCATTGTTTTTCCTATATCTGTTCATCCACAAATGTATATTGAAATATTCCTATATGCCAGACAGAATGCTAATGTCTGGAGACTGAGACATGAAACCATTTATGGTTCTTATCCTCAAAAAGCTTAAAATATATATGCAAACAAATGAGGGCAAAAAAAGTCCCAGGGGCTTATAATAAAGGTTTATACAGAACATAGTGGACACAGATAATAATAAGTAAACTTCAGACTAAAAGAATCTTCTTCTAAGAACTTAGCCAACCAAAGAGAAAAGACTTTAAAAATACTGAGTTGGAGGATTTCCCCAAAAAACAGGCCTGCCTGGTCCCTGCCACCACGCCCAAGGCCCACAGTGCAGAATGTACCCTACTCTCTGTGATCTGCCATTAGTACTTACTGCTGCCTCCTTCACACAAGCAGACACGCAAGAATCCCCACACAACTAAGGAAACCTTCTCGACAAATAACCAACTCCACAGGTGGTTTAAAAACCACAGTTCATAAAGTCAGAAAACATATTGCCCTTGAAATATGAACAAAGTGTTAAAAGGGACAATCAAAGAATAAGAAAGAGCCCTTGAAAAATAAAATGTTTGCTGAAACAAAATACTTTAAAAAAAGGTAAGAAGACACTCGGGTAATCTCTAATGTAGAGCAAAAATAAAGGGATGGATAAGAGAGAAAAGAAAATAGGAGAATTGATCAAAGAAGCCCAACGTTTAAATAGTAGATATTTCAGAAAGAACAAATAGGGAAAATGGAGGAAAGGAAATCAAATAAATGTAAGAACATTGCCTATATTGAAAGCATCCATAGAGTGCCCAGAAAAATAAAAGAGGTACACATATATCAGTATCAAGTACATCCTGAGAAACTACGCAACACTGTGGACAAATCTATGTCCCTAAAAAGCAACTGGAGAGGGAAAAAAAGGTTTCTAAGTTTATTTATTTGCTTTGAAAGAGAGAGAGATAGAGAGAGAGGTGGGGAGAGGTAGAGGAAGAGAGAGAGAATCCCAAGCAGGCTCCATATTGTCTGCACAGAGCCCAGTGCAGAACTCAAACTCATGAACTGTGAGAACATGACCTGAGCCCAAATCTAGAGTCAGCTGCTTAACCAACTGAGCCACCCAGGTGCTCCAAGAGATTAAAGTAAAAATAAGATTCATTCACATGCAAAAGATTAGGAATTAGCATGGCTTTGGATTTCTTAGCTTCAAAATTCTAAGTGATTTCTGACTCAGAATTCTGTACACAGCCACACCACCAGTACATGTGACATTTTTAGATACGCAAGGACCCAAAATATTTACACACACACACACACACACACACACACACACACACACATGCATCCTTTCTCCGGAAATGATTGAAAGTACTCTACCCAAATGAGGGTGTGGAAACGGAGTCCACCTCACATGTGAGGCACAGGAAATCCCGAGTGATGAAGAGAGATTCCAGAAGGACAGCTGTGCACCAGGTGTGGGCCACAGCCAGTCCCAACCAGAGCAGGTCAGAAGGCTCGAGGAGAGAAATCTGCAAAAGGTAATTGATAGAACTCCTGATGTGTGTGAACACAATGAGAGCAGATTTAGACAACTGGGTTAAATAAATACATAGAAGGCTGAGCAAATGAAGGAAATAAAAATTGTTAACTCCAGGAAGTAGACAAAGGTGTGTGGCAAAGGAAATACAATCATGAGATTCACCTTTGCATGACATTTAACCATTATGGTCATGTGACACCAAAATTAACATATAACTATATCGGAAAGGGAGTGCTTGGAGTATATGTGGGAAGGATGGTGTTAGAAATCTTCATCTTTCATAGAACAGAAATGATCAACAGGTATTGCTGACAATAGAAAAATCAGGGAATAGTATGTTTTGCAGGGATATGAAGAATACAAAGATAAAGAAAGTAAAAGTATTGCCTTGAGGAACTCTTTGGCCATTTAAATTTAAATTTAAAAACAAATTTAATGTTTATTATTTTAAGAGATAGCAAGGGAGGGGCAGAGAGAGAGGGAGACACAATCTGAAGGAAACTCCAGGCTCTGAGCTGTCAGCACAGAGCCTGATGTGGGGCTCAAACCCACCAACTGTGAGATCATGACCTGAGCTGAAGTTGGACGCTCAACCAACTGAGCCACTCAGATGCCCCAATTGAAATTTTTATCAAATTTTACAGTTTGGTAAAAATACAAACTAAATTTAAAAATAATTGTTAATGTTTCTATATTTTTGAGAGAGAGAGACAGACAGACAGACAGAGAGACAGAGCATGAGCATGGAAGAGGCAGAGAGAGAGGAAGACGCAGAATCTGCAGCTGGCTCCAGGATCTGAGTTGTCAGCACAGAGCCTGACACGGGGCTTGAACTCATGAGCCAAGAGATGATGACCTAAGCCAAAGTCAGACACTCAATGGACTGAGCCACCCAGGAGCCCCTAAACTAAATTCTGAAAAAGTGGATAGGAGTTAACGATTAAGAGATAAGCACACAGGATTTTTGGATGAATTTGGTGAGAAGAGAGAGGTAAGAGATAAAGAGGTAAAGAAAGACAAGAGTTTTATGTTTGTTGAACATCCATGAGATGCTTGGGCACGTACACCAGGTGCCACATTAGAGTCAGAAAATTAGAGATTGAAAGTACAGATGAGAGAGGAAACAATGAGAGAACAGGGTTGATAGGGGTGAAAAGCTGACCCAGAGGGCACAACTTCGGCACAGGAGAGGAGACTTCTCATCTCTTCTTCTGGAACTCTAGTAAAGGAGGAAAGGTACATGTGGATGCAGACAAAAATGAAGTGATCTCAGCAGCCAGAGAAGGGGATACACAACATTCTAATGCTAAATTGTCAAAACCCAGTTTACCAGACATTAGAGATAGTCTTCCTAGTTTTCAAGATCAGTCTCCACTATTTATGCTTTTAAAGGTGGAGTTGCCTGGGTGGTTCATTTAGTTAAGGGTCCAACTCCTGATTTTGGCTGAGGTCATGATCTTACGGTATGTGAGTTGGAGCCCCATGTTGGGCTCTGCATTGACCTGCTTGGGATTCTCTCTCTCCCTCTCTCTCTCTCTCTCTCTCTCTCTCTGTCCCTCCCCCCACTCATGCTGTGTGTGTGTCTCTCTCTCTCTCCCTCTCTCTCTCTGTTTCTCAAAATAAATAAAAAACTCAAAAATGAAAAATAAATTTCATGGGGTCAACACACTCACCTGGTTTATTTTCTTGCTCCCTTTCCAGTCACTCAGTAAATGTGGGCTTGTACTCATGTACACACACACACACACACACACACACACACACACACACACACACATCATTTACTCACTGATGGGCACCTGCTTACTGAGAATTTCCCTTCAGGAAAAACTATGCTGATAGCTTAGCAAAATGGGCTTTAGTCTTCTCTTATAATTAAGATTTTTTTTCCTATTTCCTATTTGCATCTCTAAGACAATAGCAGTATCACCTGGTGGCTACCAGCCCTAGAAACTCTGCACTTAATTTTGGGACTGCAGTTCAACAACAGGCTCATCGCATTACATTTTCCATGCAATTTTGTGCTACATAGATCTGGGATGCCATCAACAATGTCTTTACAGGACATTTGGACATTTTCCAAATGATAAATCATAGCCATGAAACTCTACCCAGGAACCTCCACCCTCTTCAGTTTCCATTTTTTTACATGAATATGCCTTTTATTATAAGCCATTCTTGTTTGCATTTCAAACATAAATAGCTAAATTTGATAGAGAATATACAGTGTGTCAGATACAGTGCTAAGCTTTTCACATTTGTGTATACATTTACATTCATCAACTTCGACTGTTCTGGTAAGCACCAAGTACCATATTAGCCCCACTTTAAGGAATTTGAAGTGACCATCAGAATGCAAGTCCATCTTTCTCCCTCCAGAATCCTGGGGCATCAGGTGTCCTGCCACTCCTCCTCCCATGGTCCAGGGGCAGAAGAAAGGGCTTAACCCTGCATAATGGCCCACTGGAAAATGTGGCATGGATGCTTCCTCCTCTTCCCTGCACAGCACATTTGCTGCAAGTCCTTAATACACCTGACATGCATTGCAAAGTTATCCAAACATCTCCTTCTGTTACAGAGATCTTTCCTGAAGTCTTTAAGGTTTGGGGATGACCGGGGACTGTGTGTACATGTCTGTTGGTGTGTATGCATTTGTGTTTGTACGCCAGAAACTATTTACATGCCGCTTTGTCAAATCTGGCAATAACACTATGAGTTATATGTTGTGATCTTTGTTTATGGAAAAGAAAATTGAGATTCAGCCAGCCCCGCTGGCTCAGTGACATGCTTGAGATGGCAGGGACAGACAGTTTGGGTGAAAGTGCAATACTGTAGCTAACAGTAACTCTGGGAAGGGCTGTTTTCCTCTTCCCTGTCTGTCTTCTGCACATGGCCCAGAAGAGATGGTGATATGTAAATATTTTGTTTGTTTTTTTAAAAAGAGACCTTTTGACCATACCCATGTAGAAAATGACATATGTATACTATTATATAGAGACACACAAAGTGCATGCTATTCCCCATATGATTTAAATGCAGGAATTGATAGGTTAAACCAGCTTACTGTTTTTTATAGCATAAGAACAGACCAAGGATGTTAATTACTTATAAATATAAGATCATACAGCAGTTATTCCTTTCTAAAGCTTATGTTATGCAACACGAGGTTTAATAATCGCACATGGACGCTGCAGACAGATGTGCCTGGTCCCTTTTAAAAGACAAAGGCATTTTCCTGAGTAATCGCATTTCTTTCCTGCGAAAGCAGTCATGCTAACCATGAGTTTCCCTGTCTTGGAATATTCAAAAAACAATCTCTTCTCATGATAAACCAGGAAACAATGCTGTTTTCTACGGAAAGTTTGCCTCAGAAAATTATTCTAACCTTGCAATGCTTTTGGAGTAGAATCAATGTGAAAACTGTCCTTGGGTACTCCCTCTTCAAAAAAAATTTCATGAGAAATTTCCATTACCTGAACTGTTTAATTATGGTTTTGACTTTCCTCTCTTCATCCTCTCTGGCTGTTGAAAGGGCCCTTGTTTATTTATTTCAGTTGGAGCAGACAGAAGGACTGGCATAGCACGGGGCCATTTTAATAATAAACCATGCCCTTAGGAGTTAAAAAAAAGAATAACTCATTTCTCTTAAAATCATAAACTATATTTTCTTACTAAGGCTATCTCGCTGTAGACGCCAAATCTACAAATTAAGGACATCAAAAAACAGAGAATGTATATCTATGCTATATAACCCATCTTCAGAGAGTTATGCCTACTTTAATGGACTTTTTTCTCCCCCAAGGAAGATTCTAGAAAATAAGCATCTCTTGTTAGACAATGAAAAAGAACGAAGACACATACAGATACCAGCTAAACCCACAACAGACCTTAAAATACAAAACAGTTCCACATTCTTAATTATGCAAAGCATTCCAAATATGAGGCCGTCACACCCAAGGGAAGCACACAAATTTAAAAATCTCATCACTTGTGTGACTTTGGGAGACTCGCACTCTTCTCCCATTTCATGCTACATCATGTGTTACAGTTTCATCAAAGCCAACAGTTTGTTTCATTTAAAATATCTTCAGTGAGCTTAGTGAGAACAGCTGCAGTGCAGGTCTCTCTCACACAAATACTACTGAGTATTCCTTTTTGTTCCATTTCCAGTCTAGACTTAATTAACCGGATCTGTAAAAAGTCTGCTCAGCCACCTGTCTCCATGTTCAAAGTTAATTGTTGTTTCTCCCAGGTGAGTATAAGAGTAAATGAACAACATTAGTATACTCTTTATAGGGAGAACAAACAAGCTATTAACGGTTAAAAAGGAATGAAGAGAGGGAGGGAGAGAGAGGATGAGTGGATGGAAGGAACAGAGGAAAAGAGGAAAGAAAAAGGGTTTTCTATAAGGGTTTGCTCTGGTCATTCTTTTTTTTTATGACTAATCAACATAATACTTGCATTATTTTTAGTGTAAATCAATTACCCTGGGACAGGAGTCAAGGCAGAGGCAAAATGTATCCATTTACCCTGCTGGCCTCAGTAAATTAAATATAAGGATGAATCTTACACGTATTATCGATTGTGAAGTCACTTGGCCAATAAGTAGATATTCCCCAAATTAGAAGGGATAAAGAGCACCTCGTTCTCCATTATTTGAATATCTGACTTCATTACACTACGTATCAAACTGGTTACAATTCAACAAACTGTTTTCCACAATAAACAAAGACATATGGACAAAAGTCAAAGTACAAATTAAAGAAAACATTTTAGCTGTTAAGATGAACATAAATACCCTCTGCTTTAATAAACTCATCAGATGCTCATCCATACAGTGCACATAGAATCCCCATCAATAATATAGAACTCTCAAGACTAAGTCCTGGAAATCAATTAAAGGAAATGCTGACACTAAATTTACACACATTTTGGATGTACAGCACTAATCCTTTAATTCTTAAATTTCACACATCTGGTCGTCTCTTTTCCTGAGGATTTCCATGTATAAAGAAATACTCCCTAAGCTCATAAGATTTGCATTGTTCTCCAGAGCAATACTGTTCCTTGTGAGTTGCTGAGGATGCAACTTTGCAAACACATGCCTCCTGGTTGGACAACATATTCAGAAGATTGGAAACTCATTACCTCCAGGAGGTATAGTTACAGTTATAGGTGTAGAAACTCCCATGTCAAAAGCCGTTCATTCTAACTCACACTGCCACGCCACTGCCAGCAAAGTATATGTACACGGCATCCCTGATCACAGGTGCATCACGACCTAAGTATACCCTAGAGTGTGAGAAGGTCCTGTTTCTGGAAAATACAATGTATATACAAACTAAATGTATTCATCTGTGATTTACGGATTGGGGATGAGAATCTTAGGGCCACAAATGCATTCGATATTAATTCCAAGCTTCATCTAGCAACAATCCCATCCTCTCGAGTGAAGAAGCTAGAAAATGTTTCTTCCCCCAAGATCCTATGAATTCCATTACCTGCTAATGGAAAAAGTGGCTAGATTAGGCCTAATTTGAATTAGCTAAATCCCCATTTATTGCTTTTTCAGGGAAATGAACAAAAAGAAGAACCCCAGTCTGAAATCTAAAAGGGTTTTCCTCACCGTTTTGTACGGATGGCAGTTTCATCGACAGGAAACACCATAGTGCAATGAGGTGTCAGGATACCTGGTTTCCAGGCCTGGTTTTACCATTCAGTAGCTGTGGGGTGTTTGGAAGGTTGTCAAAGTTCTCTGGGCCTTCATTTCTTCATATTTTCCAAAAAGATAAGAACTATGTTTGTTTGTCTTGCTTTGTTTTGTTCCCATATGGCTTTTAAACTCAGTTATAGAAATGTGTACAAGGCAGAAGCATTATATTATAAAACTAATAATGTCAATATTATTGTTAATGTCTCCTTGCAGTTCCATCTCCTATTTCTATCTCATCATTTTCATGTAGGGCACCAGTAACACACCACCATTGCCATGCAACCTAGACAGTTCAGTGGTACAGGCAAATATGAGCCTGAGTGTCCAGTATTAATATCAACTGATGCAATTAATCAAGCTGGCAAAACTCCCTGGGAAAACCAATGGCTGCGAGGGCAAAGTGGCATGGGTCTGCTTCACAATGGTTTCCAGGCAGCCCTCTTAGTTGACGCCAGATGAGTGACTAAATCAAGATTCAGCTAACTTTTCCTGTAAAAGGCCAGATAATAAATATTTCAGGATTTGCAGGTCTTTGTCGAAGCTATTCAACTCTGCCATGCCTACACGAAAGTAGGCATAGGCAATATGTAAGTAAATGAGTATGGCTGTATTCCAATGAAATTTTATTAATGGTTGCTGATATGTGAATTTCATATAACTTTTGTATATCACAAAATATTCTTCTTTTGATTTTTATTTCAATTATTTAAAAACGTAAAAACCATTCTTAGCTCTTGAGTATACAGAAGCCAGTGTTGGCTGGTAGTTGGCCCAAGACCTTCAGTTTACCAATTTCCAAATGAATGTTAGGAAATTAGACAGGTTTTTCATTTGGACTCTGTTGAGATGTCTATTTGGGTTACATTTTGCTGCTATTAATTGTCTTCAGAACCAATAACCCTCCACAATGTATAGTGATGGTGTTCATGGATCAAAGACACTGCACCAAGTAAATACAGTGAGAGAGAAAAAAAAATCTCATATGTGGCACTGGAAGAAAGAGAAGCAGGGGAGTGAGGCAAGACCTAAGTCAGGGGGCAGGTACTCTGATCTCTGATCCTGCCCTTGGCACAGAATCACTATGAGACTAGAAGAGAGATAAAGGCCAGAGTCCAGGCACAGTAAAGCAAGGCCACGCTAGTACCTGCAAATGAAGTGCAGTGTTCTCTCATCTTAAAGAACTCATCGAATATATCAATACTCACCGTCTCCCAAACTGGTGTCTGACAGATCCTGGAGGCCTCCTGCTCACTGTGGCTAGTAAAATTCTACCAGGTACACTCAGTCTTATCTTTATCCTCCTTTGGGAATTTTAAATACTTATGAAAAAAATAACACAAGTCACCAATGTTAGTGTTGATCAGGTTATTTTACTCAGGGCTTGGAGCAAACAGCAACAGCATGTAGGGTCTAGGGGTGATCAGACATTCGAGAAGGAGAAAGAAGGTCAACAAGAAAGAAGCACTCAAACTTGGCCAGTTTCATAGTTCAGGCTAAGTAGACCTTTGTCATTCATTCCCTAGCATTTATTGGGCTCCTGCTCAGTTCAAAGTGCTTGGCAATCAAAACCTTCGCCTTCATGACACTCACAAACACAGAATTAAGACTGACGTTCTTCCTGTGTTAATAATAGCTAACATTAAGCTAAAAGCTCAACTGAACTCTAGCAAAAAAAAACAATGTTTATTTATAATTTTGGATATCTCCTTTTGCAATCAAAATAACCCATAATGAAATCTGCAGTATAATGATATATTGAGCTCACAGCCTTTCAGATTCTTTTGCTTCCCCCTCCCACATTTGTAACCAGAATACATTGGTTATTCAATACTAACATAATGGTTTTAATGGTTAATCAACTATGTGTAAGAAAAATATGTAAGAGGAATAATCCCAATTTGAGTTTGGCAATAATTCCTACCCTTTGCTTCTCTAATATTTGGTGATAAGAAGAAAGCTCAAGAAATTCTCTGTGGAGCATTCAGCTCATTAAAATACACCTCAGTTACCATTTTGCCACTACCTGTGCTGGATGGCAGATCAATTGGAAATGCTTAATGAATAGGGGATAATACTTGGGGTAAAATAAACATTAGAGTCAGGTGGACCCAGATTTGAGTTCCAGCTCAGCTATCTAACAACAGTGTCACCTCAGACAATGATGTCCACTCCCCAAGCCTTAGTGTCCTCACCTGTCAAACAAGAGTAGGAATGCTACCCGTGGGTTTGTTGGGATCATTTCAGACACACTACTGTCTGTAAGAGGGCTCAGGACAGCATCCAGAACAGAACAGGCTTCTCATCATTGCCAAGTTTAAGAGACATATTATGCTGATCTCTACTTGAAAGCCAAAGTCAGAATGGAGCTCATGTAATTGGCTTTCTGGTAAACTGAGGTTACACAGCAATCCTCTTTCCTCAATCATGAGAGACCTGGATTCACTTTCTTACTTCAGTAAGCTAACCTAATGGGATATACTTAGGGATTTTTTTTGTAACCGAGGACCCAGCAATGACTATGTCTAGAGTTGAATACTGTCATCTACTAGCTTTATGACCTTGCAAGTTTTTTTAACCCTTTATATGCCTCACTCCTCTGTCTTTAGAATCAGAATAGTAATAGTACCTAATTGTTAAGCTCTTAGCATTGTTGTATGGGAATATTCAGGTGAAAACACACATATATACACATATGTGCGTATACACAAACCTTAGTAACAGTAGTAACCTGACTGGAGTTTGTAAGTATTAGCCATTATGATTAACATTCACATCTGGGACATTAGAAAAAAATAGTGAAGCTAAAAGATTGAGATGGTGTAGAGGAGTTGGCAAAATGGATAGAGGGAGCAAGATTTGTTTACTTAGGGGTTATAACCAAGGACCGTACTACGCCAGGCACTGCTCTATTTTTGGTTACTGTTCTTCTAGGTGAGAGGAGACACATATAAGCTGTACTTTCAAAGTTAGTACTTTGATTGTGTTTTTAAAATTTAAACAAATTTCTCTTGTAAAGTTATGGCCATTTGCCTCTTTCTCCTAAAAATCTGAAAGGAGAGAAAAAGCCATTTAGTCTATTGGAATTTTTTTCTTAGTAGTGGTCATTTTATAGGTGTGTGCTTTTGGTAAGTTCTGTAGGAGACCTCTCACCTCTCACCTCTCACTCCTCACCTCTCACCTTAATTCTGCGTGGAGACTGTACCAGCCTTGCTATGTGCTTTGTGACGAAGCCCAGTAAAGGAATCCCTGCATTTGGAAGATGCACTCAAATGTACTTCATATGATGGATCTACTATCCTACGTAAGGACTCTGCCCAACATCTCCCCCTCCCAGACTGGAGGTAATTTCCTAGATTTTGGTTTAAACACATCAAAATATAAAAGAGCTAGTTATACCCGTCCATCAAGAAAATGGTTTTATTTTCACACACTAACATAATGAGGTAAACCAATTAAATGCTTTCCACAGAATAAGAAAGATCTGCCTTATTTTCTTTCCTGCAAATAAGAATCAAACTATCTGAGTTGGGGAGGGGGAGTCATCTCTGGAGATCTCTGATTAAGCATTTGCTCACAACAACTAAAAGGTGCCTTCAGCTGACCCAGAAGAATTCAATTTTGGGAAATTCTAACCATATACTAGTTACCACGGTCTCAGAATACATTTTAACATACTTGTTTTCAAAAGCAGAAAAAGTCTTTGTGGTTTATCATTTCTCCTTGAAAAAAATGCATTAAATCAAAAGGTAACTTGAAATCTATAAGATTTTAACATTGAAAAAATATCCTATAGAATCTTTTCGTAAAGTTCCAACAGAAACCAGATTGTGACTATTCATTTATGTGTAAGGGACTTCATCTGGAAAGTAAGGGAGAGGCAGCACAGGTATTTTAAACAAATGAGTAAAAGGAGTTAGTTTTACTATCGTAACTAGACAAACCCAGTAGAGAAAAGACTAGAAAAAGCTATAGGAAATAATGAATGAGCAAGGTCAGCAAGTTAGAGGCTGCTTCTCTGGAACAGAAAAAAATCAGAGCAAATCCAAGAGACACTTGAGCAACCGAACCTACAGAGTCTAACATCTGTCATCGGCCATGGCCAAGGGAAACAGGCAGGCAGATGAAAATAATTACACCGGTCATATGATGTAAGGGTAGAAAGCTTTCCCATTCTTCCCTTCTTGGTCCTTCATCTGCTTTAACAACTAAACGGTCACAATATAGATTAAAAGGAGAAGAATAGATTCAATATTGTATGCACTGAAGCCCCAAAGACAGGTGACTCAAAGAAGTGACCAAGCAGGCGCCTTTTATATCTTTTGGAAAAAGAAACAATTACACTTGAAGATTTGACAGAATAAAGGAATTTTGGTGTGGGGTAGCAAATTAAGGAAGAAGTAACAAAGTTTGTGTTTACAGCCTTCTCAGCCCTGAATTCCCTGTCTCTGGTGATAAGGATACCCTCTACCCTCTTGGTGTAGGAAGGCTACCTTCACACGGGAGATAGATTTCCTACTTCCAGGGGAAGATGGGAGGTCAGAGCGTCTTCCCTGCACTGGCTGTTTCTTAAATAACTTTAATTCAAAATAATCAATATGCCAAAGTGACATATTTTGGGATGGTGTATTTTGCTCCTCTCAATGTTCTTTGAAATGAAGAAAAAATAACAGTTGGCTTTTAATATTGCTGTGAGCATAGAGGATGCACTAGAATCATGGAGGACAGAGATGCTAACAGCATGGAAAGAGGCCAGGGAGGGCCTGACCACAGAGGGCCTAAACCCACCATAGAAGGAATAGGAATTGATTAGGCAGACAAGAAAGATTTTTTTGACAGGAGGCCATAAGAAAGTATGTTCCGTTTTAGGAACCTAAGTCAGAAGATGGGATCTGGCAAACTAGACTGGTCAGATCATAAAAGAATTTCACATTAGTTCTGTTTGGTTAGCAGTTCTCTTCAGTCAGGAGAAACAGAATCTTGCCAACTTATGCCAAAGAAAATAGGGGAAAGGAGAGGACAATTAATTAAAAGAATGTACAGCAGCAAAGGAAACATTAAATAAGCATGTCTTTGAAAGAATCCAAGACAGCTGAAGGGATACAGGTAACAGTTGCAAAGGAAAATCTTCCTAGAGTGCCTTAATCTATAATACATGTCAGCAACAGCTTGAAACAAACCACTTCCAACTACTTAAACCTTTCCTTCTCTTTATTGAAAATTTCCAGGAGAAAATTGGCCCATCTTGGCCAGGAGAGCAGAAAGCTTCTTGAAAAGCAGTCCTACGAAGCCTACAGGCACTAGGATCTGATTAGACCTGCAAACTAACATCCGTCGTGTGGCTCCCAGGGGAATGGAGGATGGATATTCCCCAGGCAAGAAGAGACCCAGGAGAGGCCTGCATGCTCTGTCAAGGAGTTTGGACTTTATCCTATAGGCAGAGGGAAGCCACTGGGGGACGTGAGGATGGAGACGATCCAAGCTTATGTTCTCTTTGGGAACACAAGACACTGTGGAACTGTAACAAATAAGATCATAAAATGAGTGTCATGTGGTTTTGTGTGTAGGTTACAATATATAAATGATACAGAAATCCTCATGACACTTATTGGCAGACACTTTCACAGGATGTTAGAGAGAGGAGTAAATTTAGAAATCACTGAATGAATCCAATTTCATTCTACAGGTAACTATAGAGAGTCTCAGCATCTGTGCCTTTCCTTGGGTCACAAGTCTACACAGGTAGTATCAGCACTCAGGATTTGGAACTGATTTTCTCTAATTATCAACACCATCCTGTCAAGTTATAATGGGGGGAAAAAGTCCATTTAAAACCTCATTCTTCATGAAAGTATTGTGCTCTAACACAGATTCTGTGGTGCTTTCCATTATGTCTTTACAATATATAATATAGCACATTTCTCTCATTTTTAGTAGAATGCTAAGACATAATGGTGCCTTCCAGTAACTTTCACTGTTTTATTTATTTAGGCAGGAACTAGTAAGCATCAGGCACTGTATTGACTGAAGACACAAAGAGTGTAGTAATAATACTGCTACTAATGACATGAAGGATAGTAATGGCCATCATTTACATAAAACTTACTTGATGCCAGACAATATTCTTAGTGCTCTTCAAATAGTTATTCATTTAATCTTCATAAAAACTGGTAGGCTGGAATGAGGAGTGATTGTTTATGGGTTTAGGGTTTCTTTTTTGGGACGATAAAGATGTTCTAAAACTAAATTGTGAGAATGGTTTCACCAACTATAAATATGCTAGAAAACACTGACTTGTATGCATTAAATGAGTGAATTTTATAATATATGAATTATATTTCAATAATGCTGTTTAAAAATAGCAAAACCCAAGACATAGATTATGCAGATAGTAATTTGAAGCCATAGAGGTTACATCATTTGTCAAAGGTCACAAAGTTACTAAGTGACAGAGCTGGGATTTCCAATACATGCAGTCAAAGATGCAAACTCTGTACGATAAGTATTATGCAGTCCCTGACCTGGAAGAACTCACAATCTGGGGCATCTTTATAAACATGAGGCATAAACATCTTGCCCTTGTATCTAAATTATGCAGATCCATTAAACACACACACAGAACAAAGAAGTACACAAAAGAAAGCCAATAGATGACAAAATGCCAAATATCTGTAATTGCATCATCATGTGTAAGGCCTGATTCTGCTCCTGATGATGCTGATGTAATCAGAAAAAAAGTATCAAAAAATAAGCCACATTGGAAAATAGAGGCTTCTCATTGTCCATTAGCATGACAAGCTGAAGTTTCCCTGCATGTGCATGCACCTGTGCATACGTAAGCATATGAGGACTTGGGTGTGTGTGTGTGTGTGTGTGTGTGTGTGTGTGTGTGTGTGTTTGCTGGAAAATTCCCCTCCCAAAAGTCATGTCGGTTCTCCATTATATACCCGGAAGCTGGAGGGACGCATGGCAGATAAATGGATGATGATGAATGAACGACTCTAAGTTAGTTAAAGAATAGCTTAAATTGATCTCCAACTTCCTGGACTTTAGAGTGACTCAAATCTAAACTATAACAATAGAAAAAGATCCGCATCTGGGGTGTGCAGGCATTACATGACTATTAGTCATTTAGTGAGTTCATGGTTTAATGACTGCAAGCCTTTATAGGTCTAGTTCTCACAGAAGATCCTTTTCAAGAACATAAACTATCGTCGTCTTGAAAATGTATTTAACTGGTTATGAAAAGGACCAGGTAAGAGAAAATTGGTGGCTGAGCTCAAAATCTGTTCTACTGCAAAAACAAAAAAACAAAACTCAATACATTCCTAGCAATACTGATCTAAGAACAAAGCATTTCCTTAATAGTATATAGTCAACCTATTAA
This sequence comes from Suricata suricatta, assembly GCF_006229205.1. NCBI lineage: Eukaryota > Metazoa > Chordata > Mammalia > Carnivora > Herpestidae > Suricata > Suricata suricatta. Next base: position 44,418,077 of record NC_043709.1, on the reverse strand, counting down.
TACAACCAAACGACAGCAAGCAGAAACAGAAGACACCTAACCCAGAATGCAGTGGCCACATTCCAGTTCCACAAACTGGCAGAGGCTGCTCAATATTCTCTTCAAGAGCATTGACGCTCAAGGCCTCTGCTAACTGCTGGATAACTAAGCCATGACCTCCTGTGCTGAAGGAATTCACAGAATAGGTGTTTCTACCTCCTCAAAATTTTTAGAATTTCTCTGTCATCAGTTAGCTGAATATTCTTCACAGTGGGTAACAAATTATGAATATAACATTCACCAAGCCCCAAATGGGATTTTTCTCATCTGTGAAAACCCAAAAGAGCTCTTTGAAAACTACAAAGGTCGATTTTTGTACTGGTGTTCAAACAAAAAAAAATACTAATTATCATTTAAATAACAAAGAAAATAAATTTTAAATAAGGTGATAAATACCAAGTAATTTATATTGAGCTTTTTAACATTTAAAGAAGAAAGATATACTCTCTTCCCAGATCTAATTTCTCCATCTGCCACAAACTTTAGACATTCTTCTGTTGGCTTATGTATTGTATGTACTGAAGGCAGGAGAACCTAGTGGTTAATAATATAATGTATTATCCAAACCACAGCACTTCTGAGTGAATGAAGTCACAATACTTACACTGGGGCAACAGAAGTAACCTGGGACCAAACCCAGGCAAAATGAGACATAATGTCACCCTATTAAAACCTTCTGCTCTGATGTCAGAATTTGATGCTGGGTCAGGAGAAACAATTGAAGGCTTTTGAATAGTGTTGTTAAATGCTATAACTTTAGGAAGTTTAGCACGGAAGTGAGTTTTGGCCGGAACAGACCAGAAAGAGATTGAGGATAGGAAAGCCCATGAAAACATTTTTAGGACACCGGTACTAGGAAAGAAACAAGAGGCGTGGCTAAAATGGTGTCAACAAAAAGAGAATATGTATAGGAAAATTAGCAGTTAAAGAAGTTAGATGGGTTATGCTATGAGCCCAAGTAGTTAAAAAATATTACCCACATCTCAAAGGACTTGACAGGTCAACGACAGGCATAGCAGAGACCTGATAGTAGGAAAAACCAAGGGAGCTCCTATTCTAGGGCAAAAGCTGTTTGCTCCCTATCTATCCTCATACTTCCTGTTCATGTCAGTGCCAGGTTCACAGGTGTGTGCTTCATTCCAAGGAGAAGGGGAGCCCTCCACAGACCGCTTGCTACTATACAAGGCATAGGTAAGCCAAGAGTTGGCTTCACTGGTAGGGTAATAAAGTGCCACCAACAATTGCTCTAGACACCACTTGGTGGCACCAGTACCCTGAAATGATTGAAATGTAACCTGCTATTCTAGATCTTAACTGGGGAAACTTTGGACTCCTAATAAAGGTCCTCAGCCAACCCTCAAGTTCAATTTTTTTTTGTGATTATCTGACTTCTTCCAGAACTTTCACATCCTCCTTTATCTCAGTCAATAGAAACCCTGAAAACTAGATGAGAATGTTTTATTTTAATGATTTCTTGTTATTTCAAACATTCCTTTGTAGGCATATACACATATAATTTGCATAAACGTGACCACACCAGATGTTTCTCATGTTAGGCTTTTCCTTTCTTGTTTATTTTCCTCATGTACCACCCCTATAATTCCTCCTAACCCCTTCCAGACAACCGATCTTAACAACAAAGTATATATCCGTCCATGTTTGTTTCCACCACCATATGACCTTATACAAACGCACGTACAGACAAGAGATATAGACAGAGATAAATGTGTACATAAAAAAGTGTTTTAGATCAATGATTTAGAAAATAGGCTCTTATAATATACTCTTTTATACATCTTGCTTTTCTCCATCACAGTATCTGATGGTAATCCTTCTACACAACTAGTATTGCTCCAATTCACATTTTTGGGAGGTTGCATAATGTTCCATGGTATAGACATATATTAATGTATTCAACAACAATCCCTTGTTAAAGGGTACTCACTTGATTTCAAATTTTTTGTTGTTGTTTTACCACAATAAATAACGCTGCTGTGTTTATATCCTATATAGCAGTGTTCCTGTCTCTATGAGTTAGGTTCCCAAGAGGGAATGCTGGATTGAAAGGGAAGTATACACTTTCGATTTTAAGAAATGTTGCTAGATTTACAATAAAAAATCTCTTTAAAATCCCCCTTTCCACCAGCAATATAGGAAAGTGCCCTTTTCCTCACATCTCCACTAGTGATATGCATGGTTGCTTTTTTTCTTTTGCTAGCCTGACAGATATAAAGTGAGATAATACCATTACTTAACTTTTTGTTTTCCCGGGGCACCTGGGTGGCTCCATCAGTTGAGTGTCAGGCTTTGGCTCAGATCATGATCTCATGGTTCGTGGGTTCGAGCCCGGCATTGGGCTCTGTGCTGACAGTTAGCTCAGAGCCTGGAGCCTGCTTGGGATTCTGTATCTTCCTCTCTCTCTGACCCTCCCCTGTTCATGCTCTCTCTCTCTCTCTCTCTCTCTCTCTCTCTCTCTCTCAAAAATATAAATAAAAACATTTTATTAAAAAAACTTTTTGTTTTCCCAATTAATTGTGATTTTGAGCAGCATTCCCGGATTTTTAGACATTCTGATTTGATTCTTCGCAGCTCTTGCCCAAAGCAAGGGTATCTTACAGGAAGTTTTGCTTAGTAAATAAGCTATAAAATATTGCTAAAATATTACAGAAAATAAAAAAAATAGGTTTTATCATGGTCACTATTATCTATATTTGATATATAACCCTAAAAGCATTTGGATGCTTTCTTCAGCAAAGTATATATACTGAAATTAGAACAAATTGGATGCTTTCTTCAGCAAAGTATATATACTGAAATTAGAACAATACAGAGAAGATTAGCCTCGCCTCTCTGCAAGGATGACATGCAAATTCGTAAAGCATTTCCTATCTTAAAAATACAGTCATACATGCATGCATGCATAAAAGCATGGGGATGCCAGAAAAGACTCTTGTGAGTACTATTCAATTCTGGAATGTCTGCTGTAAGGGCAGCTGGTGGTTATTTTTCTCTTCATAAGGAATTGTCTCACTCTGAGTGCTTTGCTTCTGATTGGACATTGTACTGCTGTATATGTTTAAGTAGGAGTTGGTATTAAATAGAACCAGTCCCATTTATTTGACTCTTATTCAAAATACTTACTTTTCTTTAAAAAAAAAAAAAAAAGAACAAAAATCAGTAGGGAAAGAAATTGTATTTTTAAGCTTCTAAGAAGATTTTATAAACAATGTAGCCCGGAGAACAAAAAAAAAAACTCATAAAATGACTTGACAGTGTCCTTTTAAGTGAGCATATGTGAGTTTATGCATCCATATGTGTTCACATATGTCCTACATATGCACAGCCAGCTGCTAACCAACCAGATTGTTCGATGTGTATGTTTACTGTAAAACAAGCCGAAAGTGTTTGGTCTCTCTGTTAGAGAAACAGCTCATAATTTCAAGTATACAAACGTCAGTTGTTTCTCCTTTCTTTTTTTTCCAAGCCAAATGAGCTGTTGATGCCCAATTTGGCAGGAGCCTAACTGAGACTGACTCTTGGCCAGCTGCAGAAGCCCAACCCCAAAGGTTCGGGAAATTTTTACAAGAATAAGGAGCTTTTCCTAATGGCTCCTTAAACCGTAGGAAGTTTCCTTAGAACCTCAACCAGTTTCTTCCCACTTAGTATCCCAAAGAATAATCACTAACATTCTTTAGATACTAGTGAATGGACTTAGGTGGGAAATGAGGGTATCAAGGTCTCCCCTACCTTGGTCAAATACTCCTTCAAAACTCACTGTTAACAGAAAACATCCTGGGATGTAGAGATTATTTCTGTGACAACAACTTTATCTATGACTCCTCAGTATCTCATAAATTTGGCCCAATTTCCAGTCGAAGATGGAGCCATTGGACCAATTAGACCTCTACTTCTACAATCAGTGCATTAAACTCAATTATCACTATTAGTATCCTCTAATACTCACATTAATATTCTCTGAATAGCAGAAAGATAAAGCATGTAAGAAAGCAGGCTATAGAGAAGAGAGTTTATGCTCTGGAGTGGAAGGGTTTGTCCAGTCCTGGCTGTCCATTCTCTGGCTCTGTGGCCTTAGTAGCTTCGTGCTTCCAACTTCAGTTTCCCCATTAGCTATATGGAAATAATAATGCTAATTTCCTAAGTCTCTGATGAAGATGAAATCAGATAACCTATATAAAAAACAATGCACAGTACTGGGGACACATTAAATGCTCAATAAATATGAATTCTCTTCCTCTCCATCTCTACTTTCCTCCCTCTAGACTCAGCAAAAAGGGAGAGACGTGAGAAACAAGAGTATTTCTTAGCCAAGGAGATAATCCCAAAGTCCCCAATCCCAAGGATGGGGTGGGGGTAAGGGTAGAAGAGAGGCTCAATTGTACAGAAAAAAAAATTTTTAACATTGTCTTTTGATATCATTGAGACTAGACTGATAAATATGTGTGCGTGCTCATAAATGCATACTCATTTATTTTACATCTACTCTGTGCCTAGAATAGTGCTTGATGTGTCCATAAATACTTCTTAAATAAATGAATGATGACCAAGCCCTTAAAGCACCATCATAATTGCTTCATAGTTGCTCAGTTTCCTGGGATTATCTTTATTAGTGATGATCCTCTGCTTTCTAAGGTGAATGTCATAGTAAGGAAGAAGTATATTTTCTGTCATTGTTTTACTCAGCTCCCAAAACAACCAGAAATATCCAATTCACCTTCCAGTCGGCCAGCACAGTCTCCTTCTACATCTAACCATCTCTCATTCCTTCTTTCCCTTCCTCCATTGAACCCTCCTAAAGCTGTTTAGTATTTCACCACAACTGAAAAATAGAACTCCTATTGCTGCAGGTGTCCGTGTGTTTGGGGCAAAACAAGCCACTGTTGACAATTGTAAAGAGAGAACAGCTGTTTGCATCTGGATATGGGGTAAGAAAGAGAGAACAGCTGGTGGCAGCTGTGGCAGACAAGAAAGTGAGCTAGCAAGCAGCTGCTGGTAATTCAGAATCTACTAGACTGCCCAGAATAATTGAAATCCAGAAGAAGCATGCAAGACTCGACTTAACTGCTCTACTGTATCCTGCTCTTCATTAGATCCTACTTGTCTTTCATTAGAGACATTCCCATGATAGCCACATGAAGACTCCCAGTAGGAATACCAGCCACTCCTCCCCACCCATAACCCTTTAGAGAATCAAACCAAGAAAGGTAAGACGGTACAGACATTACTTCCAGTCAGCCCAAGCTCATTTTTACAAGAAGGAAGCAGTCTCTGGTTGACAAGGGAAGGGATGTTACCAATGATGGATCTATCACAAGAATGGAAAAAAAATAATTCTGTCTATATTACAAGAGATTATGGTCATTCTGATGATGATGTCACCCTTCAGAATTCAGTAGGCCAACATAAAAATGTGATAACTTTAGTGGAATATAAGCCTAGAAAAATACATTTGAAAACCTTGTCGAAGCTTTCAATGTTTCTTTTTTCATGTGCATGCCATCTTGTGAACGTGTAAGCCATCTTGTGAATGTGTATACATGGATATATTTCCCTCTATTTTCTTTTTTCTTTTTAATAAAAACAGAGGAAGGACATTTTTGTATCATGCATCTGGTGACAAAATGTTTGGTTTGTTTTTGTGCTTCCCACTGGTTCTTCTAGTCATCCGCAATTCTAAGATAAACTGAGTGGCCCCAAAGTATGTCATCTATTTTTCATCTTGCTCAACACAGAAGTAAAGCATCTCATCACCTCCAGTATATAAAATTTCAACTCTTTAGTTTCTAAGGTAAAGTTCATGAGAAGAAGAAAGAAACTACTACAACGTTACATATTAATGAATTATATACAACTATCTGCCAACCAAGAAAGAATAATTAAATACATTATATGTCAAGCTATCTGCATTTTCAGAAGTGATAATTTTGCAGATATTGATAAGGAAAATGCTTGTGATATAACATTCATGGAGAAGAGTCTGCTAAGATCATTCACACATGAAGTTAATGCAAAATAAATACCATGATTAAAACTAAGGTAAAAAATACAGGCATAGGACGATGATATAAAGGGAACTGTTAAAATAGAAGAAGCCAAGGGACACCTGGGTGGCTCAGTTGGTTAAGCATCAGACTCTTCATTTGGAAGCAGGTCATGATTCATCCCTGCATCAGGGGTTCTCTCTCTCACTCACTCTCTTTGCCCCTTGCCTCCTCACACATCCTTGTGTTCTCTTTCCCTCTCAAAATAAGTAAATAAACATGAAAGAAAAAGAAGAAGCCAAAAGGTGATAGCAGAGGAAAAATTTTAAATCTTATTTCTTTTAACTTTTCTGTTTGGTTGATAAATTATATGAATATAAAAGATCTAAATAATAATTAAACTATTACAAAAATTACTAATATGATCACTAAACTATAAGCTCTATTAAAGACTGGGTCCTTCCCTGTTTTTGATCACCTTTATCTCCAATGCCTACTGCAGTGCCTAATTACCAATAATTATTTGTTGAATGAAGTAAATGAAATGAGTGAATCATTTTCATTTGTAAATGACACTTGTAAAAGAGAAAATGAAACATGTCCACCAATGGCATATGTGTGACTGAAAAAAGGCCTACACTCCTCTAAAGTTTAATTAGAAACATCCCTGGGGTGCCTGGGTGGTTCAGTCGTTTAGGCATCCAGACTAACGTCCAAGCTGGAGCCTGCTTTGGATTCTATGTCTCCCTCTCTCTCTGCCCTTCCTCCACTCACGCTCTGTCTCTCTCCATCTCTCAAAAATGAATAAGTGTTAAAAAAATTTAAAAAAGAAACATCCTTCAAGATGTGCACTCATAGCATTTTGAAATAGGCTCTCTCTCAATGAAATATGTGGCCCCACCAGACCTCATGAGCCCCCAAATTCTGAATTGGAAGGGACAAAGAAACTAACCAATCCAAATATGCTTCCAACTCTAAGATATGATTCTGTGACTAGAACTAGGAGAAAAGGGAGAGGGAGTAGTTATCAAAGGACTAATGTCACAAGCACCTGGCCCTTAATTTACCAACCAGAATGGCCCTTGAACAAGTTCCCAGATGTGTTGTGCTCCAGGTGCGTAGCTTTCTTCAAAGCAAGTGTGATTAACATTTCTATCCACAGCTCCTCTCTCTCAATTCCAAGCTTTGTTCCCAGATTTGACATTGAAAGAAGTGCTTGAGTTTTAAATAGAGTAGTGAGAGTGTAAGATGCCATTCAGTCTTGATTTTACTGTCCCATATTCCTGAAGCATTAAACTCCAAAGATTAAAGACTTCTCACGAAGTCAAATGCTGCCTTTGAGTCAGCCATGACTACTAACCTCCTCTCTGGGGAAATTGTGATATACTCATCATTCCAATATGAACATCTTTATGCAAAGTCTGTTTTCCAGATATTTTGAACCCTCCCCAAGCCCTGCTTATATAAAGTGTGAATGTTCCATGTTAATGTAAAGTACCCCTGCTCTCTGAGCATGGAGTAACTCAAGACACTGACAAACTTGTATGTCATCCAAAATATGTTTGCAGATTTTCCCCTCTTGCCTATAAAATATCATTAAAGTGAATGTCTTCCTCCATAAATATAACTGTCAAGTGTTTGACTTGCACTTCATCATCATCATCGCTGAAATCATAAACTGCCCTTTTTTGTCCAGGGCTGGGATTGTAGTATACTCGGCATATTTAACAGATATTTGTTTAACACACTGAGAAGATGTAGCCACTAAGTTTTTATCAACCTTCCCTAAAGAGACCATAACATCTAGTTATTTCCAGATACAATTTCTGTATTGGAAGTGTGATGGTTAATTTTATTTATCAACTTGACTGAGCCCTGGGATATCCAGATATTTGGTCAAATATTATTTGTTGTTTCTGTGAGGGTGTTTTTGGATGAGATTAACATTTAATTGGATTAACATTTAAATTGGTAGACTGAGGAAAGCAGATTGTTCTCCATAATGTGTGTGGGCCTCATCCAATCAGTCAAAGGCCTAAACTGAACAAAATATCTGACTCTCCAACAAGTGAAAAAAGGATTCTTCCTGCCTGAAGGTCTTCATACTGGGACCTCGGTTTTTTTCCTGCCTTTGAAGTTGAACTGAAACATTGGCTTTTCCTGACTCTTGAGTCAATCAGCCTTCAGACTGGAACTACACCATCCATTGGTTCTCCTGGTCTCCAGCTTCACCAGCTCACCCTGCAGATCTTGAAGCATAACCAGCATCCACGATCACATGAGCCAATTCCTTATAATAAATCTCTTCATATACACATTCTATGGGTTCTGCTTCTCTCAAGAACCCTGAATAAAATAACACATGAGATTTAACATATTATTCAACACATAGGATTCTATTCACTAATAGAGGACTCTGGGAAGATTGCAGAGTAAGAAGCACCAGGGATCTGTCTCTCTACCTGATAACAACTGCACTGGCAGAATCCTCTGCTGTAACTATTTTTGAACTCTGGAGTCTGTTGAAGGCTTTTAATCTCAGGGGAAGACCTGGATAGTAAATTGAAGTTAGTTTCAGTCAAGTTCAGCTCTCAACAGAGTAGTAGCTAACCATCCTACACCCTCAGTCCTATGACAGGCTGCTCTGCCAGCAATCCTGGAGAAGTCTGCACACTGTTTAGTGGAGCTAGGCAAGGCAAAAAGGACCCTGTTCTCTAAATATTGGAACTCTGTGCTCTGTTCATTGATTGCTCTTCTGTTCGTTGATTGCTCTTCTGGCAAAGAGGCAGCCAGCCACTATTGTTTTACCTTCACCCCCATGGTTGCAAGCCTCTCCCCTGCCAGCTGAAGTTAATTCTATGGGATTTAAAGAAGCAGACATTCATTTTTCACCTTTTCCCCTTTCACAAGTCAGACATTGAAGACTAGCCATTCAAAAACAATTCCATATTTGGAAAAAATTAGAAAGTGACTGTGCATGCCCAGGAAAAGCTCTCAAAGAAACCTCAGAAGACCTTAGGCTTACACATCAGAGTGGTCCTCAACATAAAGACACCCTACAGCAATCAAAAGCAAACAAACAAAAGACAAAGACAATAATAAAAACCAGTAAACCCTGGAGAAGAGGGAGGATCTGGTTTCCAGAGTTACCATGTTATTATGTCCAGTGTTTAACAAAAAAGCACAAAGCATACAAAAAAATAAGTAAGTATGGCTCATTTAAAGAAAAAGTAAATCAATAAATCAACAGAAAGTCTCCCTGTAAAGATATAATAGTAGTCTAGACAAAGACTTTAAAGCACATATCTAAAAAATGCTCAAGGAACTAAAATAAGATGTGGAGAAAGTCAAGAAAATAATATGTGAACAAAAATGGAAATATCAATTGATAAGAAGTCTAAAAAGAGCTCCCCCCAAAAAAGCTGGAACTAAAAAGTACAATAACTGAAGTGGGAAAAAAAATCACTATAAGGATTCAAAGGCAATTTCAACAGGCAGAAGAAAGTATCAGCAAACCTGAAGATAGGACAATGAAAATTATCAAGTATGAGGGAAAAAAAAACAACAACAAAGATTTAACGAAAGGAAACAGCTTAAGGGGCCTATGGAACACCATAAAGCTAATCCAGTAGAACTAGATGTGCAAAGAAAATGTAGCATATTTATTTTCTTATCCTTATAAATTCAGTCTCTTCCAGATTAAATAATTGGTGTCTGGTAAATGCTCAATATTTCAAACTTTCTCTTTCTCTCTTGGTCCTATAGAATATGCCATCTTGGGGTACATAGGCACTGATGTGACTTCATGGTGGCAAGGAGTAGAGGACGGGGCCTCTTGAATCCCATTCACGATCTGATCTGAATTCTAGTTCCTCCTGTGGAACTGCTGCCTGGTTCTTGAACTGATATCTGCGAAGTTGAATCTGAACTGGTCTGTCTTTAGGGCATTGCACTGGCATTCACTGCTGAAGTCAAGAACAGTGGCCATTTATCTCTGATCTTAAACTTTTTCAGATTCCCCCATTATGCTCTTTGTCTAGTCTCCAGGCTTCCATAAAATCCCATCTCATTCCCTTCCCTGACTTCTTTTCTGTCACTCTTCCCTTTGCCTACCCTTCCCCAACTACACTGACCTCTCTTTTCCTTGAACACCCCTGGCATGTTCCTGTCTTAGGGGCTTTATACTGTTGTGCCTCCGTCTGGGCTCATGATTTGCTTCTTCACTGTATTTGAGACTTTGCTATGCTCTCACCTTCCATATAATATATTCTTTGATGATCTTATTTAAAACTGAACATCACTCCTGAGCTCCCACACTCTCTTGTTTATTTATTTCCATGGCAATTATCACTACTCAATATGTCATATGATTTACTTCTTTGTTCGGTTTATTATCTACCTCCCCCCTTAAGAATACAGGTTCACTGTAGACATCAGGGCTGGCAAATAGTGCAGAGAGCTCAGAGTTAAAGTGGTACTTGAGCTGTGACCACCAGATTCAATGAAGTGCATAAATCCCTTAAGAAACCGTGAAGAGGGGTGCCTGGGTGGCTCAATCAGTTGAACGTCGGGCTTCGGCTCAGGTCATGATCGCATAGTTCATGGGTTCGAGTCCCACGTCAGGCTGTGTGCTGACAGCTCAGAGCCTGGAGCCTGTCTTCAGATTCTGTGTCTCCCTCTCTCTCTGACCCTCTCCTGCTCATGCAGGAACTGTATCTCTCTCGCTCTCAAAAATAAATTCAAAAAAAAAAAGAAAGCATGAACAATGAATAGTGCTATAAATAATAAGATTTTGAGTGAGATGGATCCTGTAACAGGCTTTTCCCATCCATTCATGTTCTTCACTTTTCAGATTTCCATATTTCATCATCTCAGTCTTTACTGGCTTTCATTTTAAAACTCCAAAGATACCAACAAATGACAAAAATGTCTTAATGTTTCTCAAAAATTTATTGAGGGCCTACTTAAATTGTTGTATTAGTGAAGGTAAACACTGTAACTAAAACATATCAACTCTTCACTGAGACTGTCAGCCCACTGTGTTATATATGGCTGGTAATTGTGGGGGTTGAAGGACCCAGGCTTCTCCCATCTTATGGCTCCACTGTCCATAGCAACAACCAGGTTGGAGAGAAAACAGAGGGTGAAATAGATAGCAGTTGCCTGACCACCTTGACCATACACATCACTTCTGCTCACATACCACTGGTCAGAACTAGATCATGGTATGGGGTAACTGGGTGGCTCAGTCAGTTAGACATCTGCCTTTGGCTTGGGTCATGATCTCAACAGCTCATGGGTTCAAGCCCCATATTGGGCTCTGTGTTGACCGCTTGGAGTCTGGAGCCTGCTTCAGATTCTGTCTCTCTCTCTTTCTGGCCCTTCCCTGCTTGAGCAACTCTTTCCCTATGCTGATTCTGTACCATGGAAGGAAAAGCATAGATCTTGCTGCAGTTTTAGCTCTTTTTACCATGCATGTCTTATGGTGTGTAAGCATTCTCATGTACATTCTTTTATTAATTCTGTCAACATCTTCATCAGATATTATCATTCCCATTATACAGAGGAGGAGACACACTTAGATATAGGAATTGACATCCTAAGGCTTTAGGATGTGACTTTATTTATGAAGATTTCATTAAAATTCTTCGATGTTTATTTATTTTTGAGAGAGAGAGACAGAGTGTGCATGGGAGAGGGGCAGAGAGAGATGGAGACACTAAATCCAAAGCAGGCTCCAGGCTCCAAGCTGTCTGCACAGAGTCCAACACGGGGCTTGAACTCATGAACTGCAAGATTGTGACCTGAGCCAAAGTCAGATGTTTAACTGACTGAGCCACCCAGGTGCCCCAAGATTTGCATTTTTGATACCGGCTTTCTTGAGATATAATTTACATGTTACACAATTCACCAATTTAAAATGATTCACCAATTTAAAGTGATTTTTTAGTATGTTCACAGAGTTGTGCAAACATCACCACAGTCAATTTTAGAAAATTTTTATCATCTCCCAAAGAAATGTATGCTCATTAGTATTTCCTTCTCATTTCTTCCTTAGTCCCTTCCACCCTTAAGCAGCCACTAACCCACTTCCTATCTCTATAGATTTGCGTTTTCTGGACATTTAATATAAGTGGAATCATACTATATGGCTCAGTCAGTTAAGCTTCCAACCCTTGGTTTCAGCTCAGGTCATGATCTCACAGTTCATGAATTTGAGCCCCACATCAGGATATGCACTGACAGTGTAGAGTCTGCTTGGGATTCTATCTCCCTCCCTCTCTCTCTTCCCCTACCCAACTCTCGCTCTCTCTCTCTCTCTCTCTCTCTCTCTCTCTCCACCCCCTCTCAGAAATAAATTAATTAAAAATGAATAAACTGTTATATGGAATCAGACAATATGTGGTCTTGGGGACTGACTTCTTTCACTTAGTATAATGTTTTCAAGGTTTATCCATGTTGTAGCATGTATCAGGATTTTAGTTCTTTTTATTGCCCAACAATATTCCATTGTATGGATATGCCACAATCTGTTTATTCATTCATCAGTGATAGACACTTGGATTGTTTCCATTTTTGCTTATCATGAATAATGTTGCTATAAACACTTGTGAACAAGTTTTTATGTAAACACATTTTTATTCTCTTGAGTATATACCTAGAAATGAAATAACTGGGTCATATGGTAACCTGTGTGTTACCTTTTTTGAGGAACTGTCAGGCTGTTTTCCAAAGTGGTTGTGCCATTTTACAATCTTCATAGCAGTGCAGAGTGTTCTGTTTTCTCCACAGCCTTCCCAACACTTATTATTCATCTTTTTTATTGTAGTAGGATTTGAATCTTGAAAGATGACAATTTCTGTCAACTTCAAAACTTAGAATTATTGCCCACTCCTCTGGTAAGAAGGTAGGGAAGGACAGAGCTGCAAGAAGAATGTTAAAGGCTTTCTCTTCTGTGCTCTTTCTCCCAGGTCTGGATGCCCAGAAACCTGAGGTTGTGTTGTGGGATTCCATGAATGCTTGCCCTCCTTGGGTTACCCCATGTTCCAGACTTTTCCTAATCATTCCTTTCTTGACACTCACAATAAATAACTGGGTGTAGGAACTTTTGAGTTCTTTATTTTAACACATCTATTTAGATCCAGTTGACTCTTTGACTCCTGTACTTAGAAGTAGAAACCTTTACATCAAAATTATGTTTACATGAATGAATTTTCAGTCATTTAGAAAGCACTTTTCAGAGCTAATTTCTATTAAGCTATTTTAATTCTATTTTTTTAATGTTTATTTTGAGAGAGAGAGAGAGCACATGCATTCAAGCACATGGGGGGGGGCAGGAGGGGGGGAGATTGAAAATCCCAAGCAGGCTCCACCTGTCAATGCAAAGCCAGACATGGAGTTGGATCTCAGGAACTATGAGATCATGACCTGAGGTGATATCAAGAGTCAGACACTCAACCGACTGAGCCACCCAGGTGCCCCAAGCTACTTTAATTTTTTTGATAAAATTTTTATTGCAAGGCATCAAGACATTTCTAAATGTTTCCCCTTTGATGTTTAATTTACTGAAATTCTTTTCATTGGAATCAATTATTTTCCACATAAGGTTTAAATGAAAATGTTATTCAACGTGGGTTTTCTTTTTCTTTGCTGTTCATATCAAATATTTCCTGAATATGGTTTCTGCAATTGCATGTGCTCTTTTATGGTCATTATTTGCACCAAGTCCAATTGTCTCAGGTCAAATTATTCACGCCCAAACTTCTTCAAAAAATTGGATTCCTACATCAATTTTTATGCAATAATAAGCTTCAACATGTGCCAACTTAGCTGTTGGCAGTTCTGTTTTGTGTTGATTACTTTTGCCAAGTCTAATTTTCCCCTGTTCAATATTTGCATGTTTCAATGTGAGCATCAAGACATGCTTTGTCATCAGATTTTCGTCTCTGACAAACTTTAACATGTGCAGGTTCAACCATTGACTTTTCTTCTGTACTGATCATTCCCACCAGTAGTATATAGTATAAAATGGATAAAGGACTGATAGTTTGGATTTTTAAAAACTTTTTTAGCTAATACATTAGAAAACTGTAAGAAAGTTCTCTCAGCTATGCCAAAGTTTATACTGCCTTCTGGAATTTCTCTGTATTGATGACCTAATTCTTCTAATCAATTTGTGTATTCTGTACCAGCCACCCACACTGATGGTCCAGCAAAGAGCAAATGGTGTAATCAGATTATTCTTGGGGCCAAATGTCTCTGTGTCATGATGTTCTAGGGGTTAAAACAATCCAGTGTCACAAAATTAATCTTTCCAATATGCTCTATACTTGATTGATCATTGGAATTAGTTAAGGAACTTCTTTAAACATACATATCTCTTGCCACCCACGTCTGTCCTAGGCCAGCGACTTTTCACTTCACAGGTCTGAGATAGGTTCCCAGCATCTGCCATATTTTTAAAGTTCCTTTAATGATTCCATGGGACACCTGGGTGGCTCAGTCAGTTAAGCATCCGACTCTTGATTTCAGCTCATGTCATGATCTCATATTCATGAGATTGAACCCCATGTTGGACTCTGTACTGACAATACGGAATCTGCTTGAGATTCCCTCTCTCTTGTTCTTTCTCTGCCCCTATCCTGTTATTTCTCTCAAAATAAATAAATAAACTTATTTAAAAAGATAATAAAAAGTCTCTTTAGTGATTCTTATGTCCATTCATAAAGGTTTGGGTGTCTTCTGGGCTAACCATTCCCAGAAAATGACTACCCATATGGGTCATGCATATGTCACAATACTTTCATAACTTGAACTTACAAAAACAAAAAAAGAAAAAAGAAAAGAAAGAAAGAAGACAGTAAGAAGTAAAAGGATACTGTTGGTGGCCAAGAAAGAGTGGATGGGTATGCTAACCAGAAGGGCCTGGTAAAGCTTTAAGAGGTGAGCAGGCAGTGGTAATTTGGAGGTCAATAGAAGGAAGTGAAAGTAAAGCAGCACCATTTAAAATCTATCTTCTCAAACCATACGCACTAGTAAGTCTTTCCTTTTTTGCAGCCCTTGCTCTGCTTTGACTGTTTTCGGGCAGACTTCTAAGGCTGGCCAAGCTGGTGTTTGGCTGGGTACTAAATCATCAGGTAACCTGATATAGCAAGTATAAATCTTGGTCTACAATTCAAGATTGGAAAAAACAGTACTTTACTTTCTGTGATTCAACTTATTTTCTATTTTTGAGATACCCATTCACTGTAGAAAGAAATATAAGTTCAGTCAGTTCAAAGTTTTTCTTCTTTGCCCCAAAATGGGTCTGAAATAAGATGGTGGAATAGCAGTTTTAATGACAATGTGTTTCAAAGGGAGGCCTGTGATGGATCCCCACCAAAACTTGGTTTTGGATTTTGATACTGATGCTATCACATACACACACCAAAAGGTAGAGAAAGTCTTACTATTAACATAAATGACGTGTCTAGGAGAGCAGGGCAGGCATCTCCGGCAGGTCTGAAATGAAAAAGCAAGGAAAGGAGACTGACGTAGGTTTTTAATTGCAGTAGGGGTTTGAGGCTGAGGATAAGAGTCCCTGTGAAGCAGAAGCTTATAGTTTTACTGGTGCCAAAAGGGGGAGCACCCAGGCTTCTTATCAGCTTGTCCAGATGTGGACATAAGGGGAAGAGGGAAAAGTGAGATTTAACAGCTGTCAACAATCAAAAACCAAAATATGGAGTCTGAGTCTTCATTACAAAGTCATTAGTCTTTGATTTCACTTGTCCACACAGAAATCTTATGAAGCAACCAGCCTCTTGCCTGATACTTGGTCTTTAATAATAATTATTATTATGGTTATTTTTACTGGTTAATATCAAATTCCCAAGAACTGCCATGTTTTACATGCATATTTCATTTAACCCTGACTACAGTCTTAGGACACAGAGTGTATTATTATCTCACTTTACAGATGAGGAAAGTGAGGCAGAGAGTTAATGGCATCCCTCTCCAGAAGGAGTCAGAGCCAGGATTCCAAGTCACACTGTCTGGGTCTATACCTCTGTTTCCTGTCCTCCTGGTTCTTCTCATCCTACCATGGTATGATATAACCAAGCTGCTTTAATGCATGGGATGTTCTATGAGACTGTCTCTACCTCTAGAGCTTGCTGCTTCCATTTGGCTCTAATCCTGGAAGCAGGGCTCTGGGCCCCACTCTGTAGAAATGGATTAGCCAGGATCCTGGCAGAAATCAAATGCACTTCCAAACTGGGTAATTTATGATTTCATAAAGGAAATATTGGCAAAAATGTGGGCAAGAAGGGACAGGGAGCCATCACTACCCTATACCCAGCCAGAATAAATGAGTGGAGGAAGTGGCTATGGGAACCAAAAAGTGAGCAGTGCAGAAAGAACCATCTGACAGAAGCTGTGGCCTTTAGTTAAGGAGCACAGCTGGGAAGGCAAGAGAATAAATACCCTGTTCTTATTTTCCTCCTATTCTTCCAGATCTCTTGACAATGTCTCCTACTGGCCAAACACAATGAAAGAATGGAGGGCAAGGAAATTGTTCATAC